>NC_063277.1:7424384-7733051 GCF_910591885.1 Bombus terrestris
GTTCGGTTGTAAAAGATTCTATCACTCTCAACACTGATATATTATTATTATAGTTGTGTAATATTTGGTCGAGAAATGCCTATTGCAGTTCAATTTCAGCACGTGGTCCTCCGTAGAGGCGAAACAGCCTGTTGCGCAGTACCCTATAACGCCAAGATGCTTCGAATACCTGTAAATATCTTAAGATGCCTCCCTGTTGACTATTTTAAGTAATCCTTCTGAATAAAAGTACCTGGCTTATATTCGTACCCTTTATCGAATTCGACAATCACATAAATAGATAGCGTTATTTTTAACATTATCTCTTAAACTCGATGAAAGGTCATGATCCACGTAGATACGTCATAGACTACAAGTATTTGGACACTTGGCACGATTTGATTAGAAAATTTATATAGCTTTATGGTTTCGCAGTTTGATTTTAACACTAGCTTTAGCTTCGATTTTTCAATAAGAGTCATCAAATATGAACTACGTACAATGTTTCAATATTTTTAAATATTTTGTGTTATAGCAACGAATAGCTGAGGATTATTTAAATACCTATTAAAAAATCATAAACTAAAGGGCCAATATGATTTACCAGATATAAAATCAAAGATCAAAATTATTATATCAAAGAGTTTCATTCGAAGTATATTCTCATATATTCGCAATAATGTGGAAGTATTTATTATAAATGCTTATGAACGATAGTGAATATGAAAACACGACAAAATTGTAACTGATTTTTTATTTTATCTGCAGAGTTTCTTGAAACGAGGAGTGAAAGCTCACGACGTCACCAACGCATGTGCTACCACGACAATTGTTTCTCTATCTTTCATCGAGGGGGATGCGACCTCCGGTTCAAGGGTTATACGTGTCCTTATTCCACGGTGAAGTTAGACCAAGTAGAGATACCATTAACACCCGTATTAGACAGCCGAAATAAAAATAGTTAACTGACAGTTTGATGGTTAGTGGTTCGGCAGAACAGATTATTGGCAGTGCGAGGCAGAAAAGATTTCGTAGGAGTCAAACGTTCAATTGTCAGCGGCGAAGCTGGAACGAGCCATTTATAGATCACTGGTGAAATCATCAACAGGTTAAGCCATTTTGAACTATCTTTATCTCGCGATAATCCATAAAGCAATTCATATACATCTTCATCCATTGTGTCGCCAAACTTGTTGATGATCACCGTTCCCAACAATCAAAGAACAAACGGAAGCAATTACTCGTATCCTCTGATGTGACAGGCGATCCGGCATCTGTAGCCTGTTTCTACGACTTCCGGGATTCTTTGATCGAAGATCTGATCAGCCATGTTACCAGAAGCGTGTACACCACATGTATAACACGTATAATGTATCTTTATCCAAAGTCTGGAATTAGGAGCACGAAACACGTAACCTCTAACGATCCTGTCTTCTGGCAGATGTCTGATCTTCACCATTTGATAGAAGTACGCGCACATATTGTACACATATGCGTGTCCAGAGAAAACAACAAAAACGGGGAAAACTGGAGAGACAGAGCTGTCGTACAGTTCACAGGTACTCACCTTTCTTGGGTATCAGAGATTTAAGCAGCATTACAGCGTTTTCGTCGCACGCCCAGCCGTGCATCTTCCTGTAGCTATCGCGACCTTTTTCCGTCAGCTTGTCCCAAGGCTTCGGTTTGCTTAGCAACTCGCTGACGGTTCCTTGGCTGAGGCCGAGCACATACTTGGCAAACAGCCTTTGACCGATGTTGTGTATCGACAGCAGCTCCCTGACCCTCCTGGCTATGTGCAGCGTGTCTAGATTCTGCGAGGCGTACTTGTCCATGTTGTACCGTAGCATCTCTTGTAGCCTAGCCTCCATAGGGTCGCCCTTTGGGATGAGCGATTCACCCAATCTTCCAGCCATTCCAGCAGCACCGAATTCGTCGCTGAATCGAAACGGATGCGTCCTATCGTCGAACCGAAACGGGCTCTTCAGTGTGTCCAGCACACTCAGACCTCCGATGTTGTTGTTCGCTAGATGGTGGCTGTTATTGTTATTGTGGCAGGATTCCTGGTCTGCTGGGCTCTTAGGTGGTGGTGCCGTTGAAACGGCGGGTGTCACGCTTCCACCGTTCACGGAAGCGGAGGAGGTGGTTGTCTCGACCATCGACGTCGGCGGTTGAAAGCTCGGCGGTGATGTTAACGCGGTAGTAGAAGATGGGGTAGGTGGCGCGGGTGTTTCGTGTCCGGACACCGGGGTCGGTGCCTTCTCGGCGTCAAGGCAACTCAATGGAGTGGTTCCTAACGGGGTGTTCGACTTGGCTGGCGTATTAGAGCTGGATGATGGATCCGTTGGCGATGGAAGATGATTTAGACTACTGCTAGTGGTCGGTGGGTGTAAACCGATCAGTGGTTGAGCTTGCTGTAATTGTTGCTGCTGCTGTTGCGACAATTGACTTAACGAAGTCGTCTGTTGCTGCTGCTGCTGATGTTGTTGTTGTTGCTGTTGTTGTTGCTGCTGCTGCTGTTGGTTCATGATGGACCTCTCCAACGTCCGCCTCCAGTTTGCGACGATCTCTTCGCCGAGGAAGGAGCCGAAGGTCTCAACGTTTTGCAGAGGAGGTGGGAAGAGGAGACTGGATGTCGTTGAGGTGGCCGAAGATGGTGTCGGAGTGGAACGCGGAGGTAGGGAGACTGCTGCTGGGGGCGGTGGCGGTGGTTGCTGGGAGGACACGTGGGACGAAGGCGGCACACCTCCGACCCCGTGGGGTGAGGCGGTTGAGGCGCGCTGCAGGGGTGACGATAGTCCACCTGCAACCACCAAAAACACAAGGGGCCGCGTCAACACGAGCTCACACACGCAACCTAGATGTGACAGTCAAGCTTAGAACGGTTCCGCGAATACCGGACTCGAAATTTCTTACTCGAACTCGTTATTTAACTCGGAGATCACAAACTCTGATATCACCGATCATTTCTTTCTCTTTTCTCGCGTCGTCTGTTGTAACAAACTGGTCATCCTAAGTTTTTCGGTAGTTTCCTGGACGATAGACGACGGACCGAGACTCTCTTTTTCGACGCTTCGTCGCGTGGTCCACGTACGCATACAAACGAGGAACAACGTGGCCCAACGAGAGGAAAAGTGTCGCGTGTCAGTGAAAATTGGATTTTACTTATCCCTCTTAATTCTTACATTCCACTTTCTATTACTATCATCGTCAAAAGAAATCTTATCTTCTCTTATCTTGTGACTGTACTTTCTCGAGCTTTCTCGCAATCAACGAAGAAACATTTCTAATTCTAAACGTCTCTCTTTTTTACTTTTCGCCGAAGGAAAGAAAAAACTTGCTCCTTTTCAAGGGATTTCGAAAAAGTCGCGAGAGTTTGGAGTGGGTGGTAACGCGTCGTGAGGAAGCCGAAAACGAAGCAGTCGTGTATCCCTCTCTAGCACGTTCGCGCGGCTTCTCTCTCGCTCTGTCGTTCTTTGTTCGTTCCCGATCGATTCGGTATAATAAAGTTTGCTTCGCGGAACAATGCTTTGACCCGGGCAGATATCGTATCCCGAACGCATGTACCGTCCAGAAATTTGCGTGTACGAGGTTTACGTTTCCCAGCGTGCAGATGCTCGTGGTTTGGGGGCTAGGTCTCCGGTTGACGTATGTAAGCTGGACTTGAGGTTGGATGAATCGGAGATGTCCGATGGTGTTTTGGTAAGGATCGCGGATTCATTTATGGAGAATATACATGTATGTAATATCGTGCTGGTATCGTCGATTACGTTAGTACCATCTACAACGGCGCGTTGATTCACGCACCACAGCGAGAGAGTAGCTCGAAAAATGTGCAATCTAAGCGGTAGAGGATATCCCGGAGAAAATAGGCTTGAGAACGAAAGAGACAGCGTTTCGAAGAAAGAAAAAGATACAGAGATATAAGAGTGTAAGGAAAGAAAAGGATATAGGAAGTAGAGATACGAAGAAAAAGACGGAAGCACGGTAGCGACAGAGAAAGTAAATAGAGAAAAAGTGATAAAACAGAGCCATGATAATGGAACATTGTAGGGGTAAGAGAGAAATAAGTTAAATAGGAGAAAGAAAGAGAGAGACAGAGATTAGAGGAGGATGGATAGAGATGAAAAGAGTTAAAAAAGAAGTGCGAACACAATGGCAAGCAAGAGTTATTTTGTTGTTCCTTTTCTCTCGGTAAGCTCCTTCAGTCATCCCTCGTTCTTTATAGAAGCGTCCGCGTTGCGTGACTCGTGTCCTTTTTGTACTGTTATATACGATACTGAGCCCTTCGACGTAGCCTCGAAGAGAGAGAGAGTCGGGGAATCGAAGACCAGAACACTTTAGCACAGGAATTAGTAGCAGTGATACTATTATACATAGAATGATTTTCTCAACTATTCTCAGTTATCTCGTATATGTAATGCTGCACATGCATGTGACCGCATTTATATACCGCTAGAATATGAAATCTAGATTCTCTGCAATCAGAATCTTTGCAGATGTTAAAACAAGTGTCTCTAAAAATTCCTGATCTAAAGCAGACGCGATAATTTTTCTTTCAAACAATCGTTTCAAATCTTTTGCCAAATTTTTATAAAGATTAACCTAACGTTGGTGATATTCCAAGTACAAAAAAAAAAAAAAAGAGAAGCGAGTCGATGGATTCCTGAATGTTATGTATACGAAGTAACGATTTTGGGAATGTGATCGATGGTTGGACTTACCGAGCGCGTCCGGAGTATTGGATGGTTTCAAGCTCTCGGTTTGCTGAAGCGCCTTCGAGCGTTCCATTAGAAGGTGCTCCAAGCTCTTGCCAGGTTCACCGGTTGGTATCTGTGAGAGATCGACCGACCTTAGTGCGTTTATCTCGCGTTTTAGGTCGTCATAGTCCCTCTGTCGTTCTAGTTTGCTCTCTAGTCTGTTGATGTGCTGTCTGCGCGCCTCGAGTTCTTCCTCGAGCCGCGCCGTCGCCTGTGCGCTCGTCTCTTGAAGACGCTGCAGGCTCTGCTGTAACCTGGACACTTCCTCGACCAGCTGACTGATCTGAAAGCAAACGTTTGTTTCGTTGATGAGATTCTTCTTTGAATCGATTATCGTCTCTAGTGAATTAAGAATCGAATTTCCTTCTTTCTATGGAATATGATTACAGTATATGTTACAATATTAAAAATGTGACGTCTTTATGGTACAATGACATAATCAAAAAATAATACGAACATTAGGGTATGATTTGGTATTAGTTCGAAATGACTGATATTTTATATCAGTTGTCTTGTACTATTTATTAATTAACAATGTGTGTTCAAAGCGCGTTTCGCATATTTTGTTTAGTAGAAAAGGTGAGTATAAAATTTTTGATAACGAACTTTATCTTCTATTCGGTTTCTTAACGTGTACTTTAATTTGTGAAACAGATTGTTAAATCAGATTTCTTTGTTACTTACTAATACTACGAAATGTAACCCACGAAAGACAATGAGCGCTATTCATTTGTTTAGTAGTAAACCAATGAGACATAGATATTTGCTTTGAATATGTAAAAAATGTCCTACTTTCATCAAAGTAGTGTGCCTCATCTATATTATTCATTTATGATTTCTTTTCCTTAACGGTATACAAAAAAAAGAAACAAGTGTTTTTTATTGTACGAAAACGTTAGATGAAACCTATTGTCGCATTTCTACTTTAACAACCACTATAAATAAAATAAACAAGAAATTATCTATAAAAATCTTCTAAAATAAAAATTCTCGATTGTCAGTAGAAAGTTTGACGAATTTACTAATTAATTTACGGATGCGTCGATAAAATGGGGGACTCGTATCGTGGTTAATTGTATAAAGTATCATCGTATCGCGTTACTAGTATTGCTGGCTCGCCCAGTGGTGCTCGCCAATCGGTATACCTGTTCCCAGTTGTCATGAAGCGAACATGAACGTAATTACATTACCATCGATACAAATATAGAATCACATTCACGGAATCCAGCCCAGCCGCTCCTTTCTACCCCTTGAATCAGTACGGTCCGCTTCGGGGGCCGTTTATCAGCGAGTAAGAAGCTTAGCAGGAGCTCTTTATTAATTTTATCGAATCGATTGTACCGAATCGATATCGGCCGCTTACCGAACAGGAACTTTAAATCTCGCCGAGTCTCAATGTAATTATTGTTGGATTAAATTACGCCTAAATCGTCTAGCTTTTCCGTGTCGTGTCACTTTCCAAAGAAATCAGTATATTTAATTTGTATTTTATTTTTTTTTTTTATTTGTTATATTTCATTTTGTATGGAATTGAATGTTTCGGTTACTTTTTGCCTTGCGTCGTAACGCGTTGCTTTTTTAATGAATGAAGCTTTGCCTAACGAAAGCTTCCATTCTGTCGCTTATCCCGAACCATTAACCTATTAATCAAATCACTCTTTAATCACAACTGTTTATAATCACCTTGATTGAAAATTAATAAACAATCTTAATTAAATCAATGGCTGTGTTTATTTTTTATCGATGGTAGTGTAAATACGACATAATTTATTTTTGTATCTAATGAAAAAAAGAATAGAAATTCATAAAAAATAAATTGCTAGTTTAGGAAATAGAAATCTCAAAACGTTGGATTGCTAATCTAAGTTAAATAATCTTCTTCGACTAATGGGTCATCGTCTCGCGTTACGTTAAAGGAATCGTGTTATGAGTAATTCTGAACATTTTGTATGTTCATATATAATTGAGTTGATGTAACAAGAATTTTGCAAAAAGATATATGGAACGAAGGTTGTGGTATCGATTAGTCGGATAAAACATCGCCGTCTATGAGAATTTATCCCGTAATTGTAGAATAATACGGACATCTAGCGGGGTAGTCGAGTCGCGCATCAATAACGAAAGTATTATTATTCCGCCCCCTTGGAAAGTAATCAATTGCATGAGAATTCGAGTCCCATCTAGCTGTTTCATTCGGCTCCGTATGAATAGGTACAATGAATACGTGTTGGAAAATGCGATCAGGAAGAAAGGGTGCAACGAGAAGGGGAGATGAAGAAAAAGAATGGTGTGGAGAGAGAGACAGGGGCAAACAGGCAAAAAGGAGAATGAATAGCAGATCAGGTGGAGAAACAAAGGGAAAGAGAGAGAGGAAAAGGGAGCAAGAACCAGGGGACAGGCTTAGAGACACACATTGGCTAAAAAAAAAGGAGATTAAAACAACGATTAAAATGCAGTAGATTTAAACAAAACAAGAAAGAAATGAAAAGAGGAGGATAGAATATTTGATGAAATTGAGAGAAGAATATTAGCAGACGATTACGAAGTCTGAATATTCTGAAAGGACCAGAGAAATGCTTATCGTGAATGCATAATTAAGAAAGCATGATGAATTTATATTGAAATATTAGAATCGTCATAATGTTATAATATTAAAATCGTTGTAATAAAAATAAATAATTAGAATGTTAAAATCGTTGTAGTAATAATTGTTCTTCATTGTCTATTGATCCTATGTCACTAATAATTTCTGATGGCTGTCATCGATTAATCTATCGTCACGGAATGCCTTCTTCTATTATCATGCTTTCGTGTGAGTGTGTGTGTGTCATCTTTCCGAAAGAAAATTATTGAAAATTTTCAGTATTTGTAATGTCAACAAACATCACGTTACGAATCAACATACTATAAATTTAAAACTGCATCATGAGATACTAGGCAACTGCGTAGAAAACAAATGAAGATACGTTTATGTTTCACAATATGTTAATCTTGCTATTTATCGAAGTTTATCAGGAATCATCATTATTGTGTCTGGACTCTGGACAGGGTCGACGAAGGAAAACATGAAATTTGAGAATCGTGAATTTTTGCGGACACTATCGAAACTTGAACCACAAAGCGAAGAACTCACATCGCGGCAAAATTGAGAAATGCTAACACATCAGTTATAAAAACAGCAATTACATAAAAAACCATGAGAATATCGATATCACTAATTTCACACCGCGTCTTCGATGAGATAATGACAATTGGTACAATTTTCTGTTAAAATAGCTTCAATGAAAACGTGAAAGAAAAGGAAGCCACCACATGATCGTGGTAAAACCAATACATCCAGAAACAACAGGAAACAGCCTTATCAGTAGCAACAATTATTCAATTTATATTGTCAAATAAAGAAAGGGACAGTTACAGAAAATAGCCGATGTTTGCTCGTAATCGAACACGACAAAATTCGGTTATGTTAAAGTAGAATTAAAAATAATATTAAATATATTAAAATATTGTATACTATCCTAATAATAAAATTAACAAATAACTAAGTTTAATAATTTATATCTGTAACTATGAAACTTCATCAGCCTACCAGCTATTTTTGAAAGGCTTGCATCTTTAAACCTGTCATGTTCAGTTGTTCTGATTTCCAATTATGTCGCATTAACTTTTCCTTTGTTTAATCAAAAAGTGACATTAAAATCAGAAAACCAAAAAGAAATGCACTTATCATGTTTCTCCCCTGTGATCTTTAATTATCGCAACATTTTTTATTTCTTGCCAAGGTGGATGTCAACGAGGGTAGTTCTTGGGATGAACGGGGCAAACGTGGCACAGCCAAGGTGGTGGGAAAGGGTAGGCAATCACGTCGTGACGCGATCAATTGCGATGAATCGCGAGAGCGCTCGGAACTTTCGAATCGGAACCCATCCACGTGTTACGCGACCAGCTATAGCTCGACGAAAATATCTGTTGCGAGGGTGTGCAAAGGGTAGCCAGGGGTGGAAAGAGCCGGCAGCAGGCGAGAGGGGGACGATTTTAAACCTGAATGCGTTTTGCACGGTGCAACGGGCGATGCGAACGAGATCGTACCAATTGTTTTTCCCCGGTGAGGCATCATCCCTTTTCCGGGGGTTAATTGAGGAGCAAAGCTTCAATTTCGCGGAATTCACGCCTCCGGCATGCATCGACAGGTCTAGCCGATAGAATGAGCTGCGGATTTAAAAAAAAAGCGTCGTTCTTCCTTTTTTATCAACCCTTCTCTTTCCTTTTCTCTCTCTTTTTTTGTTTTCGACGGTGTTTAACAAACAAACATGCCACCCTTTCTCTTTCCTCCTTCCTCTGTACTTTCCTCGTTCCTCTAACGCAGGAAATATAATTATTGGAAACGGATGCATTAAGAGAAAACGCGAATTTGTGTTTGGAAATCGCATTATTCAATGTTACGGTAATTATAGTAGGTGTGAGATTTACAAAAAATTGTAACACTATATGATTAGGTTAATTATAATTGGCTGTTGAAAGTATCATATAATAATTATAAATATATAAAGGTAAAATTTTAGATTATGTTTACATTGAAGCTTTTTGGAATGAACTTTTTTCACCCAGTAAGAAAAATTGTTTTTTTTTATTCGATATGGATAATAGGATTGGTTTTTTTTCAATGATTTTGTAAAGAAAATTCTTTAGTTAATTAGTATAACTTGTTAAAGTAACTTGTTTCATATAGAAAATATAGAAGTAACAATGTTTCATATAGAATTCCTATACAATGTTACAATTTGATTTTCAGTTGTACGTTTTGTATTGTAACTTACGTAATAAACATATTATTGCTTTTAGAGAATGGAAGATGAAAAATTAATTGAACCATCTTATTTTTAATATAGCATTTTAAAGAATCTAATTTTAAAAACACAGCAAACTACCGCGGTATCTAAATACGCGGAACTTTTTATATCTCAGTCAACCCTCTTATCTCATCAAATAAAGGAATTTTTAATGCTTTTGAGAGAAACTAACATAAAATTGAAACAAGAATAACAATTTTATCGTGTTCTATCCAGGAACATCAACTAAAGAAATTAAAAAGTTGATCAAAAATATTACGTTGAAAATGGAAAAGTGCAGTAGGCTGAAAATACTTAAATTCAAGTAATATAAGAAGGTCAAAAAGCCCTAATCAGTATGTCGTATCGCTCTCTTCTGTAAAGAATATTTTTTAAAAGTTAACCATACAATTTCTCCAACTAACTTCTAGTCTCTGGTGGTTATACGAGGTCGAAGGTCTTCGATACAAAGTACTGGTTAGTCTTATCTTTTAGTTTATTTATCAGGGGCAGCTACCTGTCAATTGTCCTCAGCCGCAATCGATATACACGCCTACAGCTTTAAGTTTACTTTAGCCTGCGTTTCGATCACACGGCGACGTGGAATGGGGATGGCGCGGGTTAGAGATAAGTACTTACGCATCGATGTTCTATACACGTGGGGAGGGTTGCGGGCAGACGTGGGGGGTAAGTTCTCGAAGTTGCTCGTAATAATGTCCGCCATTAGCAATGGGGCAGGTTATCGCTTTGCGGGCAAAGCTGAGAGGAAGGACAGCTGGAATTAACAGCGTGTCGATATCGTCGAACTTATCTCCGTGAATGCGACAATCAACCGAACGAATTTTTTTCTCTTGCTCAGGAATCGGAAATAGAATTCTTATCCGGATAATGTGAAAGAAGAGAGGAAGCTGTGTTTGGTGGGAAAGTTCTTAAATGTATTATTGTTAAGTTATTCTATAAGAAGTTTATTGCAAGTTTATTTATTAAGCAACGTGTATTGGAAGAGTTATTTTAATAATATTGCAAGTGATTTATATATTTATATAATATAATATATCATTATAGTTTACAATGTACAGGTATACTGGAAAGCGGAGACATTTGTTGACCAAATTTGTACAATTTTAACGAGACTTTCACGCGTTTGACGAAGAGGACAAAATAAAGATAATGAAGAATGAAACGAGGAAGGAGAATAGTCAAGACGACTATTCTCACATAAACAATAGTTCACATAAACAACAATTCTTACAATAGTGGAACTAAAGATTTTAATAAACTAGTTCATAATAAATAATTGTGTCTTTGTTTAAAATATCAAATTGAATTAAGTAACAAATAAAAAAGATTCAGAAATAAATAGATTAACTCCGGATTAATACAATTCTGGCTGTTTAATTAAATACAAACATTTTCACTTTTACAGCTCTATACTGTATACTAAATACCTTTGATAGTTTGCGTGAAAATAATATTTGAATAACCGATCGACTAACTTTAAATAATTAATTTACTACAGTTCTATACTAGCATCCTTATTTCATCTTCGAATTTCGTTCTGCGCATTAGAAAATGATTCGGCTCATTAAACAAAATGATCTATTATACAGGTTGGAGTTTTAACCAAACAACAATAGCATCGAACAATCGATTGAACCAGCCATTCGGTTTAAAACGCGGTAGAACTGTCACGCTGTGAGAAGTGAATAGCGGTGAATCGTTACTAACAACTTGGCGCCGTTAAATACTCAATTGGCTGGGTCGGCTGCAGACTCGACCGGATCGTCACGCTACTAGAAACTCAATCCAACGAACGCTGCTACTAGAAATTTACTATGCCTTATATACTCCTAGAAATTCAATTAGCCGGCGTGCTGCTAAGGAATTGGTAGATTATCCAGCCATCGCGAAGCTTAATTCGAGCAGTTTGAAACCGGGTTGCCTAAGAACCAGCCAGTATCGATAACATCAACTGCGAGAGTGCCAGAGAGTTCATTCTGTCCGCGAATTCGTAAAATTTAATGTCTCCGAGTGGTTCGTAAAATCCGCGGACACTCGATTGGCCAGGCCAATACGAGTTGCGCTTCCATATTGAATTTCGATCTTGCCCCAGATCTCAGGTTGACCTATGGCATCGCCGCTGAATAGGGATATTTCGCGGACACGGAGATCATAAATTTTTTTTTGTCCCGCTTTTGGATCATTCAATCTGTCTGGCCGATATACCAGCCGGTAATGAAAGATATGAGCACCAAGCCGGTGATACGGTTCCAAGCGAATAAAATCCGGAATCGTATCGTTCGACGTGCTTGAAAAACCGAGAAAAAAGGAAACAAAGATGGGGGCAGACCGACGTCGTAAAGCTTCGATGTGCTCGCTTGAGAAATAAAGCTTATGGTCCAACGTGCATTCATCTTTTGGATAATTCGAGAAAATTCTGACCAATAGTACAAATCATTCGAAGAAATCATAAAAACTTTAAATGAACAGATGAGGAGTTAATCAGGTTTGACGAGGGATAGGGAAACTAGTTTCATAGGGAGGAAAAGAGATTAGGATATGACAACAGCGATTTCTCACCCCTTCTGTTTCTCACCCTTCCGCAGCTTCTCTTCTCTTATTTTTATCAGAGAGGAGGAGATTGTAATCGTTGTGATTCATTGGTCGGACTCTCTGCTTCTCTCTCCTTTCGTGTCTCCTGCGATCCTTTTCGCGAATGCTTTTTTGACAGATCAATCCTTTCTTCCATCCTTTTCGTCTTTTTCTAGAGGAACACTTTTTGTTTTTTGTATTTCGTTGGTTACGAAGGGTATATGTTTCTTTTTACTGACAAATAGGAAGCTATAATTTATTTTGGCTACTCTTGAAAGATAAACAGATTTTACAGCAAAGAAAAGGGAAAATATGTAGAAATATCGCAAATATCTAAAACATTGCGAACCGTATATGCATTTATATTGTAAATTTAACAATGCAACTCACGATACTCAATTTCTAGCGCTGCATTTTCAAAAATCAAAGAGGAATTATATCAAAATAAAACCACCAAATAGTCTCGTAACCCAACCCTATCCTAAAAAACTAAAAAAATATACCGCGTAGTCACGTCACGACCGTCCGCCCATTATTTCTTCCGGCGACTGTATGATCCTCACCCTCCAGCCAAAGAAACCTTCGTACTGTAACAACGTCATCGATAGAAGGAGCAATCCTCGTTAACGGGATCTTGGTCCGAGAGGGGACACAACGAGGCATCATCAGCGTTGCACGGCACGGCCAGTGACCACGAGAACCGTTTTGTGGAAGGGGTGATGTTACGAGAAGGGGGGTAAAAACAAGCGAGGCTTGATCGATGGACGCGAAGCATGGCGGGGGTAACAGGACGAAGGTGAGTCGGACCGGAAGACATGATCGGCCGTATGCAAATTAAAATGGAAGCAAAGGCGTCGAGGGTGAGAAGTCGAACGATAGACGGAGAAAGCACCGGTTAAAGAGAAGGCGAGTGAAAACAGGGATGGAAGAGGGTTTGAGAAAAGGGGACGGTGTCGGGTCGAGCGTGGCTCCAAGTAGCCGGCGCGCGTTGCCATTGTTTCTTGACCGTCGATCATCTCCTTCAACCCTCTGTGCGCCTCGGCCGGCCCCAGCTCCGTGATTTTTGCTATTTGCATTATACACAGGCGTCCGAGGGGTCTTTGTTTGTCGAGCTATTGATCACATTTTCTCCCGCGGTATAATCAATCTTCACGCACACGGCCGCAGCCCTCCTCGCACTTATGTGCCCGCGGGGGTGCGCACACGTGACCGCGGAAACGAGTACGTGTGCGCGACGGCACGCAGGGGGTGCGCAAGGAGGCCGGTTGCTTCGCGTATTAATTTTCGTTGCCTGTCCACCAATGATGCGCCGCGAGGGGATCGTTATGGCCGCAGGAGCCCGCGTGCTTCCGCCGTGGATCTCCTTTCTTCCAGAGGAGGAGGGGATGACGCAAGTTTCGACCGATGCTTGATACTATACGCGCCGTGGGATCGCGCTCTCTAGTCTTCTTTGTTTTCCCTGTTCGATACTGATATCGACTCGGCTATGATAAGGGTTTTTAAGCGATGAAAAACTGAATTCTTTCTACCGTTCCGTTCCTTTTCCTCTTTTTGTTTTCGAGGAACGTTTACCTTTGGGAGATCGAACGGTTGACTTCTTGACGGAGGACTGCAAGTTTTCTTTGTAACTGCTATATGAGTCGTAGGTAATTAATTTCCGCTTTGCTAGAAATCAATGTTCTAATCCAAAGTATCGAAGTACCGAAACATTTGCCAAGATAGCGATATCTTCCACAAACTTGACTGCCTGTTATACAGATACGTGAGTTCTCTCCGGAAACAGGAGTCGGTGGATCGCGATGTGGAATATTTCGTATCACGCGGAAAAGATCGCGGGCTGGCCGTCCCTCGTAAGGTAACGCAGCGGCGCGTATCCCTCCGGTGGGGTTAGAGGAGATCTCCGGAGGCTCTCTCCTTTTCTCGCCACGGGAGAATGCCAATTAAAAGCCGGGCTTGGAAAGAAAGCCCAATCGATAGGAGGCGGCTATCCCTTTCCCTCCCTTCTCAGCCCACCACCGCACCGGTTCCTCTTTCCCTTGCTTATTCTGATTCCCTTTCGCTCTCTCAACGGGGGGGTAGCGAGGCAGTCGGAGCCGAAGGGTTGCCCAAACTGGGAAGTGGGAATTATGGGCAGGATTAATATGCAAGGACTGGATACGTGCGGTGGCAGGGGGTGGTGGATGGCGAAGCAACAAAAGGGGTCGAAGGGGAAGCGCGCGGGAAGAGGGAAAGGGGTTTGCGTTCTGTCTTCGTCCGTCTGATGTCGAGGCGAAGAGCTTCGTTTCCCTGCTTGTGTCCCTCCCCCCGACCACCCTCTGCCGCCCTATCTGCTCGCATCTCATCCCCACCAACGTCTCCTTACAGGATACACGGCTAACGGACACCCCTATCGATTTTACAACTCGATATATGTGAATACCCACTTGTCTAATGACTGATCGGGCTTCGAGCTCAACCCTTTCCCTCCGAATACCCCCCGTGCCTCCTACCGGTCGGCAGAGCTTCTCCGGCAGCTACTACCACCGACGGGGCCGCCCCCCGGGCGAATGTATCTCGCCTCATTACACCGACTACGTGCCTTTGGCCGACATCTCGCGCTGCATCGACGCGCACAAAAATCCATCCTGACCTCCGTCCACCTTTTTCCACTCGTCTCCCTTCCGCGGTACAAGACTCTCTCTCTCGTATTTGTACGTTGGTCTATCGTTTTTTCTCCAATTTCGATGCTTACTTGATTATCGAATTTTTTCTATCTAAAACGCAGCCTCCGACCCATTGGCAAACGCCTTCCCACGATACGCGATCGAAACCGGGACGATAGAAGCGAGATCTCTTTTTTCAAACTTGTTTTAATTGACCCAGATTCGAGAGCGAACGCTGCTATCTTTATCTTCCTGAGCATTTTCTTCTTCCTTCCATGATCATTGACAAATGAGATAGATTCCTTTTCTTTCTTCCCCCTTTTTCTCACAGGAGCTTTTTGAGATCTCATAGGAACGTGTTTACGAAAGAAATATTTTGTTGTAAAAGTATTTTATTAGCGTTATCCGCGAACCGTGGAAGGTGAAACGAAAGTAGGGTGGAGACGAACGGTTCAGGGAAGGGGGTGGTAGTCGTAACATAGCTTGGCACGAAGGGTAGAAGGCAGAATGTATGATATTTTATTTTAGCGTTCTTCTGGGCGCCGCTAGATAAGCCTCCGAGGATTTATGCTTATTACGAGCGAGCACCAGCGAGGGCACTCTTTGCCGAAACCATTTCTGTACAGTGGTACTCCCTCCCTCCCTTTGTCTTTCTCTCGTTTATCTTTTCTCTCGCTCTCTTATGGTATCCCTTTCTTTCTCTGTCCTTGTTTCTGTCTCTCTTTACGCTGTATTCAGTGTTGCTGTCTATTTTATTTCTGTCGTTGCTCTTTGTTATAGAGAGGATTGCTCTCTCTCGCTCTCAATCTCAGATTCTCCTTCTCATCGGTTTCTTTTTCCTTCTGTCATTGTTTCCGTGACCCTCGATTCCTCGATGTTCTTTCGAGGTTCCTTTCCTCGTGCTGTGATTTTCCGCTCGATTCTCTCGCTGAATCCTCTCTAATCCTTCTGTTCGATTCTCTTCCTAATTCTTGCTTTCGTACCTCGGAAACTTTGATTTCTCCTCGCACCCTTCGTTTCCCGATCTTCCCATCTGTTGCTAAAATTTATAATTTCGATGTTTCTTCCCCGTTTTGAATTTTCTACGATTCTATAGAACGTTATCTTCAACAGTTTTACTTATCTGAAAAATTTATCATTTCAAGTACTTTCATATTGTTAGATGTTAGAAGAGCTAACGAGTTGTTAATTATAATTAGATTCTTTTAGCCTAATATATGATTTAATACTATACATAACATAAATATTATTTTACTCGAAAAAGATCGATAGCTATTTTCCATTAATCTAAATATGTCTACGGTATATAATATTCGACAAAATTAAATTTGTGAAAGGAACGAGACGAACGAATAATTAGAGCATACACAAGCAGCTCCATTTGTCATTGGAAAAGATCAATCAATTTATAAAGCTCTTTCTTGAATAATTGTGGAAATTACTTCGTGTCGACAAAAATTAATTAACTCACAGAGAATCTCCGAGTGAAACTGGTCATTTTCTTGTTTCAATATTTCTCTAGGACAAGTGGTTGGACAAATATATAGCTTCTATCCAACCACGTTCATATTTAACAGGTGCATAGTTTTCCCCTGCAAATTACGAAAGCAGAAACCGAACGAGAATGATAATAATAAAAATGATCATACAACTATTATTATTATATAAACGAATTATAATAAGATAATAATCGCCATTGGCGATTCTATTGTTTCAATATTGAATATCCACAGAAAGAAATATGAAATTTCATTCTTTTATGAAAAATAATTATATACACCACAAAGGTGGTTAGCTAATTTTAATAGCAACGCGTTAAACGATATGAATAATAAGTCGACTAGTTTGAAAAAGAGAAAGGCGTGAAAGACTGAGTCGTTCGTTTGATAATCATCGGATTTGCAATCGACGACAGTGTGGCGGTGGCCGTCGCTTATTGACAGAATCGTTCGATATACCTGCGAAGTGTTCGGTGACATTTATGCGAGGCGGGAAGCCGGCGATCGCGCGCGTTCATTGTGCGTCGCGTGCACGGACGCGGCCACCGTATTATCGCGCTGGCTAATGAGAAAGTTGCGAGCAGCGACGCGACGACGAAACGACGAGATCCAGGGATGCGATTTGACTCTCCGGTCTCGAGTGAACACGTTATTCCATCGATGGTTCGGAATCCCTTATTTAATTATTCGTTCGCAATGTACTACGCCACATAAATTCCTTGACTTCTTGGAAAAGCCTGTCGCGTTTTTATGGCTGTATTTTATATATTTATGAGCTATAGAGAATCATTAATAATATTATATATGACGACAATTATAAGAAACAAATTTCTGATCGAGTTATTTGCAGATTGGATAAAGGGAACAAGTTGCATCTGTTTTAGAAAATCCTCGTGCGAGCTCGGTTAAAGTAAAATTGTTCAAAAATTGTAAGGGATGCTAAAGAATAGTAAGCAATGAAAACACGAAAACTCTTTACAAGTACTTTCTCTACAAGCGTCTTAGTATTTTGTTACGATAAGAAATCTCTTCGAATTAAAATTAAGGATATACGGTTTAATAGTTGATTTCTAATTTTGCACAAAATCGTCACAAATTTATTACAAAAGAACAGCTAGATCCTACAGACCAAAGTACAGATACGTATCGCGGAAATGTATTTTACAAAGAAGCTCGTTCAAATTCGAAGATCTACGATCTCCATAAATCCCCAAAATTCCTGTAAAAGGTTGCAAATCGGTAATTTCGATTCAAACAGGCGTAATGTTAAAAAAAAAAAAAAAATCGGCCGAAGAAACCCGATACACCGAGCGTTACACAGCGGAAAATACATTGAAGCACACGTGGAAGAGGCGAAGAGATCGCGGAGAACCCGGCACGGGGGTTTCCTTCGCGTGGTCTAATTGGTGGATCCGAAGGGTGGAACTTCCCCGTAAAAACGAGCGCGATATCGAACGTACGTGTCCGCCGACGTTATATGGTTCCGCGTATGATACGTGTCGTTACTCACCCCCTCGGTCTTCCGCAACAGAAAACCGCACCCCGTGCCACCCCTGACCACCCCATTGCCTGGGCAATGCAAATCTCTTTTTCTCCGCGCGTCTCGGTTTTAAATGCCACCCCCTACCCTATACTTCTCTCTGTTCGTCGTATTCCACCCTCCTTCTCTTTCGCTCGTTCCGTCTGCGCCTCCCTTACGCGGTCGGCTACCCTTTCCGCTTATATCGCTTTCTACCACCACCCCCGTACGCCGTCCGCGGTCTTTGTTCCTCCCACGGGCCAACTCCGCCACCGTCGCAACCCTTCCTTCGCGGCGTCGCCCGGCTCTTTTTGTCGTTGCGGCTTATTCGATATATTGTAGCGCGTCCCTGGGCCACGGTGAGTGGGAACGGGAACGAAGTGATATCGGAGACAAATGACGGACGGGCAAAAAACCAGCGGACGCGGGGGACAATTTGCTAACTGTTGATCCGTGACGGGATGGAAGGATAAGGCGAACCGACGCGCCACCTAAGGACCCTTGCTTTCCATGATTTTTTGTTGCTTTTTTGGAAATGGAAAAGATGTTCTGCGAGTGGATAGAAGCGTGCGTGTTTCGGTATATTTATGAATAAGCCGGTTTCTCTAGATTTCATGAAATTATGGAATAGAAGGAAGAGAAATAGCGATGGAAAAGATATTAAGCAAATTCTTGCAGCTTCTTTTCATGGGCAGAATGTTAAAAAATAGAATTTGATACTGTATGTTAATTGAACAAATATCTCAAACGAATTTGTAATGATCCAGGATAAAAAGTGATGCGTTTAGATGTATCGAGCTGAGGAGATAAAATCATATACAAAAGAGGAAATTTGTAATTTTAAAATGATACACAAAATGATCTGGAAAGTAGGAATATTTGCTGAAAAGGAAAATTATATAACGAAATCGGACATTTTATGTAAATTAATTGATTTTGTTGAACGATTTTGATTAAAATACCGAATCTTTTGTGATCGTAAAAGTGACTAGTTTATTAGTAATAGTAGTATTATTAACCAGGTGTTCTATTTGGGCAAAAATGTAAATGAATGAAAGTAAGAGGAATTTTTACTACGTTTAACTTCTAATAATTACTGTATTTAAAAAAGGTCGTATAGGAATAATACATTGTGTATTTAACAATTCTCAATCTATTACAAATACGACATTTCTATATTAAGCTGGAGATACAATCATCGCTACTAATATGTGTATGATATCGAATTAAATCTGAAAGAAAAAACATTTTCACATTAATTGTATAAATATATATAATATATTATATACAATAATATATAGAAACAAGTGTTGTATATAAATTATTCGTTATCACATATCATCGTAAGTACTGAAAATTCTATCAGCAGTGAACGTGTTAAGCGTGCTAAAACGTATTTCTAAAGTTTATCAAATTAGTTTCTCTCGAGTAAACGAAAGAATCTTCTTTCTTCCCTTTTCCTTTACATCTTCTTCCGCATTATTAAGAGACCATTGAACATCCCAAGGTAACCGATACTTTTTACAAATTATCGAAATCTCTTTGAATGATCTTCTTCGCACCGGCAAAGCCGCGGAACGCGGTACCAAAGCGTCGTCGAGTTCTCCGCCTGCACTGTCCATCGTATCGAGGGTAGCTCGAGAGATATTGGAGACAAATGACGCAGCAAAAAAAGGAAAAGAAAGGACGAAGCAACCCTCCTGACACGGCTTTCTACCCGATCGGTTGCACTTTGAATACCAACAGCAATAACTGTCCGATGGAATAAACTTCCAAGCATTATAGATACACAATCTTCCTTACAATCGGAAAAAGTGCGCAAAAGCAAATCCAAGCAACCAACTCCTCGGCAGACCGATCGTTCCGTGTTCTTCACGAGCAGACATTCAACCTGGCTAACAATAAGGGTGGTTTATATATATGTATGTACGTGTTGTATTTTATCATTGCCACGTGATCTCTGGCGATACTACTCATCGAAAGGGTGAAAGAGAGAGAGGTAGGCCCGGATTGGGTCGGAAGGTGGGGAGGGAATGCTCGCGGTACGGGCTAATGAACTTCTCATTGATTGGTTAAAATTTCGTTAATACTCTGACGTGTGCTTCCATGGACTCGCGTCGGCTCCTCGGAGGTATACACACAACCCCAGCGCAACCCGTTCCTCTTTCTCGAGCTTCTAGCCTCGTTCCCCGTACGAACACCCTCGTCTCACTGCTGGCCGAGGGTGAATTTCGAAGGGTGGCTCCGAACGTTAGTTAGGCCTCTCCGCGGTGGTGGTTAAAGTACCAACACCACCACCATCACTACCACCCTTGCCGCCTTTTATGACTGGAGGAAACTAACGAAATTTCCCTATCGGCGATCAATCCACCCCCGGACCGAGGCAACCCTTTTCATTGATCTACAGCGGCCTTCTCCGCTGAGGCTCAACCCCTTATCGTAACACCCTTTTGGCCGAGCGAACGTCCCTCCACCACCTCCGCCACCTCTTCCGTCCCGCGGCATCCTCGATCGTTCTGTCTCTGCTTTTCTT
Source organism: Bombus terrestris (assembly GCF_910591885.1). Lineage (NCBI taxonomy): Eukaryota > Metazoa > Arthropoda > Insecta > Hymenoptera > Apidae > Bombus > Bombus terrestris. The sequence goes on from NC_063277.1 coordinate 7,444,735, forward strand.
CTTCCCGCTTTCCTCTTCTTGCCCACCACCCCTCTAGCCGAAATATTACCATCGTCCGAGCGTGTCCCCGCGTTCGACGAAGGGTGCACCAGGGCTTCGATGACGGATCTCTAATTTTAATATCGCTCCAGTTTGCTTTGAAGTGCCCTCGTTAGGCATGGGGGTGGACCTACCGTAGGGTTTCTTCGCCCTCGTACGAACGCGACGGCACGTGTTGCGGGACCAGACTTAAACTCCGGATCACATATTGGCTACGCTTCCGCTGGAGACGCTACGAGCTTCCTGATTTTTCGCGCAGATCGCGGAAGAGTTGGTACTATTTTCAAGGGTCCCCATATTTACGATTCTTGGAGTTAATCGATATGGCAGGTCATTTTATCAAGTATACAATAATGTTCAGAAGATTAGGAAAGATGGTATTTGCAGATTATGTGAGGGAGTGATACTGGCTCGCGATTTTGAAGATTTGATATAGAAACTTTTATTATGATTATAGATATCGATCGAATTTGAAACACATATTTAGTAAAAAAGATAGTATGCAAGCATGATGAGATTTATTAACATACTGGATAATTGACAGATTAAATACTTTTGCGAATTGTACAATTTTCAGATTGATTTAAAAAATGGCCAATATAATCAAGATAGTCCAACCTCGTAACATGTAAGTGAAATTTCAAAATGTTTCATGTAGCACACATATGTTTATAAAATGTATCTATAAGTGCTTGAATATTTTTGTAAATTTTTGTATATATATATACACTGGTCAAATGATATACAGGAACGTTATACTTTTTAACTATCGCAAATCTCTAAAATTCTACACATTGAAAAGCATAAAATGTTTCATCGTAATTGTGATTTCGTTTCGAGTTATTTTTCCCATCGGGAGAAAGACAAGAAGAAAGCAAATCCATTGGGAGGTAATCGAAAAGTCGCGAATTAGCGTGGAATTAATGCATCGATGGCGAGCTTTCAAACTATCACTCTCGTTATATCGATAGAACGCAGAACGCGGCTGAAAAAGCAAGCCTCTGGATGCGCGAGAGAAATCCTTTTTAATAAACCAGGAGGATAGGAAGCAACGTGGATAATCGCTAAATTGCCTCTGAATTCCTAACGCCGCTGAACCTTCTGCCAGTTTCAATAGGAACATACTTATGATCCGTTTTAACAACAAATTGATTCCGCAAGTAGTAACTTCATTCCTCTATCCGCAGCTCGAATCCAACCGTGTGCAGTTCGTGATTCCGAAAGGAAAAGTCAGAGGATGGCCGCGTTTCACATCCCAGCATTCGTGTATTTCATTGATATCGAAACGGAATCCTTTTCCTCCTCTGCGATTGTAAATCGATAGAATAAATTTTATCGAGTAATTCCTTTAAGCGGTGGATAAATTTTGTAGCGTTTCTGTGATTTATTTCATCAATTAATATTACCAAAACATATTCTTTATATTCATATATCCGTACAAACACTTTCTTTCTAATATTCTTTACTTAATATTACATGTAATCTTTGACCTGTACGTAAAAAGGACTTACATCGACTCTCGTCTTAACGTAAAATTTAGAACGTTTATAATATCTGAAATGCTCCAATATCACTGGTTGACACTTGCAACCGATAAAATAACAGTTACCTAAATCAAATATCTCCTAAGAACAGTCTACTTGCGCGTGAAATCAGAAGGGCAACATTTCGAAAGCCCAAGAGAATCGAGGTTTCACTAGCAACCTCGACCTTCGTGTTCACTTCTGGAATTTGTGAAAGGACCGATACAGGAATCATCCGTGTTAGAGCCGTGATGGAGCTAGTATAAGGAGAGAAAAGGGAGGCAAAGCGTGCCGGGGCAGGGGTACAGAAGGGTGACAAAAGCGGGAAGAATAACAAGAAGAAAGAGAAGGAGGCGGCTGGCCGTTTGTGGATACAAACGCGTAATCCCTAACCTCAGGCAACGAGCAAGGGTAGGAAAGAGACCAAGAGAGAGGAAAGGAAGACGAGAAGGTGGGTGGAGAGGCCCGAAAGAAGTTTCTGACCTGCTTACGGGGAGTGCGAGCTTCGGAGTTCCCGCTACTTCACAAGAGTTTCCAAAGTGGCGAAGCAGACACCACCCGCCTCTCTCTCTCTCCTTTCGATGCCACAATCACCTTCCTACCCCCTTGCGTCCGACCTGGTATTCTCCTTTCAAACACCCTACCACGCCGTCCACCACAGTCTGCGTTGTCGGTTCCTCGTTGTTTGCCCCTTTCGCAGACCCCCGCTGAGAGAGTGAGAGTGTGAGAGAAAGAGAGAGAGAGAAGGCGGGGATGCAGCCTTTACTTTCGCTGAACGGAGTGAAAGTGAACGCAGCCCACGTTCCGCGTGCAGCTGAACACGCGCCGTTTAACTGGGACGTCTGGTACGCGCGGCTGCCGCGCGTCTACCGGCAAAACTGGGACGCCGTGGAATTTCGAACCACCTCCCGCAGGCGAACAAGGGATTAGAGGCAAACTACAGGGAAATCGGTGGAATTTTTTGACCCTTACCCTTTAAGGGTAGATTTAAGCAAGATGACGGAAAAGAGATGTGGGCGATGCTCCCTTTTTGGGAAGCAGTTGTACGGTTAATTAGGTATTACTTAGAGGAAGAAGTTTAAGGAGATAATGTTCCCTGTTTGTTATTATTTAGTAGCATCTTTTTCAGTATCAAGGGATTTAGAGATTTACTTGATGGTAAAATTAATAGTAGTTCTGTGGCTATGTTTTAATTAGTTTCGAATGTATATAAGTATTTCAATCTCAGAAGATAATTGTAGGATGTCACGTGTTGCCGTGCAACAAGGTTTCAACGTCTCAGAAATGCAACCAAACAGAATGATAACAAATTATTACTGACTGAGGAACATTTAACTTTACAATAAGATTACTGTTTGCCAATTCTGTAGAAACCGAACCAGATCTATCATATACGGTTTCAAGGAATTCCTTTCTTCCCCAATAAGAATCTTGCGTGCCAAGAATCTTCGATCGACACCCGCTGTTCCAAGGATCAAAGACCTTGGACCAGACCGTGGAACCAAGTTTAGACCGAGTGAGTGATCGAAGCCGCGAAGATGCGAGTCTTGTCGCAGGCCGATTCGCGGGCTGGTAACACGACAAGCAAGTCAGAAGCCCGCGTCGGGGGTTTCGCCTGTGCCTAGGTTATACGAAGGAGGATGAGAAATCGGAGGCTGGGTGGTTTAAAGGGTTGATAGTGGTGGAGGCGGTCGCGATGGTGGTGGAAGGAAGAAGGTGGGGTGAGTGAGAGAAATAGACAGTGGCTCGGAGAGGGCGAAGGGAGACCAGAGTGGATGCGGTATAGGTGGTACTAGGTGGCTTTAGCTTCATCTCGCTCGGTATCTTACGCCGATACCTAACTCTCGCTCCGTTCTAACCCTTTGCCGAGCGATTCATCCATCCCCTTCTCTCTTTATTTGAGTATAATTATTGATTATTGGACGACGGAAGGCCGGCTACTCTAGGACGTGGAGAAGGCAGGGTTGGTGTAGGTACCAACGTTCGAGAGGGTTGGCTGGAGGTTGAAGAACGGTAGGAGGGTGATTAAGCTATATGCCTGGCATATCCCACCCCTTGCTATCACCCTCCGGTCTACCCCGCGCGCTCGCTTGCTCGCTCGTCCTCCTTCTGCGTTCGCCTTTCACTCACCCAACCCCTTTGCCCGCCATCCGTTCTTCCGATACCACGGGGCCGCTGTCTCTCTCGGTCTTTCTGTACTGACAATTAGACTGATAGGTATATCTTAGTCTGCTATCGATTTGATTCCACCCTATCGTATAGGGTGCACCCGCACACCCGGGCGAAATTTACATCGTGTATGCTACAACGACGTCGATCGCGGTGCCGTCCTACAGCAGCTACCTCCCAACCCCGAATGGTGCCTGCCTGCCTCTGCCTGCCTGCCGCCTGCCTGCCTGCTGCCACCGTTGCCACCAACCACCCCCCAACTACCCCTTTCCTCTGCCTTCTTCCTTGTTCTCGCACTCGTCCGTGTCCACCACCTCTCCGCCTTCGGAGCAGCCTTCGATTATAACCGAAACCCCTGCGCCTCGTCTCTATAGCGCCAATACATCCGCCTTCCAAGGGGTTGATTAGTGCATTACCACTCGAACTCGTTCCACCCTGTCCGACCGAAGAGGGAGAACATTCCCGCCGACCCCGTTCGCACCGAATTCACGCTCGTTCTCCGCGGCATCGACCACCCACCGATCCACCCACCCACGCCATCCCGATATCATCCCCCACACTCCAGCAGCCTCTTCGCTTTCTGTCTATCTCGCTTTGTCCCTTCAGCCGGAGGACGTTTTTTTTCCTTCCTATTTCCCTCCCATCTCTTATTACCCTTCCCGATCTGTCGGTATCCTCCTTCACTTTCGACGTAATCCTCGGGGCTGGGATCTCCTACGGAGTTGGCTACCGGTCTCGGCGATCGGTAATTGTGGGATTAATTATGAAAGTTACACTCACCCCTCCCTATTGCCTGTTCATCCCTAACCCTTGTGTACCCCGGGCGGACCACGATTAATTCGTAATTCCGCGGGGCGGGAAACTGCGTCGACTCACCTGCAACAGAAAACGGGAATCACGTGGTTAGTCGATATCATTGAAATTCGTTTTCAATTGGGAAGTGGAACTTTGAAAGAGCGTTCGGATATGGAGACCGTGATTTGTGACTTTCGGGAGGTATCAGTTCGGGAATGGGATATGTACTACACTCGAGGATTTTCGCTAATTCTTCTCTCTTGAAAATCGATATATTTTATCCATCGATACCCCGATGTGTTTAATATCGTTAAGCTTCTATTCTGCCCTTTTAAACTAGTTTTTTCTCTAGTAATTCTTCATATTTCAGCCAATTATAATTGACACAGTAATAGAGTCCGTTGAAATTGTACAAAGTTAATTAAGTAATAGAGACAGATCTCTAATGAGAAATAGAATCTAACTTTATACTTTATACATTATAAAGGAACACGGTCTTATTATATTAACGATTTTTCCCAAAAATGTATAAAATTTAAAATTAATTATCTGGACTAAATACCAATGTTCCCTTAACTTTTCAGACAGAATTTGCCAGAAGTAACATTGTATCTGAAATATGCTAAGTAACAATGACTTAAAATATCACTAATTAACAAAATGACAAACCTATCTATTTCCGCCTTCTCTTTCTCTCTTTAAAACAGATTAACCTATCGCATCTTTCTTACAACAAGACCAGAAGAAAATATACTTCTGTCTTCAATAACTATCAACATTTTTTTCACACAGCCCAAGAACCAGATTCAGTCTTACGATTTTTTAACGAAAGTGTATATAATCTCCATGCACCTCGATCGGAGAACGAAAAGACAACAAAAAAAAAACCATCTTCGACGAGGGAGAAGCAATGAAAAGTCGGGAACTAGTCGACACGTGAAAATGGGCGGGGGGATGAACAGAGCACCGATGTCGATTATTAAAACCCCGCCGAAAGCGGGTATCGACGGTGTCCCGCGCGTAGGCGCTCTATTAATTGTCGAATAATGAACGAAGTTAATCGACAGCTCGACGAGTGTCGACCAGCTTCCCACCCTCCACTGGCTCGCTCGCCATCCCTCTCACGGGACATCACCTTTATATCATTATATGACGAGCTAATGAAATTTTCATAGCGTCGAAATATCGATGCGCCACGCTCGATGCTTTGTATCGGTCTATCAATCACCCCTCAGTGTACACACAGCCACAAGGCAGGTGCACACATCGATTACGGTACCATCCCTTTCCCGGCGCACGCCTCCCACGCACGCACCCCCGGAATATAATTGACATCCGTCCGCCCTGTAAACGAGTGCCCGCTCGTTGTCATTCGATTCAAAGTCGATTTTCACTCACGAGCCTTGGCTCCCTCCCCGCGAGAAGAGATTAAGTGCGACGTCTTCGAGATACAATAAAAAAATTCATATTGTAGGACACGTACGATACGAGATTATCGATCTCGATTGGTACCAAATTGATAGCCTTGGCTAGTTCTCTAATAGAGAACAACAAGAGTAATTACGGTATTTTAATGATGCAAGGTGTGGTGAAGAATGATTATTATCGGTTGAATACGTTCACATAACCTTTCAATTATGTTACTTAGGTCATAAATAATTTTGCTGAGGTGGTTATTGTGTTTTCGGGTTTATGCAGTGCGATAGAAAGATTTAGACGATAGACAGTGTGTTAAAGTAGGGTATTGTGTGTAGTTATCTATGGCATATCATTCTAGCATCTTAACGCGAAGGTTATCTTTCAAATTACCCTCATAGCGTTAATTCACGATTGGTATTGTTGGGATATTTAGTTTGCTTATTTAGTTTTAAAGGATTTAACTTTGATCTGTATTTTGTACTTTGCGTGATAGATATTATCGACTGTCTTTAAGACGTAAGCTATACAATAAAAATGATAGTATTTTAAATGTATTTTAGAAATAAATAACCTACAATAAAATCTCCTGTGTTGACTACAATTGAACGACACCAATCGCCGATGAATAATCAAATTTACGAAGTACAGTTATAATTAGAATTCGAATTAAGCTGTATTACGAACACATTCCAATTTCATCGTGCTTTCACTATAATTTACGGTTCAATATCATAAGTCAAAGGATAGATCATTTCTCAGATCCATGCAGTAAAGAGAATTTCCAGCAAGTAATAACAGAAGCGTACGTTAAATATAAAATGAAATGTTTAACGAAAAGCTAAAAGCTTCTTCAAAGCTTCAGCTTCTTCAAAGAGAGTTCACGCAATTTCCTATAAGTTAAACGTATGCAAATGAGTGGCTCAAAGGATGGGAAAATATCTATTCGAGGGAAACTTGTTTTGTCCACCGGAACGGTGTTACCACCTACGTCCCTAGGGCGCGCAGAGAGAGAGAGAGAGAAAGAGAGAGAGAGAGAGAGAAAAAGAAACGACACGGTATAATAGAAGGGGGAGAAAAAAGAGAACTATCGATCATAAAAACGGGGGAGGCAAACGTGTCCTCCAGGTACAGGGTCTCGCGAGCCGCAGGAACGTTAATCTCGCCAACGGGAGGATTTTATCGCCTGCAACCCCCAAGTGACACGCGACTCGTCGTAAAAATCTCAGATGCCCCCTGGGCAGGTGAACGCGCCAGGCCAGAGCAGTAAACGTTGCCGGTTAATCGAGCATATCCACGTGTCCGCTGATACATACCGACCCAGCTTCCTTTTACCTATAGATATACGTACAGTGTAAAAACCTCAGTGGAAATAGATTTTCCTGGTTACGTTTAAATTTGATCGTTTAATAAATAAATTGTTGGTCATGAATTAGGTTGTAACGCATGAAATTTCGGATTGTTGACGATTTGCATTTTACTGAATTTTGATTGACATAATATACGAAATATTATAGAACCGTAGCAGCACATGAGTCAGGGGACAATGCGAATTGAGAGCGATTCATGTTGTTGTTTTGCCTTGGGACATTGACACCGTCTTGACATACCAAACATAGCGACAAACAAATTCCGGGCAAAACAATGTTGCCGCTACGTAGAACCGTCAATTGAAGTTGAATTTAAACTTTCCGATATTCCCCCGACCAGTATAAATAACCGAACATGATCATTAAAACAGTCAGTCTTTGGGGGAGTCAATCTTTAGAGCGAATCGATCAGTAATCAATCTCGAGCATTCTTATATCAGCGGTCAGTAGTCGGTCTTTGGAGGAGTCAGCGAATCAGTAGTCAATCACGAATCGATTAGTTATCAGTCAATGAGTAATCAGTTAGTAAATATCGAGCAGTCTTAGAGCGAATATCATCGAGCGAACGTACTCATTATCGTGTATACGCATAACGAGCAAAGCTTAGCGAACGACGACGAATTCTGTACTACAGCTAATTTTAAATATATTTGACTACACCAAATATCAACTCGTCTAGTACTGAATAAACCAACACGTTCAAACGTCCTCCATAGAACGTTCTCTTAAAATGATCTATAGAGGTGAGAATATTTTTTGGAGGAAGATAAGATTTAGGAAACTGATACAAATCAGACTTATACGTGTTATCTGAGAGTCATAATCCATAAAAAATTCCTATGACTAAATCTATTGCTTGTTTATCGTTATTTATATTTGTATAAACTGCAAGGTTATTAGCGGATGATTAATTTCGAACACGCGATAATTTAGTGTGAATAAACGTAATAGATAAGCAACACAGCGATTTCGTAAAAGCTTCCTCGATGTTTCGGTGTTATTCTTAAGACCGAATATTCCTGAAAAACGTTTGTCGTTTTCCAGATATTTGGAGGAACACTCGTGTTTTAATATTTCATCCTATTCGAGACTTCGTGTAATGCAAACGTCGTGTTATTTAAAGAATGTTTGCTCGTTTCATATCTCCCGAATATAGATACTATTTCTTACATTTCTCTACTCGTATAGAGATGTCCAAGTATCTTTCGAATCGATAGATGGTTAGATTTAAAATCGCACTCAATATCGCGAAACTTCTAATAAACCAAAGCTACAGATGCTCATCTTCGGTAAGGTCTAATATAGAGGAACACATCGATAAATCTCTATATACGTAGATAGTGAGATCTGGAAAGACAAAAAGAGATGGAAGCAACGCGCCATATAACCTACAAACGAGAAGCAATGGGAAGAAGCGGGAGGAAGCAGCGCAAAAAAGGTAAACCAAAAGGGGAAAAAGGGAAAGAACGAGAAAACGAAAAAACACGAGGAAGAAGAGAGAAAGAGAGGAAAGAGAGAGGAAGCTCGGGCAGGCGTCGGTTAATACGTTTCCCGGGTGGTGTGCGTGTGGGTGTACGTTTCAACGGCGCTAGTGCGTCGTTGACAAGCTTGTAAACTCATAAAGAAATTTCATAATAAATAGAGAAGCTCGTCCGGCGTCGTCGCTTTTTATCGGGCCAGAGAAATTACGCCCGAGCCGCCGCGTGAGCCGTACACGTATCGTTTGAATTTACAATACTCGGAGCTATAAAAAAAGGGACTGCCCGTGGCGGTTAGAGAGAAAAAGAGAGGAGAGGAGAGAGCAGAGAGAGTAAAGAAACGTAGGCTGGTTAGAACGAGACCGTCGCGTGCGCGTGTGTGGGCACGCGAGGGGCCGATGTTCGTTCCAGAGTGAGAAAGAGAGAGAGAGAGAGAGAGAGAGGAAGAACACGCGCGCGCGATTACGTTGAAGAGGGGAAGATGAGGAAGCCGGTGTCATGCGATGTAGGTGGGACATTTATGCGGCGGAGAACTAAACAAAATCGCGTTCACGTGGCGGGTGTATGGTTTTACGATCTCTGGCTGATCTTGTAGGAGGTTTGATCGCCTCGAGATTCAGATACTGTTGCCCGTGAAACGAGTAGAACGAGCTGTGTCTGAAAGGACTGTGTCCATTTGGCACGCAAATGGCCAGTCCATTGAAACGTACATAGAGATTTTTAAGTACATTACGATTTAGATCAAAGATTTTTAAGTAAGATATATGTAGGAATTTTTAGTAGAGAGATTTTTTTATTGTTGATCGCAACGTTTATTAAATATACTTTTGTTTTATCAATGTAGTTTGCCTAATCCTGTTGGCTTTCTTTGATCAGTTATGACATGATTCTCCTTAAAGATAATCTTGAGTTTGAGTAAAATACGAAAAGTTACCCTATTTCCATTTTATAAACATTTTAAATATTCAATTGTTTATTTATTGTTTACTAAAATGAAAGTACAATTACGATATGAAAGTTAAAGAATCATACACGTAGAAAATCGTTCCATATAAATTTCATTGGTTTTATTAATTTTACCAAGTTATCACATGCGTTTCCGTTACAGTGCATTTTAAATTGCTGACAGAACATCCTGATCGATTCTTCCTTCAAAATCTGTTAATGTAGATCACGTTGATGCTTCCTTCAACATCTGTATTCGAAAATGAATCGAATTCAAGAAATAATAAAAAGTCATACACGTATCGCACAACGCATTATTTCTTTCGTCTCTCGTTGTAGAACAAATCCGTTCGTTTCTCCATGCAGGGCATCCAATTTGTATAATCTCTTTAGCTACGCGATCAGTTAATGTCTCCATTGTTCCCTTTTATCTTTGTCAGTCGCCTTTATTTTTGCGCTTCTTTTATCAATAATTCAAGCGTCGTCGTCGCAAACAGCTAAATAAACATAAATGAAATAATTTCGAGTCGACCATCGACAGCCGAATAAATAATGGAATTATTGCACAACGGGTGTTCGGATAGACGGTGTTTCGTGGCAGAAAGGACGCGAGTGGCAGGGAATAATTGAAAATTTGCCAGCGAGCAGAAGAGTATAGGAGAGGGCATCGGTTAGATGAGGCCTGCAAAATCGATACGATATATTGAAACTGGAAGTGGCTCGGGGGGATTAGAGTCAGTTGAACCGTCGTTAATCGATACCGAGTAACATCTATCGAGACGTGTCTCTTGATAATAAACCCTTAGTATGCCCGGACAAGCGGTTAAATTGCATTAACGCGGCCGGCGAGTAGAGACGGACAGAAATTCAGGCAGGAAACGCTGATAAAGAATTCAAACGCTGTCATTCCGTGTCGCACGCTCGTCCTACGAAGAACCCGTCGATACTGTCAATAAACCTCGTGGAATAATAATCAATCGACCAATAATTCATTTCTTCGCACCGCGGTGAGGCATTAAAAAACAAACTTTCTACGATCAGCCTTTCACACATTTAATCCATTTCTCTGTGTAAGGGACTAGTAATATTCGTAATGTTTGTAATTTATTAACATCCGTAGTATATGTAATTTGGTTAACATGGATTAAAGTAGAGAATAAATGATACATTCATTTATTTTTTAAATTCTCCTTTAAAGTTTCGACAAACAAATAGAAAGCAAATTATTTATTTTGTTATGTTGTTCACATCAAATATGTGAAACGTCAGTGTTTAAATTGATCGCATCGAAGCTCCGTAATCAGGAAATTTGTATGATTGCAACTCTATATTACTAATACGAGTGAATCAAGTGCGGTGAGTTTCGAGAAATTACGAATACGAGAAACTCGAGAAGTAAAATTACGTTATATTCAGTGATTCGATAATTTCCACTGATGCAGAAGCATAATTTTTAAAGGAAAAGCCAGAGTAGGTTGTTTCTTTTGGATGAACGAGTGCCAATTTTCGCGCTTTATCGTTTCTCGTATTAACCGTTGTACGTATTAAATGTAATAAAGTATTTCCGATGAGGTTTCGGCAAACATATCGATAACCAAATAGCTAATCGATTGCCGGTTGCTTCTCATCAAAGAGCTCCTACGCAAACAACAAGGAACCCGATTAATTAAAGGTGTCGCGGCCCGACAAAGAGAGTCGAAGAGAGAGAGACCAACGACACTTAACCGGAACGGAACCCCATAATGGCAGTGGCTCAATTCGCTCGATCGGCGTTGCCGGCCATCTACGAGTGTATCGACAAGCGGCTGCACGTCGAGTGTCCCTCGGTAATGAACACTTAGCCAACGAACTTCGTGCGAAACGCGTAAAGCACGTTACCACCACGAGCCATGAGTAACTATACAAATCCTGAGTAAACTGATTAAAAAAAAAAAAGGATTAATTGCAGTGGCTACAAAAGCTATTTGCACATGTCCTTATTTACCGATTAAACGTTATTTTTAATCAGGTTTTATATTTCATTTTTATAGCATCAAATTTGTGTAGTCATAACGATTATATATATTACTAAAGGATAGGAAATTTAATGTAGTTTGATTTAATCGATTAATGTATATTTTTCAGTTACTTTTATTTATCTTAGTTTTCATTATTCCGATACTGAAGTATTAATTGATAGAATTTTACTTTCCTAATCGGAGCGTGAATGTTTACTATATACTTTTAGGGATATAATTAAGAAAATGGAATCTAAATAAGGATTTATTTCATATTTTATATAACTTTGTATGTTCTGTACATTTCTGTATCTTTCAATTTTTCACAAATATACAAGTATTCGTAATCCAATAGTAATGATAGAGTAAACAAGGTAAAGTTGTTCTAAAATTGATAAACTATTATTAAATAGAATTCCATTTATCTGAATCTACCTGGTGACGATTAAATCAAATCATATGATAGAAGTTTATTGATTCTTTCCATTTACTTTCGTTGTTCAGTAGATTCAATCGACAGGAGTTTGTTTATTCAGACGCTTTTGTTCTACTAAATTCTACCATATTACATGCGACTCAATTATACAGAATAAAGAAATTGATAATTTGGCGAATAAATTTTCTAATAAAAGTAATGTCGTGTGTTATTCGAGATTCCTGAACAATTTCTATAGTCTTTCCATTTTTCACTGTACTATTCGAAATCGATGATTTATAAGAAATAACAAAGAAACGTAAATGTTAAAGTACACATCATTGGCACCAAAAGAGAAAAAGAAGAGAAAGGAAAACGACAAAATACGACAAACGACTGATGATAATATAAAAAGATAGTAAGGATAGTAAAATATTTCTAGAGAATGAAACGGAGTCACTCTAATTGTACTTCTAACGTTACGGTTTCGCGCAACCCCTTTAAGTAACTCTGTAGGATCTGGAAGATGAAATGGTGATACATAGTAGCATCGGTATGTATATACGCGCGCGCGTATAGACTTACAAGCGAAGTTCCATCGATAATGCCCGGATTCTAACCGGCCGCTCAATAACGCGCATATCCAATCCATAAGTTATTAAGGCTTCGTGTGCGTTCGCCAGTGGCTGGCTGTGGAACGTCATGCGGGTAGCTTCAGGGATCGGTTACAGTGGCTAGATTATTTCGCGCTCCTTTTGCTTTCTCTTTCGTCCCGTATGTCAAGTGAACTACCGACCACTCATTCGGCAATCCAATTGAAATAAGAAGTTCTATTCGCATTCTAATTTTCCTTCTTCGTTTCTTGATTTATCAGAATAGCAATTAATATTTTCAGCTCTATTACTTGTGGATGAAATATTGTAGACATTAGGTCGTCATTTTTCTTTTCGTGCAGGACCTTAAAATAGAACGTGTACAACGTAGGTACAGTTCTATATAAACGGGTCTGCAAGTCGAGGACATCAATCAGTGCTCTTTCTCGATAGTTTAATTTACGACCTCGTTGTATCTCGGTATGTACTATACAATAAAGTAACGTATATGAAAAAATATATATATATATATTTTTTGTACACACACACACACACACACACACACACACACACACACACACACACACACACACACACACACACACACACACACACACACACACACACACACACACACACACACACACACACACACACACACACACACATACACATGCGAGGTAAAATATTCTAATACAATCTTAAAAGTTTCAGAGATGCAAGTAGTTGTCGAGAAAAGTTAAATTGACCAACTCAATGGAGGTTAATCATTTGATTTTCAATAAATTATACTTACATACATTTTATTAAAAAACAATCATATAAGATTCCTAAATTCTTTCGTAAAATTCAACCAGAAAAACGAATCGCATATTCTAATACGAACACCAAACAATTTTCAGAAAATGAAGCTGATCAATTTGCCTAGAAAGTAGCTCGAGTAACATATCCACATTACAATTTAAAGGAGCTTTTCTAGGGAATATTAGAAAAACCAGGTTATCCTCGACGATGATTTATGAGATTTAGCAGAGGCAGTAACTTATCAGTGACCTAACATCGATTTCCCGTAGGTCGCCTCTGTTAAGCCTGATTTTCCCGCGGCTCATTAACAACGAAACAGAATCGATATTCGCAGAAAGTATCGTAAAATCGCGTTTACCGCACGAACCCCATTCCCAATCGGGTAAAAAGCAGCCAGCCATTGCTCCTTCGTTCGCAATTATTTCGTATCGCCGCGGTGTCTCAAATCCACCATCCCGCCCCCCAACCATCCTCGATCCACCCCCTTCCCCCTTATTTGAGGCGAACATTCGATCGCATGCAAGCAACTTTCTCGCCGCCGCCGGCATTATTTTCACCGGTGGAATCAATAATCCGACCGGCACTTCGGTTTCTTGCTTTGAATTCGTGGCTTGCCAGGGTCGCTAGCCCCCTGTCGCTGCAAAAATCAAGACCCACGCCACGAACGCGAAGACGTCGTGGAACGAGCGTGGCAACGAAATATAGAAGAAGATAATGGGTACCAGCCACTTAAACAATGATTTAAGACGGCCCCGTGAACTTTCGTGGTTCGTGTACCACCCGGTCTTCTAATCGAGCAACAGAAAAAGGATGCGGCTCCAAAGGGGCGGCAAAGGGAAGAGGGGTGGAATCTACAGCCGATAGTTGGATCGCGTGCTACGAAATCGTGGGAGTGCTCTGAACAAGGGTCGCCTGTTTCTTCTGTTGCCCTCCCCTTCGCCCTCTTCCTCTTTCTTTCTTTTTTTTCAGTTCTCGACTTTCATGCCGAGGGGTGGGTGAGGCTGGCAGGGTTGAGCCAACGAAACCGGGGGAAAGTGGGCCGACGCGGCGTGCCGGCTGTAAATTCACAGCGAAAGGAGATTCGGCTCGTGAAATCTTTAAAGACTTCGGTTCCGTTCCGTTGGACAGGCAAACGGATTGAGGGGGTGAGCTTCGAGATGCCTTCGAGGGGGTTGATAGGAAAACTTTTCGGTAACTACTGGTAGGCTCGATCGAGTCGTGTCGTTTCTTCGACTTTTCGCGGTTCTTTCCTTTTTTCTTTTTCTTTGTAGTTGTTGGAGTCAGGAAAGGGACAGGTTTTGGAGAGTATCGAAAGACGTTAATACGATATGACAGGATTCCTGATACTTGCAAGAATAAAAGTAGCTTAGAATAAATAGCTTTCATATATGAAATGGACTTGGATTTTATTATGGATTTTATTTTGTATAATTGAATATTACCATAATAATAATCATTATCGCTTTGTAAGAAACTAGATACAAGATTGCTTTTGCAGAAAAAAATGGTAATTTTCTTTAACGTTACATTCTTATTAAAGAATATAGAAATATTATGCTATACATAGTTCTCATCAATTAAGTATTCCTTCTATGTAAATTCCTACGAATATTTCTTCGACTTTTAAATAAAAAATTGTTCTAAGTATAAACATAACTGTAATGAGTTTTTAACTATAAATCTGTGCTCAATTAGAGGTAAAAGATCAACGTTCGAGTTTTCAAGACAGAAATGGTACCTTCGAGTCCCACGATTTTCAACGCCATACGTCGCTGACAAGAAATAGACTGAGGGGGTTAAAGGGGAGGGCGAAAATTTCGTGGCACTTGGGACGAGCAAGAAGTTATTAAAGAAACACAGAAACAATTATCGAATTGCCGAGTGTCCAGCGAGATCGAGCTTTTTTTGCCGTGGTACGAAACCGTGGGAAGATAAAGGAAGGCGATTAGTGTCATTTGGAGAATGCGGGAAGAATTTTTTTGCCGTCAACGTGGAATGCACGGCCCTTTCGAGAACGTCTGTCGTTTGTCCTGAAGTAACAGATCCGGAGACAAATGTGAAAACGACCAGGACATGGGTTCATGTACAGGCCGCGTAAAATGACTGTAATTTACCCGGTTCTCTTGTTTGCTATTTCTTCCTTTATTTCATTTTTCAACCTATTCGTAGAATAGCAGCGTTCAGAATGCTCAACGGACGTGGCTTGCCAATTGGAACGAAAATAAAATTACTAAATAGCTGCTAATAATCGTCAAAACTGTGTAAATAGTTATTACGTCGTTTAATGAGGTCTTTCCTTTCCATTATCATCAATTTTTAATGACTTATCGCTGCCTACTAGCCGAAATTCTCTTAGTTCTTAGTTATCTATTTTTTTAATTACAGCGATGAAAGATACTGAATTTGATAAAAAAGGATAATAGCGTGGACTAAAAATATTACTTCGGTTTATCCACAAATGTTAAATATAAAAACATATAGCTACCAAAGTTCCTTTAAAATTAGACCATATTCTAATTCACAGAGATTTCATAAGTTAAGGATATCGTAGTTTGTTTATAAATGAAACAGAGCGTTAGCAAACAAGAAAGAATACGTCGATAATTAAAGTTATAATACTCCCCTATATTTTTGAACTTTTGATAAAAAAAAGGTGACAAAACTTTTGACGAAGTTAATGGGGCAGTTCAGTACTTAGGCGTTAGGGTAGGTTCAGGTTTGTTTTATCGAACGTTTCAAGTAATTCGAATGGATCTAAGTAATTCTCCATCAAGAAAAACATTTACCTAAATTCTCATATAATAGCTGAAACTACATATTTAACTAAATCGATGCAGGAGTTTATTTGCTACGTTAAATAGCGAAAACTGCAATCGATGAAATCTAATTATCCCTTCAATGAGTTGAGGAATAAGATAAAAGTCTTAAAAAAGCATCGTTTCAATCGACGTCTGCATTCGATAAAGCTTAATTAACAAAATGTACATTTCCTATAAAGAAATATTAAATAGTTCGTAGGATTAAAAACAAATTCCGTTGATTCTCAAAACTACATAATTTACTTTGTAATTTTCAGAAAATAATCCCAGCGTCTTACGAGCTGTCCAAATAAAATTCTCCACCCTTTTGCTCCTGCAATCGACCATCGGGGACCGCTTCCCTTTTTTCCACAGGCATTAGTCGCAGCGAAGATATACCTGGCCCGATACACCGTGACGACGCCCATGGGGCCCACTGAGTTCCGCCATTAGAATATCTCAGCCACTCGAACCGTTCGTCTGTTTACCAGATAAACCCTCATTTCGCCTCATCCTTCGAGTTGTTGCGCGGCATAAGATGGAATATCTCGCGCATCCCCGAGTGGACAGAGAAGAGGTACTTGATGAAAGAAGGTAAGAATGGCAGGAGGGATGAGAAACCCTCTTCAATCGACAAGTACGATGCCGATCGAAGGTTAAACAAGTGATTCTTGCCAATTTTACTAGACATTTGCTTTTCTCCCCGAAACCACCCTCTTTCTTTCAGAAGAAGAGACGTTAAAGCTACTTTCACACAGGAAATAGGAATGTCTATGTCAATTTATATTTTTGTGGACCTAAGTAAAGAGAGAAAATGAAACTCGAGCTAAGATTTGTTTTATAAATTCACTAAATTCTGTAAGGAGCGTCGCATTATATAGATATTTTATATATTTTTGCATATAGCAAGTTCAGTGGATTTTTGCATTTTTAAATTTTCTTAGTATCTCTACCTTCATAGATTGTTTTATTCACACCAGGGCTACATTACAACTCGCTTCTTATTTAAGAAATAAAAATCTGATGGATACTTTCTCACGTGAGTATTATTCTCTACTATTCTATATGCATAGTTGCATAGTATAATACGATACATATAGTAAAATACAGAGGTAAAAAGACGCCTAAACAAAAGAATGTCAGTTCGATTATTTCTGAGAGACCTAGTACAATTATAGAAATAAGCACATGACAGGAAGCTTCTATATCAACGAACACGATCATATATCAACGCGCGACTATCAATGAGCGACGAAGGTTACACGTCTTGCTGTCTGTTCACAGTATCTCCGTGTGAAAAAGGTTTAAGGTTTGTCGTTGGCGATTCAACGATGGGCAAGAAGGGATAGGAGAAGATAAGTAATAAAGAGGGAGAAAAATCGTCTGGATATCGATACCTATTAAACTAATGAATTTAATCAGGCTGGATTGAAAATGCGGTGACTCGAGACGAGCCTTCGTCCCGTCGTTGGTTCTCCGCTTTTTATCTTACGAACACTTTGGACGAGCGTCGGAGATTAGATTTCTAAATTGGAAACGATCTTGGTGTTCGTAGACACCAAGTTGCGTTTCTGTCGGGGGAGAGGGTGGGTCAGAGCGCGGTGCAAAGGGGGTTGCTTCCGAATCTCGGAATTAGCATATCTCGGCGAAGCGATCCCCCACCTGTAATTGAATTATTCTTAAATTCCCATAAAATCGCGCAAAAATTACCGTAGCCGTCGCGCTTCTCGCTCCCGCGCGATATTGGACGCGATTAATTTTCTGGGACGTTACGTGAACTTCGACGAATTTCGGCGTATCTCGATCAAGCCTCCATCCTCCCCCTTTCCCTGGAATGATTCTTTAATTGGAGGGGTTCTCGATTATCCGCGCGGCGGTTTCTTAGATTACTGTCTCGATCGAGGGTCTTCGGCTTCGTTTTCTTTTTCCTTAATGTGAGAAATGACGCTCGAGAAATTCGTTCCAGTTACGCGTCTCTCCGTAAGGCCCTTTTCTTTTCTTTATTCTCCTGTTAGAGAAGGAAACGAAGATATTTCAATTGAATTGCCGTCGAGAACGAATTATATTCGTATTAAAGTGATTTTAATAAAAGCAGGTTGTGTTGAGTGGTTGGTAGTTTACCATAGAGTATGATATTAAGGTGAGTCAGGAAATATTGTAGAGACGTTTTGTTATTTTGGTTCCAACTGTCGAAACATTTTTCGGAATGAAGTTGAAAGATTTAACTACACAAATTGTAGAATGTGGTTGCTAGTAGTGTGTCTTTATTGTTCCTTTGGCTTGGCAAACTGAAATTGTGAAATGCACAATACATTACTGAATCACTCAGGAAACATTGTACCTACAGTATTTTGGTTATTTTGTTTTCAGAAATGAAGTTGGAAGGTTTACACAAGCAGCACAATATATTTCTGTTTTCATTGTTTCGTCTGTATAAACTGAAGTTTCAAAGCGCACAATGAACTACTTAATTCATGCTCTTATCATTAGATAACAATAGAATAAAAAGGAAAAAAGACTGGAGAAAGTTCGATTCCATTGTGAATCGTTAATTAACGTCGTAGATCGTATGAATCGTATTATTCTCATCGGCAATACTTCATTCATTCGATATCAATTAAAATGATTCCGTCGTCGAATCATTTGAAGAACGAAATTAAATTTTGCCGCTCGGAGGAAAGTTGCCGCGGCGCCCTCAAACAAGCAAAATTTTCTCACGTCGAAGCGAGTAAATCAACCCCGAAAAACTAACCCTCATCCACGCTCGATTTTAACAAACATCTCGAAAAACTTCCCCGCCATCGCGGAAACTCCGCGAGGCCACGATAATCGAAGCCGGGACACTCGAAGGGGTGGCTCCAATCAGCGGCACACGAGATACGCGTTTCCACTAGCATCCATCCACTTAAAACTAACTGCACGCCAGGGAACGCGGCTCACCAAAGGCACTCGACGGTCCCTATGATAATTTTAATTTTAATTTCGATCGGATCCCTCGTACACCCCAGTTTTACCCCTGTCGGAGAAGTTAAGGAGCCGATCTAAAAACGTAATCCTGCCACAGCGCGAGGAACTCATCTCCCCCTTTTCACTTTTCATCCCCTCTCTTACCTTTACCTTACTCTCTCTCTCTCTCTCTCTCTCTCTCTCTCTCACTCTATCCTTTATCTTTTCTCTTCTCTTCTACTTCTCGTACTTTTGCGTCTTTCTCTCGAAACAGTGTCTATTTGCTTAACTAGTTCTCCAACCCTCGTCCAACCCTTGCGAATGATACACGCGGCAATCGACTCGCGGATACATTACATTAGTCTTGGTAGATAAATTAATTTCGTTAGTCTCTGAATTAGGAACGGCGAGGGGCAGAAACGCCTTCTACATTGATTACGTTGGTATTGGTATTCGCAAGGTTTAATAATTTTTGTTTCTATCGGATGTTATTATTGTGTACATATGTACGTATAATATCTATCGAAGATATTTACGTAAATTCATATTTTTATTCAAACGATAGTTGAACGAACGAAATCTGAATAGAAATTTGTCTTGCTCTACTAAATCGCAACGTGTTCTTCGCTTTGGACACTTTACACGTATATTTCATATTACGTGCATTCTACAAACTTTTGCATCTTTAAATGTTCTATAAATGCATAAACATTGATAGTCTAGTTATTAGATTTGAGACACAATGTATAGTTCTAGACTATACTTCCGAGTTTCAATTGGAACTTCTCGTTGATGGTATGTTTAAAAGTGTGACATACACGGCAAGTTACAGATTATGTAAGTTAAAAATGCTGTTTACATTGATTATATTGATATTGATATTCTTAATGTTTAATCGTCCTTGTTTTTAATATATTTCATTATACTTTCGATTTTGAATTTTAATCGTAAAGCTTCATCGATGTTTAGTCTGTAATGTACACTGCAAGTTGCAAAGATTAAATTAAAAACTACAATTCTAAAGTTTTAAAAGGGAATGACGATGTAATGATCAGATAAATTTTAATTTCACCGGAATTCGTACATTACAGATCGCTGACGGAAGTTTCAATAAAACGCTGGTGTCCTGAGATCACGATTCACAAATAACCCACGCTTGACTTCATTGTGGATCACGAGACCTATAATTTATCGTTAACATGGGTCATCTATAATTCTACGAAACAGAATTAGCCTTTGTACTTAAACCCATTAAATGTTTCTAGCGTAAAAAAAGCAATTCTTGTTCTAGTAAATTTTAGCAATACTAATCTTTAATAACATTAACTTTAACAGTAACGCTGCTAATTAATTTCACTTCTACGTTCTAAAATTATAGTGTCCGTGAGTTTCAAATCGAATCGAATTTTCAAATTAACACGTCCAATAATTTACCTTAAATTACTATTGATTGTGTCTGACGTAGACCATGCATAGATGACAATAAAAGCCCTCATTAAGCTCTTCATGATCTACGAGTCGGTATTCTACGATTTTCCAATAATTATACTCACAATCAGTATTCCAGGGTTTTTTTTCGTTTCTCGGTATTCCCACAAGGGCCTATCGTTCGAAAGCAAAAACCATTCGTATGACGGAATCAATGCAACGAAGGACTGCATTAACGCAATTACGAACTTCGTTACTTGATTTTATCGTCGAATCGTCGTACATCTTTAAATAAGTTTCAATAGAAACCTAATGTAAATTTAACATTGCCTACGTGTCTCTCTTTCTTTTTCTTTTTTCTGCAAATATGGAGTGAAAAACAAGAGGAAGGAATTAAATCGATGTTGAAGATATTGCAGCAAAATTATCGATAACGCAGCCAGGAAGGTACATTTGAATTAGACGAATGTTTTTTTATTGGACAAGTCGTCAATCGATCCCCCAGCCGACCTATAAATGTTCATTCGCTTTGCGACGAGGGAAACCGCCTCGAGTTTCGCGGACGTCTGTCGCCGTAACGATGCTCTATAGATTTTTCGCCATACGTACCATGACGTGGCAATCGTACGAACGCTTATGTTTATTTCAGATGGCCGGTCATGTCTATCAGCCACCTGCAACTTCTTAGTACCCCCGGCTGGAAATACCTGCGCGATTTCACTTCCGATTGGAAAAATTGCTGCTGGCGTCACGTTCTATCTCTTTTCTGATGGCTTTATCGTTTCACCGTCTGGCGAGAAAATACCACGTGGCCTGTGTTATGGTGTGTCACTTCAAATAACTTCTCGAAAAACTAATTTCTTTAATAAGATATCAAAGCTGCTTTCTTATTTAACTCTTCTATACGTAAAATGATATATATCAACTATTATATATATAGAAAACATATTATCAATATATTATATTAATATTATTTATATTTAAATTATATCTTGGTAATGATAAAAGATGTTAAACAAAATATACAAATCGTTATAAAGGAGATTTTCAATGTAATGTAAGTAAATTACGATCGATAGCTTCGAATAACAGAAACTAAATAATTTATCAAAACTAATAATATTATATTCTTCATAAAGAATTACAATAGCCACAAATAGAAAACGAACAATAAATAATCCCATGATATATATTACATAAATGTATTTACAAATATTTTTAATTATATTCGACAACCAAAACAAGATAAAATGTCGAAATTACTTTTGATTCGCAAGAACATTGGAAAATCCGTAATGTGGAAGTTACTTTTCCGAAATTGTAATGATGGCGAAGAATATCGATTAGAAAAGAAAGTGAATTTGTAGGATGCTGGAAACGGCTTAATGAGGTATAAATATACTACATAGTGGCCACAAGTGCCGCATGTTATTTCGTGCGCGACACGTGATACGCATTTCTGGCGTGGCTTCGTACACGCGGCTTCCAACATTTAACGGTGTAGCCAAAACGTGCATGACGTGTGCATGTGCATCCCGAACACGTTGTCTTTACGTCGACGTCTATTTGACGCATGAAGGTTGCCTGATATTCCTTTAATTCCACCGTCAGATCAATTTTCATGCAACTTATTAAATCGAATCTGTGACACTACGGAAACTCTTCGACGTAAAGTAAGTAGATGTTACGTCAGGTGTTACGTTCGACGAGTTATCTCTTTTGGAACTATAATCCTTTAAAAGTAGTTACTCTGTACAGTTAGAAGGAGTTTGAAAGTTGGAAAGGTGTAGTTAGAGAATTTCTGTTTTGTTTCATCGACACCAATAATTATTATTTTAACTAGACAATTAATAATTCTACGAGGACTTATTTTAGCTTCGAATATTTTTTATAAAACTTTCGAGAAATTTTCGAGCAAAGAACTGATCAAAGTAGAAAATTTCCAATCGACGCAAGCTACATTCCACGCAAGCGAATAAAAGAAGAAAATTTAGGGCAGTAATATTTATAGGAAATCTAAATACATAAGAAAACACGTAAAATATTCAAACTAAAGTACTCATTATAACATTCACGGTTTAAAACAATTCTCCGTTTAGATTCTATCCCCCCCCCTCTTCCAGTACTACGCGCAGAGACATAAATTTGCATAAAAATCCGCAGCCTATCGTTAACTTTTAATTCTCTGCTTATAGAAGTCGACCCGGTTAACAGGTTAAAGTCAAACGTGAGAAACGAGGCCAAAACGATGGACTATAGGTGGTTGGCCGCGTGGGTGGAACAGCGAAAGATATAAGTTAAAAGTTTTCCTGTCAATCAACGACAGAGCCGGAGTATCTGCGGTGAATGGCTGGAGGGTTTGATTCGATTGATCTGGAAACATCGGGAGGAAGCTGAAGAAGAAGGAAGAAGAAGGGAGGAGGGTGCACGCAAACAGAAAGGATGGCGAAACGAGAAATCTTTTGGGCTCTAATTGCCGTAATTAAATCCGAGAACTTACCCGATTCTCCAGTCGAGATCTCGAACCGCCGCGCCCCCTCGAATTATTCTCAGTCACCCGGTGGTGCCCGGTTCTCGTGTAATCCGTTTTCGGGGCGTCGCGCATTTAACTAGAATTTCCACGCTGATTTTCCCCGATGTTTTCAACCATTCTTCAGCGATCCACGTTGTCAAGGGGCTCAGGGGGGGCTGCGGCCCCCCTGCAAGTCCCCAAGCTGCGCTAGCTTTTTAACTAGGAATTTTGAATCAGGAAAATCGCGATGTTTTGGCATTTTGATCAATGATGTTTAGAATAGACGAGACACACTGTTTTTGATAATAATAATTAATTCGTCGAGGACCAGTGTGATTGGAAGTTACATGTGAAATTTTCTTACAGTTTGTATATTTTTAATTTTTCATTTCAATTTCGTTGTATAAGATTGAGACGTAAATGAGAGGAAATTTCAACCATTTGATTATATGCCACATGTCGCTATTTTTTCTTGCACGTTACTATAAAAATTGGATAATTTTATGAAATTTACAAAAGTCGAAGTATTTATAGTTGCAGTATAGGGTTATTTCTGTTCCAGAATAATAGAAACTCTTTCTGTGCATCCGATTGCTGTAATAGCATCCGCGTTCGACAAAACAATAGATAACTTACTTCGTTTATTTTTCCAACAATATTCCGTTTACGCAACTTTTACTTGTTCCTTAACCCTTTGCAGTCCGTGCAGTATTTGACATTTCAACAGGCTCGTGCTCAATAAACAACTTTCAAAACTAGCTCATAATTTCGATAAATTTTCATATTTTCGTAACCAACATCTATATCGATATACTTCGATAAAATCCATTAGTAACACGGTAGAATCACGGAAGAATGTCAGGTCTAATTTAACACACAATCACAAAAGTTTAATGAATAAAAAAAAAAAGAAAAAAAAAAAGAAAAAGAAAGGGGCAAATATCAAGGAAAGGATTTCACATAAAAAATTGTTCAAAATCACGAACTTTTCTGTGATATACCCAACACAGTCAAGGGTAATATCGAATCACTTAAAGAAGAAAACTTGCACTTTTGAACTGTACGTTTGATCGCGAAGCTTCCTATCTTCGAAGAAATCGTCGATAGGAAAATGGATAGCGGCGACTTGTCACGTACGCGGACGATTTGGAAGTGATCGGTCTGCGAGGCCAATCGAGGGCCACGATCATTGGACCTTTCCATCCTTGCAGCAGGCGTCGAGGAGTACAGTAAGCTGTTTCACGAGATCGAACGGTGCCGCACGATTAGCCGAAATGTATAAACTTATTTATTTCATGGCAGATAACCCCAGCTTCCCGCAACAGCCGAGCTGGCCATTGGCGTCGAATTTCTCCGTACCGATAAGAAACGCAGGTTTCTGTCTTCGATCAAATGCTATTAATCGATTCCGATGTGAGAAATTATGTATATAGTTATGTATATTGCTGCCAGGCGAATGAAACTTTTTGAAAGTGTATGAAAGTAATGTAGCCGAATGTAAGTTACAATTCTTTTGGTAAAATAATGCTATGTTTAGTGAAATAATAATATTAATAATATACCAGGCTGTATTGGAACATTCAGTGACAAACGTGTAAGAACGTAGGATACTATTTGTTTCTGAATTGATATTATTTCGTAGAATGAGGTATTAGTGAAACTCTGATTCAACGAATTCTAATATCTGAAACGTGTAAAGAAAAAATAATTCCAGTTAAATTCAGAATTACTTGTACCTATTTATATGCTCGCCACTGTATGTCAAAGACGTATTTCACTGAATGAAAGTTTTGTAGAAATTTCTTTTTTCGAATACGAATAATACTCGTTAATGTAATACAGAAATTTTAAGCGAAGAATTTTGTATTTCAAATTATTCTATTCGATAATAAAACGCCTACGATACAGACATGTAACTTATATTACAGTAATATAATCATAGTGAATTTTAATTCAGTTTAATCGTAACAAAAATTTATTCAAGTAATTTTCAGGTCAATTTCGGGGCTTTTCATTCAATAATCGGAATTTGAAAAAGGAAATCGTAAAAGGCCATGACAATCGTAACATGATCATATTAAAATGTAATTGAACTTAATTGCGATAAAAATGTATTCGAATAATTTTCAGATCCATTTCGGCCACTTTCATTCGACATTCGCAATTTAAAAAATGAGATCGTAAAAAGCCACGATCACGGTGTAAATGTAACATAATGGTAGTGAAATATATAATCCAGTTTGGCCGAAACAAAATTTCATTGAAATAAATTTCACAAATATATATCGAAGATTTTCATTTGACAATTGCAATTAAAAAAAGATAAATGATACAAGGTCGTTGCGTAGTAATTACGCAGTCGGTGAAACAAGCCCGTCGTTTTTCGAATCTCTGGTCGCTGCGTTCTGGAAAGGTCACGAGTCATTTATATTACTCCCATTCGAAAAGGCGTACAAATACCATCGAAGGAAGCCGCTTTGATAAAGATTCCTCCTCGAGGAGTTGAGCGTCACGCGTACGCGGGAAAACTGTAAAGATAATGAGAGCGCACGAACAAATCTAACGTCCAAAGTTATCGAATCGACTGATGAACTATTTCGTTCCGATCGGTCCACGCGCGGAAGTTGCCGTTGATAATTGATAAGAGGTCCCCGTTTCGGCCACCATATGAGTATAAATAGGTCGAATAAATCGGCACAATTGCCCGTATTCATTCGATCATAAATTGATCTTCCGATTAATATTACACAGTGTTCTAAAATTATTGCGACTAAAATTGGTGGTATTTTTATTTGAAAAAAAAATATTTGTGATTCAAATTTTTGCGTCGATAATCTTAGGAATAAAATTTTTAGCTAATAATTACAATTAATGATTGAAACTTGAAACTATTGGTTTTAATTTGAAGTAGTAACATACGATATTTCTGATAAAACGAATTATACATTGGAAATTAGAGTTAGAAATGAAATTAAAATTAAATTGCAGGGAATACGTACCGAAGTTTCAATTTTGATTTAAGGAATAGGGGTAGGGATTATAGTATAGATCGAGCATAGAAATTAGAACAGAATATTAAAAAATTGAAACGGTGACTATACCATAAAATTCCCAATAATATTATTCAAATTGTTTAAACTTTCATAATTCAGTCCAAATCTTCGCTATTATTCTATCAACTTATCTCCTCGTAAATATCGTTCTCTATCGATCTCACCAAACCAAATAACGCAAAGAAGAAAATATAAAACCAAGTATCAAAACACGTCCATCTCTCTATTAACCACTCGCAATAAACAATCAATTTAATCAAATATCTCGCTCAACGACTTTTAAAATTGTCCGTAAACAATTTTCTTCGCCAAAATTCCAAACTTCCCTGGAAAGCCACGATAAACCTAAGTTTCCGTAGAAAGATCCGGACGATTTCGGCTGGAAGGATCTGAGAAGGTAAGTTTTCGTGGCTGATCGCAAAAGCAACCCCTCGAAGCTGCGGTCAGCGCGAACAGGAGCGACAGAGGGTGGGTGCGATAAGCACGGGGGATTGCGGCTGGACCCGATCATTGGCCAGCTCTGTGCCGGCAGTCACATCGAATCACGATCACCGATCTGCCAGGATAGAAGGTGCACCGAAGGGATTTCCGGCGCAGATTGGCCCTAAGCAAATGACAAAGCACGGACAGAGGAGCGTGAATGACGAAGGGAGGGTGGCCGAACGAGGAAGGAGGCAACGAGACAAGGAGAGAGAGAGACGGAGAAGGGAGGAGGCTGGAAATAACGGTAATCCTAAAACGGGGTGAGATCAGAGGGTGGTTTCCTTGGCCAGCCGCAATCTGTCCGGTCGGGTCAGCAAAGCTCCAAGAAGCCTGGCCGACTAGCCTTTGGAGTTTAGAGGTGGCCGCGGTGCAACCCGTACCCCTTACACTGCAAATCGAGCGCGATTCCTATTTATTGTCGCTCGACGATGGTTCTCAATCCTTGCGAATCTGCTGCAGCTAATGGGTCGGGCAACGTGATTCGATTTTAGTCAAATGGATTAAATTTGTTAGGTATTCCGAAAGTTCTTGCAGCTTCGCGTTGTTTATTCAGAAATGTATAAGTAGATCGAAGTTAAAGTATTTCTGATTGTAGGTTAAAAAGATTTTTTTTATTTCACGACATGTATTAGGTTGTCCGAAAAATTTCTTTCGTTTTATGAGGAAATAATAGACGCACAATGTTTTTTGTTTTATATTATTTTGTCGAATTACGTACGATCCATATTATTCTGTTGAGATAAACACCGCGACATTTCACAGACTTGGTTTCACGTTTGTAAAAAACACGTTTGGGAAAGAAAGACACTTTCCGGACAACCTAATAAATTTGTTCGATCAGTTTTGAATCGTTTTTGTTTTAAAAGAAAGAAAAGATTCCTTGATTGTTCAACGTTCCTTGCATTTTTTATATTACTTATATGTACAAGACTGCTTATAATTATTCGTTTACCTTTTGCAGTTTATTTCATATCTGTTATTTCATATCTGAAAGATGAGTTCCTTGTTATTGCTAACGTATAAGATTTATTAGAACAACCAATACTGTTTTTACTGTGTTCTTGGTTAAAAGTTACACGTGTTAATCACACATGTTCAATTTAGATTATTCGTCGAACAAAAACATGAAAAGTAGCGTATATCGTTATCGATCCTTGTCACGAAAATGATTCGCTTCTCCAATTAAGAGGTTAAGAGTACCTTATACGGATCTTATTAGAAATTATAATTTCCAATATTCAGAACGTTAAATATATCCTAAACCATATCGTTTGCTTCGTTTAATCAATACGTCATACGATTTTCATATAAATTAACAATATGAAGAATCTCAAAATTAGCAAAGTATGTCTTGCATTAAAAATTTATTACTCGCTTGTCAAATCATTTTCATAACTCTCGATACAATCGTGATATCTAGTATATCATATATACAATATATAGCCACGAACGCAACTATTTGACAAACTACGCGTTAATATTACCTTCGTCGTAAGGAGAACCGATTAGGACGACTGTATCCATCAACAATTACTGATGTCGTATCGGTTAGAGGAGCAAACGGGAGTCGATGAGCCGTGACCGACCACGTCTTGGCATAATCGGTGTGTGTTGTCATCGGAATTAACCTATTAACGCCCACTGTCTAGCTGGTTTGCCAAGAGTAATCGGCTCCGCATCGAGATTTGGACGAGCCGCGAAACACCGGCATTTGTCAGCCAGTTTGAAAGTCCGCTTCAACAAGTATCTTTGGAAGGGACGAAGAAATATTACGACGCGTCTTGAGTGCCCCGGCCTGGTAATATCAGGACTGTTTACTCGAGCGATAAATCTGTAACTCCAAGCAGGAAAACCGCCCGGAGGAATTTCTTACGAGGACAACCCTCGTTGAAAGATGAGATCGACGGAACGGGACGAACCGTGTTGCACTTGCACGTCAGTTACTTTTCATACTCTCCACTCCATTTAACATGTTACACTACTGGTCACGTAAAAACACGTCCCTTTTCATGTTAGTTTATCGCTTAATCGCTGGTCGTATAAAATATTCATCTACAGTGGTTGCAAAAAGTATTTCCATACTATTATATGTATTTATATACAAAGCATTTACATACTAATTAATTGGGTCCATATATATTAAATTTCGTATCGTTTACTAGGGCTTACGTATGACTACAAGAATGCGATGTTATGACAGTGAAATGTAGAAAAGAACGTTTTTTTGGAAAGTAAGGATATGTGTTTGTACTTTTTGTAGCCACCGTGTACATCTATGTAAATTATACATATACATACATACGTATTTTCTTTATCGATGATACTTTCTCGATGATAGCAATTTTCGAAGGAAGAATTAAAAATCAAAATAAACAAGGATTTTATATAAAACTGATACGTTTCTTTGCAGTCGATAGTGCAGTGAGAAGAAAGTGAGTAGAAGTATGTGATCCGTAACACATGTATAGTTAGAAGTTCAGACGTTGAAGTAGCTGCGCTTATCGATAGATCGCAAAGTTATCGGAAGAGCTTAGCAAGAAACGAGTTACTATTTCAACTCGTGAAAACTTCATTCACCTTGATTAAATGGGGAAGCGTTTAACAAGGTAAAAAAAGTTCGTTTACAAAATTTCAAAGCAGTTCAAAGTCCTCGAACAACTTGATTCTTTTCATGCTTTCACAAGACCGCCGCAATGTCTCCGAGAGAGACAATGAAAAAAAAGCTATTCGTCGCAAAGTGTTAACGAAAACTTAGTTTCGATAAACAAGGAGAGAGAGAAGAGGAGGAGGAGAAAGAGAGGGAGAGCAGTGGAGTTCGAAGCGTGGTGAAAAAAAAGAGAAACTTGCTTCGGTCGGTGGCGAAGCGACGAAAATGCGAAGGGGGATGAATAGAAGCGCAGAAAACGAACCAGAGAAACAGCGAGCATAGAGGGATGGGGCAGGCAGCAGCCGTCAAAAGTTGCCGAACTAATAGGACGATTTTCAGCGCGGAGCGTTTAATTAAATTAATTATATGCGCGCCTCGGTCGTAATATAAATTGTGAGCAAGCGTCGGGGACGAACGTGAAGGGGGTGAGTTCCGGTTGTGCGAGGGCGGGAGGGTGGGAAAATGCCGTCAAGCTGCGATCGCCAACTTTGATAGTTACGTTTCATCCATCTATCCCAAATACGTTTTCCGCGGACTGCTTCGATGTAAAGTTCGAAATCGGAACGTTGCGCTCGCGCGCTACTCGCGCCGCGTTCCCGTGGCGTTTGTGTATACAGATACAGGTGGGTATATGCGTGTCTATGTATTTGCACATCCGTATTTGCAGTTGTCCGATTAAAGTTACGGTTTTGATGCTTCGCGTGGGAAGACAATGGCGGTTCGAAAGAGGAGGTAACCCGGTGTTATCGTTCGCGTACTTCGCGATTCAATTTGAACGCGATTTAAACGGATAGCGTCAGTTGCCGCTGTTGATGGTCGATTTTTGAACGATAATTAGTTTATAGTTAGATGGAATTGTACATACAGCGAGAAGGACCTTAATTCTTTTAAATAAGCCAGAATTGTTTTTATGACGTTGTATATATAGCTTTCACAGCGATACGAATATTTTCTGGTCGTTTTACGGCGTGGCAAAGAGAGCCATCGTGAAAGATTACACCGTTTTATAAGTACATTTTATGCATGAAGTTTGTATAAGAGAATTTTCTATCAAAATGAAACAACTGTTTCAAATCTATACGTGAATAAAAATGTGTGCGGTATCCATAGAAACTCCGTAAACTCGTCGAAGGAACAGAATCAAACTCTTTGAGCGTCTTACGGTCACAATAAAGACGTGCATAAACCTAACAAGGTTATAAAAAACAACGTCCATAAAGCAAACCCATGCTACGGGGTTACATGAGATTATCACTCCGAACCTTCCCTAAAAACAAAAAGAACCGGAAGAACAAACGCAACAAATACGAAATCCCTCAATGAAAAAAAAAGAAAAAAAATAGAAGGAAGAGACAACCCTCTAATTCGAAGCTACCGTGGAATCTACAACAATCGAGTGGACCGCAAGGGTCGTGGAGTTCCATAAGGGTTGCAATTTTCTCCCTCTACGGCGCGGAGAGTAGCCGAAAAGGTTTGAAAGGCCTCTGCGGAGGCCAGGAAACGGACTCGCGGGTTCCTTCGGTCGCGCACGCGCCCCTTCCCCGATGTTTGCACACACGCATCCGCGGATAACAACAGGGGTGGCTGCAAGCCCCCGTGCGCCTCCTGCGGTTTCTACGTCTCCAGATAAAGCGGCGAGGGGTGCACACACGCTCAACGGGGTAAACACCGAACTTTCCAGGCGGATGGCGATCCTTGCGAGCCAGACGGTAAATACATTTTTAAATAAGAGTTTTTTACTCCACGCCCCCGTGTACTCCTCTTCCCCACCCCCATCCCCTCCCACTTCCACCCCCTTTCTACGCTTCCACCCACGCTCTCTATCCTGCCTCGTCATGCCACTAGCCGGATTCCGTCCCCGTATCGGGGAATTATCCTTTGCTTTGCGCATTATCCTTCGGCCCGCGGTTGGGGAAGCTTCAAAAGGCATCCACGAACCGGGCCAGCCCCTTTCCCACACCCCGCCAGACACTGACTCCTGCTGCTACTCTTCCGATTGCCGTCTGACTTCAATCGTGTAATGCTACTTGCCGCTTGCTGCAGCTATCGATGACTTTTTTGAAGGAACTCCAATTGCGACTGTTTCCCGGCTGTTCTATGTTCATCCAGAAGTTGATCGTATGAAAGTTCTTTTTATGGGGTGGTTAAGGATACGGGATGTTTGAGAATGTCGGTGTTGATCGTGTACTTGGTCAGTAGTGCAGTATGTATATTATTGCATATGCCAAGCTGCTGAAAATGAATTGATCAACTTTGCAGATCGAAATGTAGGGGAAATAACTAACGATTATGAATATATTAGTGTTTGCCAGTTGCGATTATCTCATGCATTTTCTTATCTTTGATGATGTATCTTTGAAAATAGGTCGTTTGTTTTATTTCCTGAATGCTGATTATAAATTAGTTACGAAAACGTGGATTTGATCAATTCGGTGTCTGATTACTAATTCCTACCCTAGTTTGTGCATATAATCATAAAGCGGATACAGATAAGCGTTTTAAGCTCGGAGCGAGCGAAGAGAATTGTAAAATATAGACTTGTCGTATCACATTGAATTATCTTCTACTTTAAAGTTGCTCCAACTTTCTACCTTTTTAAAAATACTTCGATTAAAGTTGATACAAAATCTTGCCAATTTGTCAGAAACATAAGCAAGTCTCATCGATTTAAATCACGCGTAATATATTCAAAATCGTTAGACACGTTGCACATATGTTGCAGGGCGCCGCTGTTCAACATCGAGAGTGCCCGTCTTCGACTCGTCTTCTTCAGCGATTCGAGTTCCTTTTTTTCAGGCTGCTGCGTCCTCGTCGCTCGAATTCAATTGTGATTGATCACCGACGGTGATTGAGGATTCGAAATGAAAGCCTCGGCGGTCCCGGTGGCAAAGACAAAAAGACGAACCCCGTCCCCCGTGCCGCTCCTCCGGCTGCTTCCTCTCTTTTTTCCTCTCTTTTTCACCGGTGCTCCGGGCTTCTCCTTCCCGCGGCTCAATGGTTCACGAACCGGCTCACAGACGGCACGAATAATGGAGTAAAATTCATACGACTCCATATCGGCGCGATAAAAAGACAGACGGACAGACAGTCGAGCAAGCGAGAAGCTCGCACAAAGGAAGGATTAATTTTAAATATCATATACTTGCCGGGCTAAAAGCGAAGGTGGAAAGGGTTCCGTCGCCGGGAAACTCCGACGACTGATAAGTTACGTCCTCACCGGGTGAGCCAGCTTTTCAGGGGATTTCCCCCCCCCCTTCCTTTTTTTGGCTGGTAAAAGGCCACAGTAATTTCACCGTTGCCCGAAAAAATCGTGTTTCTTTTTTCGGTTCTTCAGAAGATTACTTATTCATTTGGATGATCACTTGATGGACGTTGATAACTTATGCATATATTAGTGGCCAGAAATGTAGAATTATATATGTTGTATAGAAGACGAGATTTTTCGAAGATGGTCGAATTCTTCTATATTGGAAATTGTTTTGTCAGAAATCTGTTCGAATAAAGAAAATGAATATCGATATCTGCATTGATTTCGAATCGATAATAAAGTTGACAGGAGATTCGGTATGAGCGAAGAGTGATTCCAAATATTTAGCGATCGTCACGCTATTTTCGCTTTTGGGGCGAGTACTATGAGAAAAAGTAGAGTTAATTTCGAGGGACTCGGTTTATTAATTTCATCAAATGTCGTTTGAAATACCTAAGTAATCGCGTAGGTTCGACAAATAGAAAAAAGTTGGAACCAAAAGGGAAAGCTTCGTGGTAAAGGGTGGGGACCGTTAAAAAGCGGCGCAGAGAAGCGGAAGCTGCGGCGGTGGCGGGGAACAATGCGCGGCCACGAAATCGCATAAAGCTTCGCGACAATGCGGAACACAATCTAAGAACTCCAGCATTATATTACGTCCCATTGCGTAATAATACACCAGTTCGTGCTTTGGACGAAGCGATACACGCGCAGTTTTTGTTCGGCCCGCGAATAAACGTCGCAGGGGAATTCTTATCTGACGATAATTCAACGCGGGCCTCTGTATCGCACGCTCGATTTACTGTACACTCCGTGAACCTCGCCGCGCCGCCAAGGAATGCCGGCCCGTTATTATTACACTTTCGAACCTATATTCCGCGAACGTTGTACCGCGCGGCAAACGAGCCCGCGGCTAACGAGCCTTTGACATTTTGCCAATCCAATTGAACGCACCCGCCGAAAACTTGTAGTTGTCTCGCGCCAATGAGACAAGCGAAATCGCGGCTGTTTCGTGTTATTTCGCGCGGCCGTCTTTCCGTTGGCGATAACGTTGTCCAGCCTGCTCGAGGCTATCAGTAAATATTTGGCGAATAAGTTATTGGTCAGCCGTGGAAGGGTTCGAATATCGAGCTTGTTTGCTCGGGGTTGAACGTTAGGGAGTCATTCGCTAATCGGTGCTTTCGGATTATTAATGAGGATTGTGTTCTGTGATTGATTACATTTCGCGATTTTTTAACGCTTCTATAATATCGGATCTTCCAATCCAAATTGAAAAATTTCATTTTCTTGTATTTATATGATATAAATCTATTCCGACTACGTAGCTTGTACGCAAATTTAATGAATGTTTTCATTCATTATTCTGACGAATCTTAATATTCGTATGTATGAAAAGAAGTAGGTGAAAAACTTGATCTTAATACGGTTCAAAATAGAAGTTTTAAGAACGAAAATGAATCACGTAGAACGGAATACAGTAATTAGGCTTAGTAGTGGTAAAGGTAATTCAAGTGTTAAATGGATGCTCGTGACGAAATCAGAAATGAGAATCTCGTGACAATTTTATACCATATTAATTTTATACTATATTATACAATTATATTTTATACAATTTATACTATATTAATAAAGTAAAACAAACAAACGACCAGCAAAAATAACATTTGCCAATATTCATCAAAATCCAAAATACGTATAATCGCCACTCATCGTCGATGTCTTCGTTCTCGCCCTCGCTGCACGAACCCATATTTCCATTCAGGCATGAAACTCCTCAAACGCCAAAGAGAACGCTAAAAGAGAAACCTGCGCGTCTTCATCCTATCGCGAACGTTTTCAAATTCGCGGCGCAACGAAATTACGAGCCACCGTGGAATTTGCCGTGAAGTCTACCCAGGGGTGGAAACAGGGTTGCGGAGACCACGGTGAGGAGAGGCCGGCTCTCGTAGCGGATTAATCGTGAATTATCAATCGACGGAGTCGAGCCGAGCCGAGTCGAGTCGAAAGCCGAAGAAGAGCCAGCAACAGCGGCAGCACCCTCTGGTTGAGAGGATCCCGGAGGGCTTGCTGACCGACGTTTCTGGTTAATCGCGTTTGCGGAAAAACGGAGATAATTCCTGGTCGTCCGTCTGGACGATGGAGGCGTGTACGTGGCGCGGAGGAAAGGCACACAAGCCGAGTCGGAGGGCTATAACCGTGTAGGATATACGGGGGGGTGATGAGGGGTGAAAAAGTGGGGTCGTAGGTGATCTCTTGCCGTGTATGAGGCTGGAAGCCCCCAGCTTCGAGGTGGGTAGGGATTGATATTCGCGGGCACACAGAATTTTTAACTAGCCTGGCCAGCCTTTAGTCGTTCCGCCGCGAAAGCGCAGCAGAAAAGTTATGAATCTAATTTTCAGCGTATTTGTGTCTCAGCCACCCCTACCCTCCCGTTGCTCCGCCATCGCCACCAGGAACACCTATATCAATCCCCCTTTTCCGTATCTCCGTCTCTGTCCTTTTCCTCGTCCCTGAATACACGCGTCCCTCCACCTTTCTCTCTCTCACCCTCGCGCTCTCCACCTCTTCCGTCGTTCGCTTTCGCGTAATAAAGCGCGCCGCGGCTTCGTTAGGTTTTTATCTCGGCCAGCAAAAAAAATTAATTTCGAGAGACGCCATGGTTTTCCCATCCCCACCCGCCATACTCCCCTTCGTTTGTGTCCTTCCTCCACCTGCGGACAAGTTCGTCGTACGCGTAACGCAAGGAAGATGGACGCTTCGTACTCTGGTGACGTTTTCTTTACCCTCAAACGCACACTCGGTTTTTCTTGTTTTACGAGGAGGAGTCGGTCGGAGAAGCTAGGCGAACTCGAAACCTGATTACCTTTTGCGTTGCGCTCAGTGCCGGTTTAAAAGCGATCTAAAATTTAAGGGGTTTCACGATGGATCTCAACGACGTGGCACGGCTCGCCCTGGTACTTTTAAGGGTTACTCTGCGATACCGTATGAAATCCCTTGAAGAACATAGAGTGTACTAATACGAGAGCATTAAATGGTAAGTTACGTGGCATTAAATGATAAATCTGTAAGGAAAGTCGAAAAAAAAAACGATCTGGCAGGTTGATAACTGCAAAGAGAAATGGGGTTTTTGCTCCATTTGGAACTGTGTATGCATATATATATGCGGAGACCGCGGAACAGGAGAAATTGATTTTTATCCTAATCATCCGATCGTATGGATACGTTTTACTCGGGTCATTAATTTTATCAAGCCAGCTCGCTAATATCTACGTTGCAGTCACGCGTCGCCAACATCCAATAACACTTGAACCACGCTGTGACTGGGCCACTACATGGGCGCTAGTGTAAATCAAGCCAAAAACTCCCTATATTTCCCCATACATCACTCGCGCGGATCGAGCGTGTAATTCCCCAGCTCGCGTTCGTCACGGTTATAAGCGATAATTCCAGTTAGTGCTTCCAGTTCCTCTTATGGCCGCCGTGGCCACGTTCACACCATCGTGCGCCCGCGCGCGCGACCACGCATATATCTCGCTCTAGATCATGGTTCGTGTACGATGCTAAGTCATGACAGTACGCCATTGCGGTTCGTTTCTATAAATCTTCGGTGACCTGATAAGAAAAGATTGCCTATCGATGGTTTTACCCTGGCGGACTGAAAGAAAACCTTATAATTGTTCCTCTGGTATCCACATTGTTCGAAATAAAAATTATATTTCAGCAGATATTATCATAATGCCGATACTCTTTAAATATTTTTTTCTACAAGGATTTAATATTCCGCGTATTTAGGTTTTACTACTTGTTGCGTATTCCAAACCTTGCAGGAATAAAGATATAAATAAAATTTCGAAATTTGGAAAGAATAAAAGGAGCAGTGATAATTTGACGCATACGATGCGTCCATGAAATCGGTTGAATAATACTATTGACATATCTGTTGCATTCTCGTGTGTTTAGACAAAATGACTTTGGAAGTTAATGAATGTATAACATTTAAAAGTAGTCATCGTTGTTAATACGAATACTGCTCCGATGAAAGAGTCGTGCAATTCCAAATACAGAATAGTTGTGTCACAATTCTCGAATTTTTCTTACTTTTGTTTTAGCAAACAAACAGACCTTAGATATTCTAAAAAAAAAAAAAGGAACTCTAACACGCAAATGGAACAAAATATCGTGCATAAAAATAATTCTATTCTATTGTTCTTGCAAAACGACAACATTTACGAAGAATAAAGCAGTCGATCCTGTAAAATAATTCAAAGAACTTAGCAGAGTTAAGAAACAGAGTCTCGCGTTACTATCGGTACTCCACCATTTCCACGATACAACGATACCTATACAATCGCTATTAAATCGAATGGGGCACGACTTTAACTGTCTCTCTTCCAGTGGCTGTTCCGGCTTTCCACCCCCGATGTTCGTGGCTCGCGTGCTCGATGAAATATACTTAAAACCGTAATTACGATATAATCAGCGGGCCGCCGTGACCAGATACGCATCTCAGGGATGAAAGGAGAGGAAGGGAGGGAGCAGGGGGTCGCGATCGATCTGTTCGAACTGGAAAACCCTTTTTAAAAGTGTACGGAGCAAGGGTAAAGGTGCAGGAGTAGAGAGAAAGTGGTAGGGGGTTTTAACCGCTGCCGTTGAGCCAGAGGCAGAGGAAAGCGGTCTTCCCCCGTCCACTTCGACGACGCGCACCCATACCGACGTTCGCGAACGTGCTGTATACGAGATCGTGCATGTGCACGAGAAGAGAGAAGGGGGCGTGAGGGGGGAAGGGGTAGAAACGAGTTTTACACATCGCGTAAAAGTTAGTTCCTAATTATTCAGATTTTCTAATTAATGTTTCAGCCGACGATGATGGAGCATCCGGCTCGTCTTTCCTCTCCCTCTTTTTTCCTTTATCGAGCGCGCACATGCAGTCCCCTGTGCGCGCGCGAGTTCTCTCTCCTTATTTGTAATTGTCTCGACCGCCCGGGAAATTAGCTGCTTTCAGACCTATTTTTAATGGGAATTTAATGCTTCCATGACGAATGGCGCGATACTTATAGGAAGAATCACCGCGTGATCGATCTCGCGGACGAGAACATCGTGAACCGTACACTATTATGACACTGAATACCATTTGGCTGTACATTTTTTTCTTTCTTCTTCTTTTTTTCTTCAAACGTTAAGCGTTACGTATAATCAGGAATTTTATTGCTCTCTCGGATCGATCTTGCAAGTTTTTGCACGAGGTGTATGCTTTCGCGAAGGCAGTTTAAGTTATGAAAGAATATTAACGCGTTCGCTGGTGATGTACGATTTGAATTTGTAACGCAAGCGAAAGACCCACGGAGCTCGTGAAAGAAACTTCATGGTGATTTATAGAAAATTCATATGTAAAGTTCTAGAATATGGAATTAAGAGCGTGAAAATTATTTGTTAACATCGTAGCGGATGACAATCGACGGTTAGAGAATTCCTGAAATAGTACAATTGCGTGGAATATCGAGGCGATTACTCAGAACAATTATGATACCTCTTTATTGTTAAACGATAAAGCGTCGACTAGAAAAGATGGCAAGTTTGGAACGATAATCTGTTGACAAACGATCGTATCGTTTCGACGACGTGCAAGCGCGATAAATAATAAAGAGCACTTTCGCGAAGAGCCGTCATTACCACGACCTTATCAGCCGCTCCAACGTCATTGAGAACAGACTCTAAGGATGTTGTCGAAGCGTATCGACAGATGGCGCTGACTCGAGTGCGACTCTCGCTCGTTCATACTTCAAAACAACTTAAAAGATACGTAAGAAGAAGAACTTGAGAAAGAAAAGAAAAAATCAAGTCTGGTTCGTGTTTCTTTACGAAGAAACAACATTGGATGACCAAGCGAGAGAAACATCCCTTAACGTAAGGGGAAAGAAAGCATTCGTATCGGAGTCGAGGTTGATTCAACGAACCTCACCGAAACATATGCGTCGTTCTCATTGCGAACGCAATTTCACGGGTTACATAGATAAGAGAGCGGGCTTGCAAGTTGGTCAGCCTGAAAATGGGGAGAAGAGGATGGAAAAAAAGCGAGAATAGGGTGGGGAACTATTCTAGGTTTAGTCCCTATATTTTGTTCTACTTGAAACTTACGGAATGAATATCTAACGATATTGGCTGTTTCAGGCTGCGCCTCTGACTCGCGTCATTTTCGCTCGAGTGCAAATATTCGCCGGTTTTTGTCAGAGTTCACCCGTACCCATCCTCTGACAGTATGTTCCAAAACCACTAAACGCGAAATTCATCGGTTTTCATGGTAAACCATGGTACGAACATCGACGTATGAGCCACGCTCGCGATACAAAATGAAATTCTCTCGACGCGTGAAATTAATCGCGTACGAAACTTCTTATCGATAAAGTGAAGGAATTTAGAAGTTGGTGGGAAGGAAATTAAGACGTTCCAAAAGTAGATTGTAATGCTGTTAATAAGAATTGGAGGATTATTTGCGATAGTATGGTATTAATGAGAACACCGGAACAAACAACGAGGGTGACAATGATATCGATTTTTTATATACCTTGGTGAAATCTAAATTTACGATGCCATCCGCAAATTGTTTACCTATTTAACGACTCGTGCTGATATGATAAGAAAACGATCGAAATCCGGCCTAGCAGGAATACTTTGTAGTCTTGCAGAAATTTTTTATACAAATTATTGTTAACTAGTAGCCAATAAGTATTTCCATTCTGTATAAATAACAAGAGATTAATTTCTTTATTTTTAGAAATTGTAAATAATTAACACCTCACCCGTATGTTTCTAATATAGTACGAGAAATCGTGTTAAATATATTTTCTACGCTTAATCATTTTTTCAATTGGACACTGTGTGTATCTAAGTTTATTACTAATACAATTGAATTTAAAGAATCTTAAATCTACACGACAGTTTATATATAGAAAGCTTAATTATACACTACATACATATCAAAGAAAGTAAATTACTTTCCTTCTTTTCAACTCTAAAATCTTCGTAAAATTTTAAGAATCTTTCAAATGCATCAGAAAACCTCCACCGTATAATATTCCTCCCTTTCTTCGCGCGAGCAAGTGTACAAATGACAAATTGTAGATTCGAAGGGGTTCAGTTCAAATTCATTCGATCGAGAGATGCCGCGTTCGAACGAAAGTTGCATCGAAATGCGACGTGTTTCTGTGAAACGCTGGATCGTGACGGTACAGAGGCGCGGCGAGATTTTCCCGAGGACTATTACGTAATCGTGAAAGCCTCGGTTTCTCCATCCACCCACCGATCTGTCAGTCGGTCTCTAATCCGTTTCACAACAGTCGATTTCACGATGAGCGGCGAACGAGCGAGCGAGCGAATACGCTCGTGCGTTCGTGCGCTCTCGCACGGAGAGAGGCGATAAAATTCGTCGTCCCGTTCGCGGCGATTGTTTGTCGCGGCGCGTATTGCGCACTCGATTGCCCCTTATCGCGGCAATTATCAGCAAATCTTCGTATCAGGACAAATACCGTAACATCGTGGCGGGAATGCTCGGCCTACTGGCGTTAGAAACGACATGGCCGCGTCGTCGATGTCTCCGCGATGGCTTCGCGGTCCACGTGATCGCCGGCGATCGCAATTATCGATAAAAACCGCCGAAGGATCACGCCACTCGAATATTTGCCATTTTGGAGATTTTTTGATTTTGGCTCGATTTAACGTCACTCGTTCGGATTGAGAAAGCTTGTCAATGTTCACGTGGTTTCGTGTATTTCGTCGATTCCTACTGCTCATATTGATTTCGGTGTCTATCGTAAAAGGATATTGGTAGATATATATTGTGGGTACAGTAGATTTATACCTTTTGTGAGATATTTGGAGATTTTGCAAAAGTTCTGAGAAAGCCCATAGGCAAATGCGAGACTTGGACTTCTGAGACTATTTGGACTTGGAAAAGATTGATGATATTAATGAATGAAGTGATTGGATTTGTTCTCGAGGGAAGTTTCGTGTAACTCGTTGATTCCTACAATTGGTGTCGGAGAATGCAAATTGTAAGGAAATGGTGATGAGTTTTGTACTTATAGATATTTGGAGAAATAGTTTTAGGAAAAGTTTTAAGACACCGTAGTTTTAAAACAAATTTGAGATCTTACGTGTTGTTCGAAAAAATTAACGATACTAATGAATATACGTAATGTATAATATTATATTATATAGTTTCGGAGTAATAATGTGTTCCTAGTAAATCTGGAGAATCGTGAAACTAAAGAAATTCGTTACGAATGAATGGCTTGTCAAGATGACGATTAGGTTTCGTTAATTGAGACGTATAGTATAAGTAAATGAGCGGTTAATTTATCGTAGTTAGTAAAACAA
This sequence comes from Bombus terrestris, assembly GCF_910591885.1. Lineage (NCBI taxonomy): Eukaryota > Metazoa > Arthropoda > Insecta > Hymenoptera > Apidae > Bombus > Bombus terrestris. Next base: position 7,485,763 of record NC_063277.1, read on the forward strand.
TTCTGAAATATTAACTCTGTAATAAGATATATCAATGAATTTGTGTTAAAAGTTTTGTACAAATTATTATAATAATATAAATAAAGCCAAAATAATAAATAAAGTAAAATAAAGTGAAAAACGATTTACATGTTTATCATTTTTTTTTTTATCATTTCACTTCATTGCTAAACAAGTCCAAATACATAACGCGTACTTCTTTTAATCAAACTGACAAATACGATAAAAAGAAAAAGTCAACCATTTGTACAAAGACACTGAAGAAATATTTCGAAAAGAATTTCCACATCTTCGCCGTTCAGCTATCGATGGAAACAAACATCAGAAAGGAAAGAGAGAAAGAGAAGACACATGTTGATGATAGTTTGTCTAAAATACTTGAGCGAGAAAAATAACACCCTTCACCGAGCCGTGCTGAAGAGGCCGCCCTGGCGAAGCAGGAAGTCTGGTCGCCGCAAAAGATCGTCCGGCCTAGCATAAGTGCGAATAGCGTTCTCGGTTATTTCTTGATCTATCGCTCTGGGTACATTAGCCAACGTGTTTTGAAACACTCGCCGAGCGTATTTGTGTTGGCATCGGCGGCGCGTTGTCTCTCTTTCATCTCCCCACGGTACCAGACTCTTCGCCTCGCGTGAAACGTGCCGCGAAACCGAGAAACAAAGTCGTTAGCGGTCTAATTGCGAACCCTTTTCCTCCTAGGACGACCTGTCCTTGATCTCGCGATTCTTTTCCCCGGAACAGATCAAAGACATGGCTGCGTCGTGTCGCGAACAACCCTGTCAATCATCCGCGACGCCCCGCCAAACGAACTTGCGGGGAGTTAATTACCATCCTGATCCGTGGTAAATTCGTTCAAATAAGAATTACACCGACTTAAATGAAATTACGCGAGGCGTTAAGGTAATTCGGTATGCTCTGAAGTCTTCGTGCATGACCAAATGTATCTGTCGTGGTATTCTTGGTTGGAAGATTTTCTTTTTTAATTCAGAAGATTACCGGTGACAGAAACGAGAATTCTTTTTATACTCGGTATTCCAAATTGCTTGTTCGATTAGGATGAAAATGCGCCAAGTATTTTGTTTGTCTGTTCTTTGTGAGTGATCAAATATATTTATCAAAGGATTTTTCTTGCACGAACTTTTTAATATAATTTCTAAAATCACTGATGTTAAATGGAAACTATAATTTTTCCTTTGCGTTCGATTTTCTTTGTTCGACGATAAATTCGCTGTATTCTATCATAAGGTTTTATTATCTGTAATAAGTAAGCCAGATCGAAGTCAAAGGTAACAAAGGAGGAAAGTAACAAGGTACGTATTCTATTTGCAAATGTATTGTAACCTAATACAAGTGTTGATCATACGGTGAAAAACTACAATTAAGATGCGCATAACTCGTATTTTGAACTGTAAAAAATCTGAACAAAAGAGTATGTGTACACCATAAAGTAATAAGATTAATTTGTATAAGAAAACGATTTAATAAATAAAAGTTACGAGTACCACTTAAGAGTACGAAATACAATCTTCAGATAATATATTTGATACAGCGTAGCGTTTAGAAGTTGATTACAATTCCGGAGTGAGTTCTAGAGTGAGTATTGTTGGATACGATCTGTAACTGTCTATATAATTTACTAAATTATTCTGTTGAATACGATACTTAATTCCATCAGGTTTATTTCGCAACGGGCTTAAGTAAAATATTTATTTTTCTCACTACCACTTGATTCCAGTGAAACGACGCATAAGCGTTGAATTGATACTGATTCGTAACTGCATATTAAACTGGATCGTTATCTAGCATGTGATCACTGATTTAGCAATCTTTGCCCTTTTATCTCAGTTATGTGGCAACGCTATCAATTTCTTATGATACCGGCCGTGATTTTTCCAAAATGTGAAAGCGCCATATCGACCGTCACTCGAGGTGTTTGAAATTTACGGTACGATAATAAATTTATTTATCGCTGTGTCCTCTATGGATGAAAAGCAAATGATCTTGAACGTCATCAACGAATCGTTTGCCTCCGCTGTATGACAAATTTATGATTGAATCGTACAGATACGTAACGTGTTTGCTCCAATATTCGTTAGAAAGTAATATCGAATCCAAGTCGGTAATAACGAAAAACAAAATTCCTTCGTCTTTCAAAAGTGCTATCTATCTGTTCTAAGAAATAACTGTATGTATACGTGTAATCGGAGAAAAGAAAACGTTTCAAATTCCAGAGAAATATTTACTGCAAATATTACTTGGGATTTTTAGAGATAATAAATAAAGTTCGAGTCGAGAATTTTACAACTACGTTTCAAGAAAAATTCTCGTCTTCTTCTTTCTTATCCCTCCTTTTTCTTTTCTTTTTTTTTTTTGTAATAACTATATGTTTCGTCGGAGACAGATCAAAGGAATCCGGTTTTTGTGGCCGATACCGTAAACAATCGAAAAATGTTGGTCTCGAATGTCCCCGATATAAAATGATGACTTCGTGATATTTATAACTCAAATACGCCAGTCGCCACGGTAGAAAGCATTTAGCTGATTTCCATTCTGATTTCTATAAGATGCTCTGCCGATAAGAATAGCTGTTAAACAATGGTCGATTGTGATGTTCTAATTGTAACAAAATTCCTTATTACCGACCATTAATTGTTTAGACAGTTTTCTTTTTATTTCTAGAAAGATTTTGAGGAAACCAATTTCATTTCATTGCGAGTTAGGAATAGATAATTCCTTTGGAAACTTGTTCTAACTTTCAAAGAAGTTGTATATTACGTATTAGAAGATTGTACGTTACACATCGCTGGTCTCTACTTAAAAATCGTCGAAGAAGCGTAAGCAACATCGATTTGCTCAAAACTAAAGTTTGCAGCAAGAAATGTGCCTCATCTTTACGACAAATTCCTTCGTACAGATTATATACCATTAATTCCGAAATGTCTTGTATATAAATTAAAAGGAAGAAAAACGAAGATCACGGAAGCTATCCCCTATCTAAATAAATGGTCTGAAATTCATCGTGCAAAACAACGTCTCTTTCATCCCTATCAATTGATTTCCTCGCTTGGTAACCATAAACCCAGTCCCTCGATAGCACGAGCCTGCCAACGATTCATCTCCAGCGAAGATAATCGAACTATTCCTTTCCTCGGCTACATTGTCGCATTATTTACTCCTCATTATCATCCGGGGCCAGCGTAGCATCCCGTCATCTACCGACTTCCACCCCTTAATCGGGGAATAATAAAAATCATCCCTGTCGCGCGCGATGGCTTCTCAATAAAGACATTGTCCGCGAAGCAAATTCTTATCCGTGAAAAGGCGTCGTTGCCGCGTTCGGTGGTAAGGGGTTGTTCCGGTTACCCTTCGAGAATCGGCGAAGGGGAGAGAAAAAAGAATGGCGGGGGGAGGGCGGTTGGATTATCGAGCTTCGAGATTACAACTCGGGCTGAAGCGAACGATTTCCTTCGAAACGGGAATACCAGAGCAGCCAGTGCAAAGTGGTAGCTGGGGCGGACGAGGGTGGAAAAGGGGTGGCAGCATTATTGGCCCTAAGCAGGATACTTATTGAACTCTTAGCGGTGTTTTTATCACTCCTTTCTGGTGTTCGCGCGCGCGCGCGCGCGCTTACCTTCTCACCACCGGCAACGAAGCTTTTAAGTGTTTTCGCCTTTGTTTAAAGGACTCGGTTCTCCCGCCCTCGTGCCGCTCGCATTATGCACCCTTCTCGTGGCCCGCGAGAGGTTCTTACAAGACTCCGATCCGTAAACCGTCGCTCAAGGGTTTGACCACTTTGTGTCCTTTTTTTCTCGAGGGCTGCAACAGCCGCGAAACTCGAGACCCCCTTGCTGACGGTGGAATTAGGCGCGGTTCGATTTTTTCCAGTTGGTAATCTGCTTCCAACCAGACTTTCAAAGATTCGGATGTATGATGATGAATTTTTGTCCACCGAAATACATTTTCTTATGTTGAATTTTACGTACGCTTCTTGGACGAAGCGGAATTTTGTAAAGCGTATGGTTTTGTAGAATGTTACTGAAAAATAGAGCAAATCCGTAGACTTGCAAACGCGGAGAGCAGTTATGCGAACGATATATGGTATAGATGAATTTTGTAATGAATTTTTAATTGACACGCGTTTCGTTATATTGTGGAGAATTTCGTATATGTATTTTAATAGAGCGATATTTGGTACATTATATAGTTTGGTGGAATGTTAGTAGAAAATGAGACGATTTCGTAGAAGGATCTTCTAGATGGTATATAACAATGGAATGTTATTTTAAGAGTCCGTGGGAAGACTTTACGAGGATTTTAACGCGACGGAATGCAGTTTAGGAGAGGCTTGCATCGCAGCAGTCTACCTTAATAAAATATCATAGTGTTATACTACGCTTTAAAAAACAGCCGCTTTACGGTCTCTGATAAGGTATTGCTTGATTATAATATACCATAATAGTAAAGTAACAGTGCGTTTTTAATTCATTCGTTGAAATATTAACCTGTTAGTAAAACTTCCGAATAATATGATGTATTAACGAAGTACTGTTCTCTATCAGATAAATAAAGAATAATTTCGAATTACTCTTTGCACGGATACATTACATACGAATACAAGAAAACAGATAGGATATATACTGAAAAATTATACGTACAGAATATCAATTTCTCAAACAAATTCATTTATACCCTTTTCCTTGAACACACAATCGTTCAATTAAGGTCGACGTACAGACACACAACAAAACAAAGCAATTTATGCACGTTAAAGATTCTCTGATCGTCAATTTGTCACGAATTCATAGGTAGAATCGATGAAAAGGAAAGCAAGGTAGGCAGTCGATTCATCGTGGCTCTTGATATACCCATAGAGCGTATGTCAAACCGTCTTCGTCAAAATCCAAATGATTCCCAACCTCGGCCCAACCCCGACCGGATGAATATTCATCGATACCGCGTTTCCTATTTATGATCTTCTTTCATTACCAATTCCGTCGGTTCGTCGACTGCCATTAGTCACACTTTGCGTACCGAAAGCGTGATTCCAGGCGTTTATCGCGAATCGGGAAGGTGAAGTGCACTCGGGGGTGAATTTCACCGACTGGTGTGCGCGTGCTTCGTGCGTACGATCCGCAGAGAAAACAGTGAAGGGTGAGAGAGAAAGAGAAGGGTAGGGGATAGAGTGATCGAGAGAGAGAGAGAAAGAGAGACGAGGGCGAACGAAGGGGTGAGGGAGGGCCACCACGTGCTCTATCGAGTACGTCAGTCATTCAGTTCAACGCGCACGCGGCGCAAATCTCTGTGTGCAACAGTTCAACGGAATTACACGGTGTTGTATCGGTGTGAGAAGCTCGATGCACTCGCTTCCGTGTGCCGTTTTTACAGATGAAAAAGCCAGCGTATTTAACCGTTAAAACGCTTCAAATTCGAGATGCACTCGCGAGCCATTTTCGATAATTAATCAACAATCGTACAAGTTTATTTCGAGATTTCGTCCACCTGTAATTCCTTTCGCGTCAAATTGATTGCGTTAATGCGAGCCTCTTTGAAAGACAGTCTCGGATCGACTACATTTTTCTGTAAATTATCCTTTTTCGCCAAAGATTTTCGCCAAACCAAAAGATTCTCAATCCTATGAACATCTTCACCCGAGTTTAATATTAAAATCTTTCGAATTTTAGTCAGGTTTAGTTTTCATTGTATCGTAATTAATTTGACGATTTGAGCGAGATGCAGGGAAACTTTAGAAACGTTAAAATACGAGACTCACCTCTTTGTCCTTCGCTTGCAGTTCCTGTTCCAGGTTGCTGTTCGGCGTCCTCCTGGGATTGCTGGCATCGTGTACCTGCTGCTGATCACTTGCCTGTGGAGTCTGAGACAATTTATGTCCCTCAGTCTTCGAATTCCCATCATTTGCCGCGGCAAGTTGCTCCTTCAATGCAGAAACTTCCTTTTCCGCCAATGTCGCCCTCTGCAATCAAATCAAACAGCAAATTAAAACCTCTGCACTTACGTACTTATAAGATTATTTAATTTCTACTCAATGTGTAATTAAAATTGGTATCACCGGCTTGCCACAAGGATAGTTTAACTAAGAGAAAGAAATTATTTAGGAAACCGATTTGAAAACAAATATATGTAGTTTAATTGGTTTAATCTTGATAAAAGAATTTTTAACCATCTTCTTAGTACGCTATTTTGTCATGCTACGACAAATATATACACAAATGGAATTCTGTCGATTAATCAAATTACCTATTCATAGAGGGTTTGGGATAAGTTGAAATTAGTGTCTAAATTTACTATTTCGCGAATCTTGCTGGAAATACTTGGCAAATAATTAATCGACACATGAGCTATATTTATTTCGTTTAATTCAATCACTATCAATTCATAAGTACTCATACAAATTTTAGAGATTTAGATATAAAGATATATTCTTAGGACACTGTATGAGCTTCTGTAAAATGTAGGAGTAGAAACATGTTTTTCTAATAATAACTACTACGAGTTCGTATTTTTAGCTTGTTGAATATCGATATATTTTCGATACGAGTAACACTAGAAGGCTAAAGAGGAATCACGGAAACGTTCTCAAAGATGATAAAATCATCGCGGTGTCGTAATGGCAAACACATGCGTCCTGATCCCACTCCAGTGCTTCGTCTATTCGGCCAATCTGTACAGCAACGGCATATGCTAAAGTCATTAATTGACATCTGGAAGCAATTAAAGTAATTGCGAATTCGGTAAAATATCGAGAAGGCCGCGCGGACTAATAGGCAACAAGTCCACGTCAGTTTTTACTCGATGCATCGAAGCATCGATCGATCGTTCCGCGAAACACCGACGCTAACTTCTCTTCGATTTGAAATTGTACGGCAACACGGAATCGTGCATACGACCATCCTATAACATGCTCGTTCACGACCCGCATATATTTCCTATAATTCTCTTTGAGCGTACGAGTTCGACTTTTTTCTCTTTCCATATTTTTCTTTCTTCATGAAGCCAATTGCGTTCAATCGTTGTCGATATACTGGCAAGTGAACGCATCTTTTTTCAACGATCCGTTACCTGAATTTACTGTATCGAGGACGTAGGAATTTATTCCTCCGGAAATTCATTGTCACATTTGCATTCAAGATATGTTACGTTGCATCTATGTCTACAAGGACTAAAATTGTACTTCACGTCGGTTAATTTCTAATTCTGTGATTATGCAAGATACTTCTGATATTTCCAGCCGAACGGTAGTATAGTGCACAGATTTATAAGGAAACATAATACAGATTACAAAGTTATAAGAGAATATCGAATGCAACCTGTGTATAGAAATGGATTCTACACAACTGTTAGAGATGTCAATTTCTATACTAAAACTTTGGCCGACGATCGTAGAATATTTCCGATATCCGGCTTTACCACTTATCGATGAATTACAAATAATTATATATTATTCCAAAATATTAGCCTTCGCGATCTCATTTACCATAATTTCCCATTTATCGCGGTATACAAATCCTACATTTCATTTATGGTACTAGTAGCTATTGATCGGAAGGTTAACGTAAATAATTCAAATATTCTGTCGTGTGACACGTAGAAATAGTAGAAATAAGATATTTTCAACTTCATATATGAAATGAAAAGAAAAAAAAAAGGATAGTAGATATATCCTAAACGTTCAAAGTTGAATATGAAAAGCGTTTCGCAGCGTAAAGTCGTAAACGAAAATTTCGAACAATCGAAATGTACATCCACTAGTCATCCGGTGGTTCGACTATTAAAGAGAGAAGATCGTAAAAAGAAAAAAGGAAGACGACCACAGTAGCCGACATCGAAACGACAAAAAGAGAGACAGTGGTCGTCGAGACGAAGTACGAGACAGCTATAGTAATGACCCATTGTTTCCTGCAAAAAGCCTTGACGATGTTATCGATAATTACGAAATGATACGGGAAGCATAAATACATATCCGAGTGCACGATGCACGTTCATCGGAATGGCGGACGAAGTATCGATAGGCTGTCGAGGCTCATCCTGTGTATTTGTCACGAGTCGTTTGGAAAAGTGGGGGAGCAACGTCAGCGTAGCTATATAAGGCTGATGAAGAGGATCGAGAAGATCGCCGATAAAGATCGTCCGTCCGCGATCGTCACATTAGCGGCGGAAGTCGTTGGAAGATAATGGCTTCTTTGAACGTTCCTAACGACGTTGCTTTTGTCGTTGTTCTATCAACAATCGGCTGTTAAGAAATTTAAGTTATGGGATTACGGGAAACTCGAGCAGTTCTTCCGCTCTTTCGATTCATTTCAAGGCTTTCAGATGCTTCCTCCTTGATTCTCTTCCTCCTTCGTATCAATCGATATGATTGCTTCAACGATCGTTGATTTCTAATAGATTGCCTATGAAATATTGCCATTAAATGTTCCATTGTCGCAGCCGATATTAACGTGGAAAATAAGGAGACGCGAAACGTCCCTTTTCTTCCACCTGTACAACGTATTATGAATTAATTGTAGCTGGATAAGAATGGTTTTGAACGTTGACAATTGTTCGAACGTATGATCATAATTCATAGATGATAAGAAGTTTCGTGAAAAACATTAGGGATACGACTAACGTTATGATCGCACTGAGCTTGTTCATGCAAATTCGTACCTTTGGCAATATGCGTTAAAGTATGAAACCTGAAGAAAGATACGTTTCATCCACTAAATATTATAACTACTATAGTTTGGATGTATCGCATGGTTTCGCATATCGTATATGTACACTTTCGCATCTTTCAACTTCATATCTCCATCGCGAACATTCTATCAACATTTTTTTCAATATTTGAAAAGGAAACCGAGCACACATATTCAATAGCAAAACGAAACGACAGAAACGATTTAAATAATATGTGATTGATTGACAGTGTACAGAATTGAATATCCGTTCCCATATGAAAGAAATAAAAAAATATAACAGATTTTGCCGTGACTGCTGACTTGTATCAGAGTCGAACGCGTTAACACAGATATTTTGCGAAATACAATAATTCAACGCGACAGAGATCACGTTCGTTTTTCGTCTATGACATCGCTTGACAAAGAAAATTCGCAGGATTGATAGAAAGCAGGAGCCTGTTCGGTTCGATCGTCAGACAGCGCCTATTACGTACTCGCCTTTCGACCCTGACAGAGTGAGAAGGGGAGGTGAAGTTTCGATCACGACAAGGCGTTTCGTCTTGGGCCCGACGCTCGTCTTACACCCCTTCGCAAATTGACGGTTATCCGAGTTGCACGGCGTTCTGAGCATCGATCGATCGCCACTCACCGATTCGATATACGGAATCGCGGCTCATTGCACGTTGCCCGCGTGTGCAAGAACCTGCTTCGGGGCTGCTTTTAGGCCGGGTGGTCACGCACTTTCGGATCAACTACCAGGGCATCGATCGGTTTCTGTCGTGTTAATGCTTGTTTCCACGTTTTCTGCCCGTTCAAAGACTTCGCTGTGTCGTGTAATTAAGCCCCGTAATTCGTTGTAATTTCGCGGCCACGGTTTCGTGTATCCTCGTGGCCGCCACACGGCATTTGTAATTCAAATCTTTTTCCGTTTTCGACTAAGTTTTTCTTGAGAAAAGGAAGCGTCGCCGATTCTTGCAGCATTTGAGATTTATAGATAAGAAAATTCTTTTTTTCTTGGTTACTCGTTTTCTCAATACGATTCCCAAATACGATACGCAACTCATGATTGTTCGTTTTCCAACACGATTGTGATTCTAGGCTTGTTGTTAAATTACTATTGGCCTCGGAAAAATTATAATTTCAGAATGACGTTGATATAACGATTGATTTAGTTTAATGTAACTACCTATGTAGGTATACAGCTATGTAACTTTAATATAACCCGAGCTTGCTAAGTATTTGAATGGAAATTGATCCTCAAGTTTCGTGCAGTGAATTTTATACAAATTTTAGATATGTGTTTTCGCGACAGTTGACTAAGGAATTAATAAAACTATACGCAATTAGATGATTAGAAATGATCCGTAATACAAAAGCCGAACGTAAGTAGTATAGACTGCAAGAAAGCGGTAGTGTTCCTGATATTATAGTACATTTATAGAAGCACAAGAAGAAAGTAACATAAGCTCAAGTTGTTACTTATGTCCAGTATAACGACAAATATTTCAAATTTAGATAGGTAGATATGTCTATAAAGAACGTTGAAAAATAACATTTTTCGCAATAAAGAATCACCGTCGAAGAAAATCTATCATCAATCTCTGTGCCTTACATTGTCACATATTTATATTCAAAACCATAATAACAATTATATTATAATGTAAGTTTGCAAAAAATTTATTAATTTATGGACATTTTCACAGGAAATGAATTATACAAATATGGTCCTTGTACATCTTATAAAACACCATTGCTTTTACTCAAATTTACTTCCCAATCTATTAGGTTGTCTGGAAAAAGGTTTTCTTTTGCAAACGTGTTTTTTACAACAGTACACCTTTATACAAACGTGAAACCAAGTCTGTGAAATGTCGCGGTGTTTATCTCAGCAGAAAAAACTGGATCGTACGTAATTCGACAAAATAATACAAAACAAAAAAAGGTGTGCGTTTATTATTTCCTCATAAAACGAAAGGAACGTTTTGGACAACCTAATACAAAGCAACGATAAAACGGTTCTTAGTCATCTCGGCATAAAACGTACAGTATACATAGAAAATTCTTCGCACTTCTACATATAAACATCTTCGTACATTGACTATACGCAAATAGAAGTACGTCTGTCCAGAAAAGTCAAAATCTACCTAAATGTCTCTTAAAGTCAATTCTACTTAAAGTCATCGTATCTGCATATTCTACATTTTCTCCATCTTTCCGTCAAGTTTGAGTAATCTGACGGAATTCAGAAAGGAAACGGGCAATCGTCAATGAGCACTCGTAGCATGTTGGTATAGCCAACGTATAAGCGTGATTCGAGAACGTTTGCGAGTGCACGGCATGCGAGTGTCGCAGCTGGCGACGCGCGGTGTCGTAGCCCGTCAAACGCCGAGCATTCTTTGTGCCCTGCCGGCGGAATATCCCGAATAGATCAGCCTCCCTCGCGGCTCGCGCACCCACCCCGCCGCGCGTATTTCTATTTTTACGCCCTGGCCCGAATCATCAGCGTGTCCCGTTCTTTTCTACCATTTATTTCGTGACGGTTGACTAATGCGCGAGAGGCATCGGGAATTCCGGTTGGATCGATGCGTGTGTATTTCGATGCGACCTGCACCCCAGTATCACTTCACTCTGAATATTGTGAGAAGCGCGAGGAAAAGAAAAGCGGGAGATCGATACTGCTTTTTTGATTAATTTTTAATCGTTTATTTTCAATTTAAATCCCCTGGCGGTTCTAAATTCTTTCGGGCTTATGCTTTTCCATTCGATCGATTATATATAGAATTTGTTCTTTTTTGTTGTAATCCGGTTTGATTGAAATAAAGTATATATGTAGTTGGTTAAGAAGCATTGAAAGTACATCGACATCGTGAAGAGATTTTGTAAGTAATAAATGTGTCAATCGCGAAGAATTGATCGTATTATAGGTATATTTTTCGAATAATTGATAGATGTAACGAAAAAAAGGTTTCTTAAACAAATTGTGTTTCCTTGATAGCAATTTCTTGTAATTAATAGAAAATTGAGTATGTCTATCGAGTATGGAGGTATTAACCGTGTGTAATTTATTATATTAATTATATATAAAATATTAAGAAAATACACGAATAGTACTTTTCAAATATTTGTTATAACTGTTACATAATTGAACTCCAATTTTTGATATAATTAAACATATAATTAAAATGTTTCTAAAAATTCATAATTGAAGATTAACGAGACACGATACTGATCACTCATTGAAGCAATATGAACCTTAATTAGAATAAATGTAAATCAGCCATATAGAAACAACAGATGTACAATAATTACAAGCAAACCACTTGTCAAATTTGAATGAATTATCTCATTATCAGATCATTTAAAAACAATGTGTACCGTACAATTTTCTCCATAATCTACATAAGTACATGTTAAGCAATTATCAAATTAAAATTGTGTATGCACGCATCTGCTTTATCACTATAATGGAACTCTTTGCACATCAAACGAGCGTAACGACGTCGAACTACGATATACAAGATACACTTCTTTGATTTATTCTCTCATTTGGAAATTTATTTTCGAATACCTCGCACGTGCTTTCACCTCGAGTGTTCTTTCCTTTTTTTTTTTTTTTTTTCTTTTAAACCATAAAACACGCATTCATGCCGAGACGTTACTAGAGGCGTTTCCATGATACTCGTTCTCATTGAAATGAATTTTAACGATCGTGTGCCACGCTATTCCCCTCTATACTTTTTCGAAATAAAAGGAAAGCCGCAGCAGCTAAATAAAGCAATTTATACTAGCAGCTAAAACGAATATCTAATTAACATGAAATGCATCGTTTACCTTTACGACGTGTTTTACTACGCCTTTGGTTTCGTTTCCAGATTCGCGTGATCCAGCTAGTCGCGACTTCCTATGTCTGACCTTTGACATGCCGCAGTAATGTCCGACTATTGTGCGTCGTTTTAAAATACACGAGTCTCAACGGCCAAGTCTCGATAGTCGATCCTCGCGAAATATTTTTACGCGATCGCGATTATTACGCAAGACGTTCAAGAACATTTTACGATCATTCTATTTTTTTCGCTTTTCTTGCAAACGCTGTCTGCTACAAATTCGCGAACAGTGCTTGAAACCTAAAAAGATATTTGATATCCTTACCATGTATATCGTAATCGCAAGAGCTTTGATGTAGACACGTCATGCTAGAATTTCCAGTAAGCGTTAGACGTGTATGCGAATGTAACATTTGAAAATCGTTTAGAAGTATATGGCTTTTGAACGTAACGCCAGCATTTTAGGCTAATAGGAAATCGAAACTGTCTATACAATGTATACGTCCAAACTATGTTTCGCTTTATACACTATATGTTATTATACGTGAATTACATTTCAAACAGACAACGAGACATTAAACAGCTTTGAAAAACCATATCCAGCTTTCCGTTCCACTGCAGAGGAATTATATGCGAAATATCTATTTTAAACCATCCGGTGACCCTTCGAACCCATATTTGTACAACTACAAACTCTCCCTAAGAATTTCTGTCGATCGATACGGGGAAGTAAATCGATCGGTGGTCGTAAGCAAAGGACTGTGAACATGTATGTAGAATCGCGGTTGCCCGGTTGAACACCAAGGGCCGGGGCGTTATATGGTGGCAAGAAAGGGAGGAATACCTTACACCAGCCGTCTTTATAATCTCCCGCGTGGCAACAGAGGGGGTGGTGGAAAGGTGGCACGGGGTTTGGATCAGCCGTTTATGACTAGCGGCAGTGTTATATTTTTTTGGCTGGTGGCAGGAGGCAGGAGACGGTCGTGATATTTCAAATTTTCTCATTACACCTCGAGGTGCGAATGATCTCCACCCCCTCCTTCTCCCTTTCCTTCTTCTCGTTCTCTCAAGCTCTCTCACCCCACCTTTTCGCTCTGTTCCTTCGTCGTGCTCTGCTACCCTATCTAGCGCAGGCTCTCTTTACCGCACCGATACACCGTGGCGCCGTTCCACCACCTCCCCCAATCACCTCCCCACAGCCCCCTTCTTCAATCTCACACCAACCAGCCATCAGGGTGAACCCCTCTTGTATTTATTATTAAGATATCGACCGGCTCTAAGTCCCGCTAGGTACTACGTGCAATATGCGGCGGGAAACACTCGAAGCATACACACGAGTCGCGAAAGAGAATACCCGAGGTTCGACCCCTCTTTACTTGTTCCCCCTCTCTCTCTCTCTCTCTTTTTCTCGCGCTCTCCCTCTCTCTCTCTCTCTTTTAGCCCCCTCCATAACGGAGGAGCTTTCAGGGGTCTCCTCTTTTTTCGACGGGAGCAGAATACCATCGATGCTAATTCGTGCTTTGTTCGGGACACTTTTGTGCCACTGCAGAAACGCAACGCGGAGGCAAAGTGAAATAGATGAGAGTGCTCTTTGTTTCGATCTGATTAAATGGCGCGCTGATTGGCGCGGCCTGAATTAGTAGTCCGTTGAAGTGCTCGCGCATGTGACGTTCTCGGGGCCCTCCCTAAGAACAGGGATTTCTGCGATATATTGTCTCGCGACGGCCATTATTTCCCTGTGTCTATGAATATTTCGTTCCGAGGTGTATGACGTTCGAGAATCCGTCGATATTCGCGTGTTCGCTGGTTCGGCCGATTTTCAATCAGCGACGAAGATCTTGCTACGAATATCTTTGGAAATATATTTACTCCAGCCGCTATCTACGACGAACTACAAAATCGGAAAGTTTTTCCGAGATGGAAAATTATTGACTACTCAACGATTCAATAGTAACAGAATATTTTTCTAGTTTGGCTGAGTCTTTGGGTTGTCAATTTAAAAGAAATATATTACTCACTGTCAAAAAGAGGTAAGCTCTGTCTTGTATTATGATATCGTTCCTTTTTAAATATCTACTGTACGCACACATGGATGTACGTAGTACAATTTTATTGATTACCTATGAAACTCCTAGCAAACTTCTATCAAACTAAAGATGCATAGAAATGTAAATTTATAATTACATAATTCATAGGAATTAGAAAAACGAAGCCAATAAATGAAAATAAATAACGCTAGAAAATACATGCTTTATTTTATACACATCACATCACTCACTCACGTTATACAATATCTTCATCCTTCAATTTCTCACAATTTCTTCAATTTTAATGGATAAACAGTGACGCTGTGCAAAATTTCCAAACTTTTCCAAAGGCGGTACTCGGAGTTCGCAAGAACCGCTGCAATTACGACGATCGAAAATCCGTTGGAAAGAAGAGGCCGAAGGCGACGAAGAAAACCGCGAGGGCCGAAGTCGTCTGTAGCCGGCGGTCTTGGGAGGTCCATTAATCGTAGGACAATAAACGCGGTCCTCTTCTCGAACGAGATACTTTTCGGAGGGTCATCGACCGTCGCGTCGCCTTCGTTTGCTTTTCTCCGAAGCATGTGTGCCGAGGACGGCACTCCATGTGGCACAGGTTCCCACGTGTGGGACCAGTTTCAACATTCACATCGAAAGAAGAGAGACTCGAATGAAAGAGAGAAAAAAAGAGGGAAAAGCAAGGGAGCGACAAAGAGCACGTCTTCCAATAAGAACGCGTCCGTACAGCGATATTTAAGAAATGTCAATACATCGTGACGACGATGGATAAGGGGTGGCGGATGAAGGGTTCGTAGATAGAAACCGGGCGCTACGACGACGACGAGAGCGACAACGACGACGACGACGACGACAATGCCAATGGCGGGGCCATCAGTTCCCGAGCAACTAGCCCCGAGGCACCGGTTAAAAAACGAACGAACCCCTTTGATGTTCCCCGTTGTCCTAATGAAAAATTAAAGCCCCTTCTTAAACATCATTAGACACGGCCACTCTTTCAAGTCTCTCGTCGACTCGCGATACGCCTGCAGCGCGTAATCATGGCCCCGAACGAAGATGCCTCGTGTTTTGGCCGCAGGCAAACGATCGAGAGGTTTGACGATGCTGTTTCAGGCCGTTAGTGAGTTTGCAAGTGGGCATTTTTCGAGGGTTTTAGGTTGCAGCTGATCGATGTTGGGCAGAGGCAAATAGTACGTGTTTGGTTTGGAACGAGATAGATCGTTTCAGATAGAACCTTTATATTGGACCGTACGTTGAAACGAGTCATGCGATCGATTTATTCGAAGAAGTCACAAGCTATGAATGAATTGTATGCTTTTAAATCGCAGCGAAAGTGCGATTCAAAATCGAAGCATTAAATATTCAAATGAAAATTACGATGCAATATTATAAATATTGTTAAAAATAGAATTTTTATCCTATATTTCATTTTCGAGTTAATTATAGATAGACATGGAATATTAGGAAAACCAAATCAGTCGTTATTTCTGCGACACAGCGATACCAGCCAGTCGAAGCTGCTACCCGACTTATTTTTAATCTCTTTTTCTCTATGCAATCATTCCCTCGGCGAATTCCAGACACACGTGCGAGTCAGCACCCGAGATCTTCTCACGCGCGATCCACTAATAAATCACGATGGGCGTAAGGAAAAAATCGGTGATCATCTGCTGCGGAAAGAGAGAAACGGGCTATTTCTTTCAGCCGGCGTTCTTAGGAAGCGTCGGCGTCTACTTCCTTTTTCCAATACGAATGGAAAAAAGACCACAGCCACGTTTAGAAAAATCTTCGTTCTCTCGAGGAAAGATATCAACCACGCCGATATATAATTAAATATGGAGCTTGTTTTTTTTTTTTTTTATAAATTAGGTGAGCAAGAGGAGCGCTTCTATCTGATGTTTAAAAATACTTTCTCGTTAGTAAAGATGAAAGTTTAACGATTATACGCCTGTACGATAGAAGTGAATGTCTCATTGGCTTTCTTAATGCTCAGTTTTACTCATTTCACCGATGATTGAGGTTTCATTCACTCTATCGATGGTTTGTATACATCAAAGAATTAAAAGATAATGGGAAAAGAAAGCTTTGTCTATATTATTTGCAAAAGATCATCCACATCGAAAATATAATAAATCTACAAGGTTTCTATAAAATTACGAATTCATCTACTTGCTATTCTTTATTTTCCAATTGATTTTACTTGCGTCTACATACTTCCTTTCTTACAAAAAATTATCAATTATTCAGTCGTGAGAAAGAAATTACTGCTTAGTAATTGATTATTACAAGGACATAAAACATTTTTTATTTGATATCTAGTTTCGTTCTATTCGATCAATATCTTGTGAAATTTTGTACTCGCAATGCACAATTATTAATTATCGAAGATATTTGCAGCAATATTATCTTTTATTAAATCTTTATTTCGATTAACTTTCAGTCGAACAATAGCTCCGTTTTATATTAAACGTCAAAACTTATCAAATCCACGTCCTACTTAAAATACCATAATTCCTCGATCTTTCAATAAATAAAATCAATAGGCAAACCACACGAGGATAAAACGATACATTTATTATACGCAAACAAATCGATAAATATTCCGATTGACAATACGATCATTACTATGAATTAACCAGCTTAACGCGTATCGCAAAGAAAGAAGGAAACCTATTTTCTCTGAATTTTCGAGAGTCCGATTTTTCCGATCGGAAAGCTCCTGGGGATCGCGGCGCGCTCTCGAAAACGAATTTCGGTTGGGACAATGGAGGACTTGATACGGCGGAATCGGCGAAAGGGACAGTGGTTGGTGGGCAGGGCGATTGTTGGAATTTGCATGAATCGATCACGATTGTTTGGCCGCGAAATGAGCGCGCCACCACAGGAGAAATAATTTGCAATCCGTGTACAGGCCGGCCAATCGAGTTACCGTTTGCCATTTCGATTCTGCTCGGTCCAACGGACGACAATGGCCATACGCTAAAAGCGAATCATCTTTGTGATCTGAGCCGACTGATCGTCGCGTCTCGTTCGCCTCTGCATCTGCCTCGTTCGTCTCTCGCCATCGCGACGTTTTTATCGAAACCTCCTCTACAATGTCTCCTCTTTCAGTTCGACGTTAAAACATTTCAATTACGGTCCTTGAATTAGTCAGCTAATCGGTTGATTCGGTTGGTCAGTTAGTATTGCTGAAAATTTCTCGTGTTTGCATCATTGTTCTTAAATTGGACCTTTTTTATCGAGTTCTTTGATTATTAGGTCGTACCGATAATTACTCTGCTTGAAAGTCTTTGGCATATAGAATTTGCGTAATTCAGTTTGATGGACGTTTTTTTGAAGAACGCGAAGTACGTGCGCAGACAAGCGTGTTTAAATTATTACAATGGGTTCGGTAGTTTAATATTTGAACTTCAAGGTTGTTATTTTTGGTTGGTTTGTCGAAGTTCCGAATGGATCTACAGTTTTTAATAGAAGAATAAGAGAAACTGAGTATATATGATATCATGTACAAAGGGTAAATACGTGTATTTATAAACTCATCTTATTAGGTATATTACAAACTAGACGTTCGACGTGTGCGTAGAAATGTAAAGATACTATAACATAGCGTCTTCCTTTTCTTAAACAATATCTTAACAATTCAAGACCGATGTAAAGAAGTTTTAATATATGCTATATACAACGAAAAATGTTTCTTTTAAAGCGAGATCTTTTTTAACCTGTCTAACCAGTGTAAGTACCAGTTAATCAAAACTTTCCGTAATCATGAAATTAATAATGTTAATAAAGACAAAAGAACTGCATTGGAAATGGTAAAAATATATACAATAAGTTAACTGTTCTACAGGTCACAAAACGAAGAAGTATGATTATACGAATAAGAAAAATCTCGAGACCCATAGTAAGACGAAGCATTGCTTAATTTTGAATTAAGGAAAAGAAGAATAATGTGCGTTTAAAGAGCAACAAAATAATAGGTAAAAATGGAAAAGGAATAGTTGGCGAAGGAGTGCGAGACAGGGTGGACGGGCGCAGGCTTGCGTTGTACGAAGATACATGTGGCGAAGACAGCAGGGACTTTTAGTGGCTGCGAGGATATCGATACCTGAGCGAGCACAATACGGGCTATATTTTTATAGGGCCGCCGCGGGAGTCTAATGGCAGTCAGCGCGAGGGAGAGGGTAGAAACAGGGATTTGGTATAGACGTCATTGTTTCCGTTCGGCACCCTTCTTCCACCCCCGACTGGAAACTACCCCCTTACAACGGTGTGTGGCTGCCATTGAAGCCACTTTTTCATCTCTCCTGTGTTTCTCTTCCCGCGTTCTTCCACACATAGATTACAATATTACCGCGTAACCCACCCTCAACGGCGCGCCGTTAGCCGCGCCGCAACGCCGGAACGCGTCCTCTGATATATACGCGCACTTCTGATCATAACATAAATTTTAATGATGGCCGTGATGAAAATATAAGAACGCAGCGATATTTATGGCCGCCTGGCCCGGCCAGTTCCTGTGCGTGCAACCGTCAACCCCCTTTTCCCTGGACCACTCACGACACCCACACCACGACCGAGCTACTTGGAGGAGAACGCCGCCACCCCTTTTGCCGGTCGACATACGCGCGAAACACGCCATTTAATTGTTCGTACTACTCGTCCAGTCTGCAAAGCTTCTCTCGTCCCGCCGCAGCTTCGTTCTTCGATTTTCGTTATACGTTCTACATCTACGAGGAATTTTAACGTTGAAAAGAATTCGCAAGCTTGTCAAATAAATGTTATATTAATTTTCTATATAATCGATATTTAGCAACCAATAAACGCGATGATAAAACTCAGAGAACTTGTAAAATTATTTTGTTAATTAACAAGCTTTTTCTCTCACGCTTCACGATGATAAGTAGACAAATCTAAGAACCTTCGTATCTTACCCATTGTGTTTTGTATTTTTTACACTCTCCGTTCGCTTGTTAACGAAATGTTCACCTTGTTTGTACTCAATAACCCAAATTTCTCAATGCTCTATCGATCTTTATTCAGTTCACTGTCCTTAAGAATCCTATGCGCGATTTTTTGCGACACGATTACTCACGTGCCAATATTTCCAAACAGCTCTGAATATTGCGTCAAGGCCGTCGTCTCGGTTCGAGAACGTGTCAAACATACCTGGCTACGGAACATATCGGCGGTAGGGATGTGCTATAGAGACACTCGTGCATCGTCGGTGCACACGCACACATTCAATGCCTCCCAACAACTTCTGATTAGAGGTAGAATTAATGATTCGAAAATCAATACAGGCCCGTCCTCCCGTGAGTATTAAGACACTGACGAAGCTGACGGTATCCAAAGACGAAGAAGGGACTACGGTGAGGAGGGAAAAGGGGAGGAGGTAGGAAGCAAGGAAGAAGGGAGTCCGTAGGAAGAGAAACTAGAGGGTTTGATGATGGTAGTATATCTGTCGGGGGTGCGGAGCGAGGGTGCTCCTCGTTTCAGGATCTACTATTTTGTCACCAAACCCTTCCTCGGCCTTTGATAACTAATTAGTGTTTTACCTCCCCGCGCAGCTCGGTCCCTGCGGCCCTCTTTTATCGTCCCAATCAGGGGACAGGCTTGCAAGGAACCCCTTTTCATGCGAAGGCGCATCGACGTTTCCCGAGCCCTCGAAAAGATGGGAATCAAAGGATTTCCAAAGCGAAGCGTCAAAAGTGCGCGCGGGGACGAGAGGGCCGCACCGACAGGGGTTTGTTAAGCGGAAAAACGAAAACTGTCGGAGTCACGGGACGCCCCGGACTAAGCAGATCAACGCTCATCCTTCCGAGAATGTGATTAAATGGTTTCTTTCTGTTGTCGGCTCATTTACACTACTTTCAATCCTTCGCGCTAATTTTTAAACCTAATAGGACAATAGCTATATTAATACTACGTGATCGCAAATATTCCATCATCAGCGATATTGTTCAGAAGCATTCAGAAGTATTCGGTATGTCAGTACTTTAGTCAGTTTGTAAGATATTTGAATTCGAGCAGAATGTGGTGTCAAAATTATCGGTGTTACGAGCAATACTTTTTAAAATATTATTTGCGTCTGTTTGCAATAGATGAACTTATAGAGGCGAGTCATTTGTCTCTGAAGAATTGGATATTAATCATGTAGTTATATAACGAAACTGAGAAAAAAGTGCAGTTGATCGGTTTGGTTTCTATGAAGTTTAATTAACGATGAATTAGTCATTAAAAGCAACACTTACTACCTTTGTACGGAGTCGGCAGATTGTACATTTAAATTACATCTACAACATACATCTACTGCCTGAATATAATCGTTTGCATTAACACTAAAAGTATTAATAAAAAGTATTCCTATTACCGTAAGAGGATCCCCTTAACCAAATTTATAGTTCTGAAATTGGAGAATATAATCATATAGAAAGGAATCTGAGAATATTCCGAGCGATAATTTATATATACTTTATATATATAAATAGTCTGTTTCTAGATTTTATTGACTTCCTTTTTATAGACGCGATTTGTTACTTGTCTCGCTAAACAGTTGCGAAATCTACAATGTTTCCAATAACAAAGTTGTCGTCGCTCTGGTATTGCCCAGTCATCGCTATAATTAGCGATATTCGCGTCGATATATATACTTATATACGCTTCGATTCGTTCCAAGAAGCAACTATTCGATAGATTTCACTAGTTGCACGCTGTGTTAAATAAACGGCCACGTCTCCAAAAAGGAGCCGCGAAGACTAATGTTCGCGGCGAGAAGCGTCGACAGGAATTCGACGATTACCCCGGTGACTCATCTCTTGACATAATACTTTTTGCCTCGTCTTACGTTATTTCGACGGAGTTTCCGAGAATTTATATTTCGCCTCGCTGCCAACCACGATCAGATTTGTGTAACAGTTTCTCGTTTTATTTCTTCTTAATTTTAATCTGCTGATACCTCGAGAACTTAACCTTTAAAACTCTGTTATCCGATACGTTCGTTCGTATTTTCGCCTCGGTTTTCTCATTTAGAAAATAAACAATTAACAACATAAATAATAGCGGTTACGATATATGCGAGTTACGAACGATCCTTCCCTTTCATCATACTTCATATATTTATAATTTATCAGTAAATATAGTCTATCAGTTTTTAAATATGTTTCTAGAAATGTCTCTTAAGACATACGATATTTTCTTTTATTTGTTACAACAACGCTAATACATTGAAATCGAGGAAAACGTAGGTATTGAATTCGCCATACGCGAAATCTAATTATCTATATCCCTTTTTTTTTTAATTCGACGCAATAAAATAATTTCCAAGATAATTTCTCAACAAAAAAATTATTAATAACTGCACAGAATTATTTCCCGATAATTTCCATTTTACCAGAACACGAAAGTGACACCAAAATTCGCGGCTGCTTTTAATAAGAAACATTTTTATCGAACCATCTCCGTCCCCTTGACTCCTCGATTATTCTTTCACCTGCACGCTTGTCTACACAGCCTATCCGGCCACTTTGTTCTTCCTTGTGAAGCGGAGGGCCGTTAAAAATTAAGTAATCGAATAAACGCGACTCACCCATCAGGGATCAACGGTGAAATTCGCTCGTACGAGCAATACTAATTAACCGAGACATCGGAAGCGAGTTTCCACACACCCCCGCTCTGCGCCCGCCGCTTGGTCTGCCCAAGGGGGCTGCACAAGAACCGGGCGTTACGCGCTTAACAGTGGAAAATTGCCAATTTTCCCGATAATGAAAATTCTCCCGTCGCGGTTAATTCAATTCCCTTAATTTCTTTCGCATTGAAGCCAGCCACAAAGATTACGATTGCAATCGCGAAAGGGGATTCCGATGGTTTCAGAGGCCTGAATTATTTGAGGATCGGTAATGCGCCACGGCAAAGTGTATTAATGTGTACGTTTCATGACGATTAAATGTTTAAATAACCAGTTGCAGGACAATTTATGTTATTTGTCTAGTAACGATTTAAGTAAGAAGTCGGAATTTGGATATTAACACTAGGACTACCGATAGTTAACACGAAGCTATTTCTACCAAAACCAGTGAAAATGACTGGTCTTTAAAAAATACGTAATAATAGAATATTTTTACAGAAGGAATCTCATGTTATGAAGTACATTTTTGGTATTATTAATCCATCTGGGACCATGATCCCTAAACAAGGGTTGGCACATTTACAAAATTGTAGAACCAGTCATTTTGTCTGGTGTGATATTTCTAGTATTAGCATCTAGCGATCCAGCGATCGATCCGGAATTTTCCTAATAACTGATATTATCATATTGAATGATACGTAGTAAAAATTTAAAAAACGTGTGGAAAGTTGTACAAAACGAGGAAACTGGTTAATTGGGGTTCGATAAACAGATTGCAGCACCCTCTTACACTTTGGCAAGTACCAGCCACTTTGACTGGTATTGGTATTAGTGTTACAAAATTATTTTGAGTTTAAATACATAAAAAACAAAATAAAATTCATTATATTATTCTTTTAGTCATCGTTGCGAAAGTCATTACATCATTGTGGAAAAAAAATATATAAGAAGTAGGAATTTTAAAATAAAATTGTAAACTCAGTCGATTTGACTGGTGTAGTAGTTCTAGTGTTAAGAACGGATTAAGAACTGCCCATGAAATTCTATTTTCTTGCCAATTATCAATCGTATTAAGGAGGAAGAAATTTTCTACGAATATATTGAAAATGTTAAGAATATTAATAATACAAGTATGCAAGATATTGCATACTTTATTGACCATTATGAATGATCGGTATATTCGTGTGATTTTCTTATGTAAGCTAGAATTTAGAAAATTGATGTGAAAATTGGTGGGAACGTTGCATTTGGAGAAGGTTACAGATATCCTGTATATTACAGACACTATTCCTTAATCCATAAATTAATTTAAAGGAACTACGATTGTATCATTCCAAGAAGTTTGGAATTCTAGAACTGATAACGTTTATAAATCTGCCATAGTAAAACAAATTAGTGGTTGGGAACTGCATTGAATCATGTATAATATGATGAAATCACGCGCGATTAAGATTTTATTCGGAAAGAACGTTTGATACTGAAACTTCATCACTTGCATTCAGAGGAAATGAATAATTGAGGACGCAAACGCCTTGAAAGAAACAAAGAATTATATCTGTCCTGATTTTTCGATTCGCTATCTTGTTTGCAATCCACTAATCGACTCTTTCAGCGATTTAATCTCCACCTTCGTAATCTTAACGATTTTTTCGATAAAGCACAATGGCTATGAGGAGCATCTATACTAATAAGATAAAAAAATTTCCTTCAAAAGAAACCACAGAGCAGTTGATATGGTCGCGAAACGTTGAACTCTCTTAATTCCTGAGCAAAGAGAAACGAGATATTTCGCCATAAATCTCAAGGTAAAATTCCGAAACGTACGAGCAGGCAGCTTCCAAGTTCAAACGGATGACGCTAAGATTCGACACGGGGGCGCCAATAAATTTTCGCGTTTCGACGAACCACGATGTTCGCGATGATCCGTGAACTAATAGATTTATTGTTCTTGCCGTGATAACGCCGACTGCGAATCGTTTCGAGGGCTCTGTTACCTCTTTCTTCTTTTGGAACGAAATCCAATTTATGAGAGTTTCGATAACGGTACAATATCGTGATAGGCGGCATGATTGAGACTTCTGATATTATGAAAACTGTGGATACTCTGAAATATTTCGAACAATATCGTTTCTCATAACTAGAAACGATGTTCTTTGTTAAAAATTATTAGGTTGTAATATATGAAGTAGCTTATTTTTAACGATTTACATTACCGGCTTTTATATGTAAAAATAAAAAATTAAAATGATGCTTTTAAAATGATTTATGAAACAATCCACGAAGATAGAAACAATCGTGTAAAAAAACAGAACATTGTTTGGAAAATTGACGCAAAATGTAATTGTTGTTAACCCTTAAATGTATAATCTTTGTCGCTTTTAGGATAATTAGAAATAAGTTATAATAG
This sequence comes from Bombus terrestris, assembly GCF_910591885.1. Classification (NCBI taxonomy): domain Eukaryota; kingdom Metazoa; phylum Arthropoda; class Insecta; order Hymenoptera; family Apidae; genus Bombus; species Bombus terrestris. The sequence continues at coordinate 7,510,335 of NC_063277.1, forward strand.
ATTAATTAAATAAAGTAATTAAACTTCTGTTCGAGCAACAAAATATGCGCATGAATTATCGAGAAATTATCCGAATTATAATAATTCTTGAAATGTCGAACGTAATAAGAAAGATAAAAACAAATATTTCCGTATTCATTTTTACGATTTCATACTTTTCTTCTGAAAAAATATTTTTCTTGTACTTCTCACGATTACTACAAAGATAAACATACATTTTATGAAGATCAATTTTTCTGTTTAATGATTGCTTATTATTTTCATGGTGCTACAAAGTGAAACAAAGAAATGTACGAGGACAAATATACATGAAAGCTTTATTTAAAAAGTAATTAATAATATAACATGGAATAATAACATTTGATTAGTATTCGCTTGTAACAATCTGTTCGACTAAGAGAAAATTACTCTTTCATGGAGACGCATTGATCAAATATTTTATCTCTTAAATATTTCGATTAAAATAGATTTAATAGAATTTAGTGGAAACGTGGAAATGTCTAAATATAACTTATCAGTGTTATAAAAGCAAAGATAGCGATCATTGTAATGAAAGGTATAAAAATAAGATACAATTAACGGTGGTAATGAAATAAGGTTGATACAAATTTAAGATTTCACTGCATTTTATTCACTTGTTATCATCATTCTATTCACTCTCGTACACACAAATTATTTGATTATTATTACTATAAAGATCTGTTTCATCAATAAAACATTTTATATCGTGCTATTGAATCAAAGAAGAATTTTATTGTAATCAAAGTGAAATACTTTGAACTAACTGGGGAACAATAACGTTCATAACGAGCGATCTGGTGTTAATAAATTTATAAATTTACTGTATGCTAACAAAAAAAGAAAAATAGAATTTTCAATCTAATCGCTAAGCGTTACAAATCACGATTTAGACGCGTTAACAGTTAAGAATCATAATTTGCACGTTTCCCAGTGTTGCGATACCGCAAGTGTCGTAAAATGATAGAAAGATGACTAGGGTTAGAAGTTAAATATTTGAAAGTTTACTGTAATCGTTGACGTAAGCCTTGGCTATACGACGAACAATTAGAATCGAAATTTACACATCCATATCTTAGTAGTCTATATGAGATATGCAATGGACATGTTTCGTTGACTCAAAATTGTAACACAGACATTGCCTACAGAATTTGTTCAGGATTTTTATTTATTCTAATTTGGAATCTAATGTTTGCCAAATGTAGCTCGCAATAGATTTTTAAGCACATTGTCACTGAAAATTTCTAATTAACGTTTATGTTTTACTGCACGACCTAAGTCTCTTTATACGGAAATAAACCAATTAATTGTAATACTACAAATTGTATATTATTAATAGCAATAACATTTAATAATTTTACAATTTTGATAAATTTTCCAATTGTGATAATCATAAAATTGATAATTTGTAAGATTTAATCGTAAACTTTCATTTCATCTACTACAAAATTCGTTACTGTTATGCAAATTACTATTATACAAATTTACTATTAATTCCAGTTATTTATTATTCATTTATTAATTTAGAAATTCGTGATTTGTAAAACACCAACTAAAAATATTCTATTAATGTTATCGGAATTTTACTATCGAAAACATAATTTTTAGTAGCGCGAACATTTTGAATCAACGGAGAAAAAAAAGTAAACGAAGAAGAGGTTATAGGTAATGCGTTACAATTACACGAAAGGTAGGAGCAAAGACGCAACGCGTGCCGGGGCTCCGTTCCCACAGAAATTTCGTGCCGCGAATTGGCCGAGAGTTCGTCGCTGCCACCGCAATCCCCGAAGGACGGCGCGCCTTTTACCGAAAGAATTTTAACTCGACACAGTCACGTAGCCGAACGACGCGGCGTCGCGTCGCGATCCATAGGCGCGGGAAACTTCAAAAAGACCTCTCAGGAGACAGGCTGATTACTCGATGAGAATACGACCGTTTCTCGGTACCCTTTCCTGTTTGTTGCTCTCCGCGCTCTCTCCCTTTCTCCCTCCACGCCCGCCTCTTTTTCCTCGAAACAATGAACCGACGAGCGAACTTCGTTTCCCACCCTTAACCCTTCTTCAGTCGCGTCCGCGACGACAGCGACCGATATGCAAAGGCCAACACTCGTACACCCCGCCCTACGATCATTATACTATACATTGAAACACGATTCGAATCGATACACGTCCAAGAGATCGTTCTCATGATTCCTATTACTATAATTATACTTCCCTCTCATGGTATTTGGATCTCGTTGTTGATTCGGTGGCAAAAACGTACTGGATGAAATAAAATATATAACGTAAGGAAGAAACGCGCCTTGCGATACAGTGTAAGTGAAATGGATATTACAAACAAAGAAATAGAAAAAAAGTTAAGTATGGTCAGTTTCGAAAGGTTTATCTGATTCGAATTTATGTTGTATGAGAAGATAAAATACTATTGTCGGTAGTTTCCATAGAAAAAGAAGCAAGATATCAGTCACCGTACCGTGTAATAAACGCAAAAGTGATTACTCGATTCTACGCAAATTCACAAGCACAAATGTCGCGATTACACGGTACTCGGTTTACGTTTCAACAAAATAACGAAGGTTGATATTCCTTCCATTCTGCCTTTCCTCTTTCATACTTGCGTGTCGTGTGCGAGAAAAATGTCGTAAAGGCACGCAGATCAAAATTTGTCAGTGTTTCCCGCTAGCATACGCTCGACATTCCTCCATCACGATATATCGGTATGTTTCAACCCCTAATACCAGCTTGCATACGGGATCGCGCGAAATGTACGCGTGTTCGTGTTCAGAAGTTGAAACTGCAGTCTCGTTGCATCGATCGCATGCTTAAAACGAGTGGAATTGAACGAGATCGATCGGTAGTCGAAGCGATTCAAAGCGAATTCAAAACGTAACTACATGATACGTGGGGTAGTAGAGTGAATAGCGTAACGAAATTACAAATCCCTCACGGTTAGCGTGTATATTCCAACGTTGGCAACTTACGCGGTGAAAAAGATTATTTGTTTCTTTTTACGCGGAATCTCGAGTCGCGAAGCACAAGCACGACATCAAACACGTTCATTCCTACGAAAGTCACCCCTATCGCGCACGATTCGCTGCGACTGCAAGGCGACTGAACAAGTTAAACGATAAAATCGTCCGGAGGTCTTTTGAGCAATGGATTTCTAATGATTGATAAAGATAATTAGCTGAGCACGGTACGGGCGCCCGACTCCCGCAGCTCTGCAACCCTTTGATTCCACCCGGCAAACCCCCGCTCTTCAACCCCTGTAGTCGTCGTGCCAGTCTTTGAAATCCCGACGGCAGAAGCGATTTTCCGACCCCCTCAACCCGGACTATCCACTTTCTTCGTCGCTGAGGCGCGCTTCTTTTGACAAGAAAATTCGAGTCTCAGGAGTTTCGCTCGATACGCGGCTGTTATGCCGATCGTTGCTCAGGCACTCGCGATAGCGCCGCCATCGATCAGCCTTGTTTGCTTCTTTAAACGTGTTCGAATGAGTTTCGCGATGAACGTCGTGCAAATAACAGGCATCCATAAAATTCGATTGTCTTGTGATTTTTTACGGTACGATATAACTCAGTCAAATGCGACATCATAGAAATATTATAAATAGAAATCTAAGAGTCCCGATTAGATTAGATACGTTGTATGAATTCGAGTACGGTGGAACTGCATTTATTTGAACCCATTAGGGTATGAATGGTTTATATATGTATAATAGTGTTTCAGTGATTTCTCTCACTGATTATATATAATAATCATATACATATATAATATACATATATAAGAATCTACGTTTAGATATATGGATTCTAATCAGCAGGAACTGGTTTCATTGGACACGAACTGGAATTTCTTTCGGATAAAGAAAGATAGTGTTTTTTATCGTGTGAAACTGTAAAGCACGTCACGTTTTAATATAAGTTATAACTTACTTATATCCGTAATTATATTGTACTAAATAGCTTCATGAAGATTAATCTCTAATTTAACGGAAAAGTAATATTCAAAATATTTCCAATACATTTCCAAGATACCATCCCATCGCGTGTCACCGGGCGCGCAAAAAGTCCACGGTAGCTTTTATCGAAAGCTCGCAAAGCTATCTCTCGATCTTGCACCCTTTCAATCGCGAAAACCTATCGAACGTAGATAACGGAGACACGTTACCACTGCCGACCCTCTAAAGAAAGGAGAAACAAAAATCCGAAGAATATAAAATCCCTATCTCAACATCAGCAACCACCGCCGCCACCATCACCAATCTAATACGGAAGCAAAAAAAGAAACAAAGGAAACGAGAGTTTGCACGACCGCTCGATCCACCAAAAGTTGCACACGAATCGAGAAAAAGTTCTAACGGAAGGGGTGGATCGTTGGCTGGGTATCGTGAAGGGGTTGGCGGGGGTTGAAAATAAGCGATAATGCGGCAGCTTTACTTAGCTAATTAGGACTCTCTCCCTTTCTCCCACTTCCTTCGTCCGTCCGATCGTCGTTTCCTCGCTCATCTCTCGGCTATCCACTGGCACCGGTCCTCTCGCACGTCACTCTCCTTTCACCGCGAGTATTAATTCATTTAGATATTATTTTGCGAGCCGGGCATTAACATTCTCAATCAAATTAATTAAATCACTGCCCGAGAACGTCCACCTCCATCCAACCCCCTAAAAATCCCAGTCATCTCTATCTACCGGAAACCTTCTCTTACCAATCCTCGTCTCTCTCTCTCTCTCTCTCTCTCCTGGTTCTTTTCGGTTGTGCCTCGATGTAGAGTGTCTCTGCACGCATGCGGAGACTCGACGAATTCGAGACGAGAGAAAGGGGTGAATTTTCGGAGGATTCACGGCGCCGTGAGGGGGAGAAATCCAAGTAGAAAGGCAGCGGGCGCCGGGAAAGGGGTTAATGCAAAGGTCCAGGATAATTACCCACATGGCTGGCAATGCGTATTTCACTTTGATCAAGTCTGTGTTTTTCTTCGTTCGTCTATCAGAGACCCTGCTACCCTCTTTCTGCGACCTCTTTCCATCCTGCACGCCCCCGACTCGCCGTTCTTTCCTTGCCAGAGCAAGGGCCACCCTTATATCATCCATCGGCTAACTGATGATGGATAGGTAACCGGTCCTTTTGTCTTTGCCGCCGAAGCACGTTTTAATTATTTTAAAGCCGACACCCGCGAGCGTCTAATTTCCTGTGTTTTACGAAAAAAATTCGCCCAAGAACGAGCGGACCGGAGCGGAGAAAAACCTCCTGGCGATAGAAGGTTCTCGTCCAGTGAAACTGGAGTACCAGCAGGAAAACGCGCGAATAACGGATTCGGTCTTGCCACGTGGAAAATTTCGTGCACAGGTAAAGACTGTGTGACGCTGTCTTTTATAGGGGCAGTTTAAAGAGTTTTCATCGGATTTTAAGGCTGAAACTTCGGTTTCCGCGAGTTCCCTCTCTTTCATCCGATCCAATTATAGCGAACGAGCGAGTGAATGAGCGTATGACACAGAGTATTGCAGAAACTCTCAGTATTTACTTCTTATAGTTTTCTGCGTACCAATTGCGGCAAAGATAATTTCTAATTATAGAATGATGCATCTCGCAGAAGCGAGAACTGGAAGCTAGCAGCTGATAAAATGTAAACTCTTTCTAAAACATAAATTACCGTTTCTACATATTTAGTATGAAGACTAAGTCTAGACTTGATTTTGGATCGTTTTGACACTTTATTTGTCGACGATCCGCTGCTATAGATTTTTAGACCACGTTGTTATATAACGACTATTCGTGGAACTGAATTAACAGTGACAGAAACTATAGATATCTACGACAATCTTGATTTATGGCAAGATAATTAGAAGCACGTGCTGCGCGGTATTAAACTTGTATTAATAAACTTGAGCGAGCAGAGGATATCGTGTAAATAGATCTTGTTCGATTATGTATCGCTTCTTAAATAAGTAATATTGTGAAAATACATGGAAATTGACAAAAATTTTATAAAAATACTCGATAAAACCATTTAGCGGAAGCATGCTATTTAATCAAGCTACTTGTTCAACATCTAAAGATCATTAACTAGATCGCGAAAGAAAGAAAAATTCATTCATCGTTAAATAATAATTTTCTATTTAAGACGGATTCCCTGAAAAACGTACTTTTCTCGGTCGACTGACTCCTCCAGCAAACAGAGGACCACATATACTCAAGTTCGAAGTGTAATCTGTTTTCCGCTCTATTAATACGGCCAACTTCCTCGTAAATCTTAAAATCCAACAACTTCCACTCTGAATAATCTAAATGGTACATAATCGTCAGATTCTTAACTTTCTCAACACACGTCGGAATAATCCGTCGATGAAGTACCTACGTTATTAAAATCAAGAACAAAAACATTCCTCAGGCATGAGGAGCATTATTTAACAACGCAGTCTTTAAGGGGTAGGTATTATCGCGATAATCGTCGTCTCTCGACAGGATACGACCAGGGCAACGAGAGGAGAAATCCGAGAAGCTTCTATTCAGTGGAATCTCTCGACTCGAACCAATCGAACGAATCCGAATGTCCCTTGAAAGTGCAACAAAAACTCTCTCGAAGTCTCTCTTTCTCTCTCTCTCTTTCTCTACCTACCTATCTATCTATCTCCCTGTCTCCTCTTAGCCTCCTCTGTTGAGGATCGACATAACGCATATCGGAATTAATTAAATCTCGTTTCCTCGAGCAGCCGGCCAGGCAGCGCTCGCGCGCCTAATTTATTAAGTCCGTACCGCTAATGATTCGCGAGATCCAATAATTAGGTTCGTTATCACTATTATCAAGGCAAGATAAAGGAGTCCCGGGAGCCGGAGACGACTCGAAGAATGCGACCGCGGTAATTAATGCAACGGCATATAATAAATATCGAGTGCGGGCCCGGTTTCGCGTCCCGGCTTTCCCGTTAAATTGAATTCGCTATAGCGACCTGGCGCCAATATGCTCGCCTTCAACCCCCTGGCCGTCCCTCGCCGTACCCTCCCCCCGCCCCCTCTCACCCGTAAAATGTCGCCGATGCTAACCCTCCCTTCTAAGTACCCTTTGGCTCGAAGCGACAAACAAGCTCGATACGAAATGAAAATCAAATGAAGATTAAGGCCTGACTTATAATGAGAAGATTGCCTCAGGGGTGGGGGGGGATCAAGGGGTGATTACCGGCAGACTCTTTTCATCGGGGATTTCGTTCGTTCACGCTGATTTGTTTTCTTTTCCTCTTTCGTTCCAGCATTTTTTTTTCTTTCCCTCCTTCGCTTCTCTTTCCATGCTTATTATTCTTTCCTTTTGTGTTTCATCCCGATCATCGAAGTTTCTAACGCTTTTATACGAGCTTCGCGTAAATTATGGAATGATTATTTAGGAATCGAGGTGTTAGAATGACAAAGGATGTAAGTAACAGAAGAGGAGATTTTTAATACGAAAATGAATTTTCTCACTACTCTCGTCACTGTATTCTTCGTGGAATTTTTATCTTCCGCTATTAAAACATCGTTTTATATCGTTTATATCGTTTACCATTTCAATTCGCTGATCATTCTTGGTACCATGTTTATTGCATACGTGTTGTGAAACGAACAATTTCCTTTTCCCGATAAGCAGGCAACGATCACTATTTGCTCGTTTCTCTTTTGTCGCGAAAGTCCGGAAGTAGTGGAAAACGAAATTTTCTCTGTAAAATGCTTAACTTTTCAGCAACACTAATATATATTATACAGGAAATTCCGTTTTGTCTGAAATTTCAATTTTGCAAGTTAAAAAGGGACCAATGATTCTTTAATTAATTCCAATAATATTGACATTCGCTATGTGAAAGTCTTTTGAATTATGATGGATTAAAATTATGGTAGATCAAATTTTTTTCCAGGAAAAATTAATACAGTCTCCGTTATATAGTAAAGACAATTACGTTACATGGTTTTACACTGCATCACGGTGATTTCGACATTACGATATTAACACAGATATTGATTTAACGCAGTACAATAGAGCCGGCTTTATAAAAATTTACTATACTTCGCGTTACTAAACGTTATCGTAATAATAGACTGTTTTAATGAATTTGTTGGAAGAAAAACCTGATTAAACGCCGGTTGACGATATTGGTTTAACCAACGCTTTGTCACCAGTGCGATTTTTCATGCAATTTTTACTCAAACTTTTACACAAACATCCGACAACCTCCAGAGCAGGAAGAAACGAATTCTTATAAGCGTATTATATTTCTGCGTGAAATGATTTTTTCTCCAAAACAATACAGACATTTATCTTTCATTATTGAAATTGAGAAAGTTTTCCTTACGGAATCGTAGATTACTCTACTCTATACTTCAATAATATTTTTCAATTATATACGTATTTTCTAACTACATTCTATTACACTTAAAAGATAAATTAAACCAGTAGTTGGAATTTCTTTATTACAAGCTATCATTCCTAAATTAACATCTTTCTTAGTGTTATTAAAGTTATTAAACTTTAATTATTTAAAATCTCCTAATCATCGTTGCTGCAAAAATCATAATAAATAATGATATCTAATCCTAAAATACTGATCATCTGCAACAGATCTGGAAACCACAAACATAAGCCAAAAACTTCGCACCGAGCCCTTTCCCACTGAGAGCCATATTTTCGTCCGAAAAATAACAATCGACCTGGCTGTCAAATAGAAAAGAACAAACTCAGCCTTCGAAACTCACCCTCGTAACGAAATTCGAGCTCATGCGTATTCATAGCTTACCCCTCGCTCCCCTAGGCTTCATCGTTCCTCCTCAAACCGAACTCACATTTTTCCATTTTATTTTTTTTTCCACCAAAGGAATGCAAAAAGAACGAAGAATCGGGGCGCGGGACCACGGCGACGTTCCTTTCGGCAGGAAATCTCCCGCACAATTTGGCTCAGAGAAATCGTGGAGAGGGGCGATTCTAAGCTGAAAGGGGGGTGTTGTTCGTGAATAATGGTGGCCGGTCATTGTTCTAATTATTCGTGCATACGATTAACGCGTGTGCGACAAATATGCGGCGTTCTCGCGGGAAGAAAAGGGGAGAAGGGACCGGCGATACTCCCACACGGGGCACAGGGAGCACAAAGCGTGTCAGACGGACACAATGCGCGCCATCTGACACTCAATTAACGAGTTAATGCGGTACCGTTGATAATTAAACAAATACGTGCGGTTTTTTGCCTGACGGGCCACTAGCATTCGCTTTTGGCAGCGAGGAATAGGGTCTGGTCGGCAGGCAATGTTATTTAGCCGACCTGCGCGACCACGCTTTTAGAGGCTTCGCGGTGTTTATTGGCAATTATTGAGGGCAAATGATGGAACCAGACGCGTCTGTTTCGAAGCTCGATCTCATTTCCCGATTATTCCGTGATTTTACGGAGGAAAGTTTCACGACAAAGGCCAGAGTTATGACATTGGAAGCGTTTCTTCTGAATAATTTTCCTGAGAATCGAAGATGAACTCGTGCAAGTGATTAAAAGATACTCTGACAATATTACGTGGTCAACAAGTGACAGATAAACTGGATACAAAATATAAATTTCATTTTTATATAGTAAAGTAGCAAAAGTCAGTTTCTCAAAGAAACGAGTCTGTACGACAAAGTGATCGATAACTTGGTCATTCAACGATGGAAAATTTTATTTAGGCACCGTAGATTTTTTCATAAAACTGAAGAAGTCTCGACATTTCAATATGGACCATCTTACATTGCTGCAGTTATAATTTATTATTGCGTTTTACAAGTTAAACTTAAGAGCATTTACGACCAAAGAATCACAGAATAAAAATAAAAATTATATCAGTCTAGCAACGTGTTTCCAGTAATTGTAAATATTATACCTACATATCTAATATATCACATTTTCTCGTAATCCTCGAAGATTCTTGAATTAATTAAAACCGACAGAGATATATGTAGACAGGACATAATCTACCCCCATCAACAATCCGCACGTTAGATTAACCATCGTGTACGACTGAAGCAAACTGCTCTACCATCTGGCATAAATTCAACTGCAAAACACCTCAAATCGAGCATAATAAAGGAGATAAAGGAAAAAAGAAATTAAATTACGTAAGCATCTCTGTGCCAAATCGAATGAGTATACGTAACTAATCTGGCTCATAGCTACGTGGAAAACTTTAATTTGTAAGTAGATTCGAAAACTGTTCGAAGTTTCCAAGGCGAATCGCGATAATGTTCCAGCTGGTCGTACCCGTCACAAATAACACGCCAAGGAATTGTACCGCGCGACCGATTATTGTACTACCGGAAGCGGATGTGTGAAACATAGGAGGGGGGCAATGAACGTTGCGTTGCTTGTCGCGAAGAATAGAGAGCCGAAAACGAGCATAGGAAACGAAGAACGACGGCTTGCATCCGCCATCACCAACGAAAAATAAATATGCTTTGAAGTTGTTCGATGCCTCGAAAAATTACAAATTCTAATCACATTTGTCGAGATACGAAGATAATTCGAGAAATGTTAGCTTTATATCGTAGCGTTTTAAAAAAGATTTTAAACTCTAATCTACTTTGCCAAGATCCTTCGATAATGAGAAATCAAATGTATTGTTAGTTTGTAGATACTTACGCGTTAATAGAAAATTTGAATGAACATGGAAAATATTCACAGCATAGAATTACCTTTAGTTTATGATATTTAGAGAGTGAAAACAAATCTGTATTTAACTCACTATTTATCTGTTTTTCTGTATTTAAATCTGTATTTAACTGTAGAAGTTCGCGATCTGTTTAGGAAAATTCGCGGATAACGAAAGATACTTTTCGTCACTTGGTGGATGTTTCGATCGAAAACGATGCTATTTGATCGTTTTTCGAAAGAAATGTTATAAGCTGCGCGTTATGTTATGTCGCAAGCCGTTCCGATTACGAAAACAAATCGTAGCTAGAATCGATAGGGCGATCGAAATATTCGGATCAGGGATCGAATGTTTCAGTGGACCGTAAACACATCTTTATGAATTGTACAGCAGGACCTGACGTGGCAGCGTGTTATGTCTTTGTCGCGAACGATATCGTATCGCGTTAGCTTATCAGCTTCGATACCGCTATCGACTCGAATTGTTCTCGATGCTGCGAGCCATTGCACCGGAAGTGTGCTACTGTTCCTCTTTCTTCCTTTCTGTGGATTTCCTCTCCGGGGGCAAGTCTCGAATAAAAACTTTGATCGTGGTTTTTCTAACGACGTTATCATTTTTTCTCCTGGAATTTTCCTCCGTCCATTGTAGATTTTTAAATTACGTTCATCTTCTTTTAGTAAATCAACAAAAAAACCTTGCTAATTTTATAAAAGCGAAAGATATATTTATAAAACATTACATTTCATGAAATGTAAGTTAAATATCGTGCACTTTTCTTGCTGTATTTCGGATACTCCGATATTCCAAGATGTAACTAAAGTTTTATACGAAAAAGTTAATTTACGATTTGCTATGACGGCGCTGATTAATAATTATAATTAATTAGAAATTTTAATTAATACAACTTGAAATTCCAACTATTTACGCTACTTTGATATTTCACCATCGCGTTCGGTAATATTACCATCTTTTTCACAATGTTTAGTTTTGTTCCAAGAATTTTTTACTCCGGCCATAGTAAAACATATAATTTAAACGAAATATACGACAAAATAATTCTGTCGGAATTATGATATAAAAATAGACTAAAGCCCTGAAAAAATCGAGACAAATCGTTTTTAAATCTGTCCATCGGAATCGTTCGATCGGTTCTGAGAACAGATAGCTGCCTTCGATGGCTTCGCCTGGGTGGCACGAACCCCATGCTCGTTATCAAGTTGAATGACACCTAAACACCGATGAAGCAACATCAAACAACATGCCAGCCGATCTCCCGTTGTAAACATTTTTGAGTATTGTTTTCCTATCTGGTAATTATCTCAAGGTGGTGTCTCGTGAAAAATGATCCTTGTGGGATCGTCGATCATCAGTACCAGTAGTTTCAAACTTTCACACATACTTTTCATGAATTTCCTTCAATATCAATTTTTCTTCATAATTCTTTATTTTACTTGCCAAAATAAGATGAAACAAATGCGACGTTTTTGCAAAATTTTTAGAGCGATCGAAGTTTCTTATTAAATCCGGTAGAAGGGTAGATTTCAACCCTTGGATTATAAATGGCGTAAAATTTTTGTGAAGGGTAAATTCGTTTTGTCATATCGGTCGGTCGGTAAATAGAAATTTGACAGGGTTCGTGTTGGTGCACCTGACTCGCGTCAGTGGTTTCCACTCGCCTCCCTTTTCTCGCCCCTCGATTCGTTGAAACAAACTCTCCCTTCGTTTCTGTCGCGACCACGCGTTGCTTGACAAAATTTTTTTTCAATTCCTTCGATAAAGAATTATTTCTCTGATACGTTCAATTCGCCAAACTATGAAATTACATATGCAGCATCTTCTATAGAATTCAATACACGCCTAATAACTTTTACAAATTGACGCAACAGTCGAAAGCAGGTTCCTTTTACGAAATCATTTCTGGCGAAGCAGAGATCTTATAGATAAATTGGCCGGCATTAAATTTATCAACTTTCCTTCGAAACTTCGGAAGGAGAATGTTTCTAAAAGAATTCCTTCGTATAACAAAACTTCTCTTTAAATATCGTCACCTGTTAATATGTTAAGAAATTACATAATAATGTACATTGAGCAAACGTTAGCTAGGAAGTATCTAACTAATCGTATTAGCTTGTCCGGAAAATGTCTTTCCTTCGCAAACATGTTTTTTTACAACAATGAACCTTCATACACCTTCATACGTGAAACCAAGTCTGTGAAATGTCACGGTGTTTATCTCAACAGAACAAAATGGATCGTACGTAATTCGACAAAATAATATAAAAGAAAAACGTTGTGCGTCTATTATTTCCTCATAAGACGAAAGAAACTTTTCGGACAACCTAATAGATTCGGATTTAAGTGCCCTACCCTGTAGAAGGACGATCTGAAGAAAGAGTGGCTCGATAAAATCTAAGCGGAAAGATTGCCGGGAACACGTAAACACCCCGTAAATTTAGCTAGAAGGTTTCGCAATTCGTTCCGAGGCCCCGGTTGCTCGTGAAATTAATTGTCCGGGTAAACGGCGTTCCTTAAACACAGTAAGAAGCGTCATTACACGTTGCAAGATGGCCGGCTGTCGTCACCGGCCACTTGGGCAACCGCGCGAAATTCGTTTTACTATGAAAACAATGTGATTCTTACGCCGGTAGCGCAGCTGTGCCGCTAATTGCAAAACGATTATCTCGCAACGTAGTACTTGCTGCGCGGCCGAACCGCTGATTCGAGATTGCTAGCCGACAATACGATGAAAACTATCATAACGCGGACGTGAAATAGTTAAACTGAAATTCTATAAACGTTTCTTGCCCAAACGAAAACAGAGGTATTCTGAATAGGTATTATGCTGTTTCATACGAAATGATAGATTTTGCAAACGTGTAAAATCACTTAGAATTTAGTTGCTAAAACCTCAGTCTGTTGGTGTTAAGTAATATTTATTAGACGTCGATTTAAGATCGTAAGTTTAGCTTACAACAGGCAGTTTGTGTATGAAAGCGAGCCATGGATTAACGTCGAAACGGCGTGTTCTTTATATAGAACTTTGAACTTTTAAAAAAGCTACCTGACGCCTGTGCGAAAAATTTCGGCCCAATAACATGGACATAATAATTGAGCTACTTTCAGAAAAGTTAGAAACATATTACATCTTTTCGTTTATTTATACCTGTCTATAGAAAAACTTGATAAAGTTTGATCGAGAAAAACTACAACACTCTAAATTTCTAATTTATTCTCTATACATATTCTCTATAACATATTCTCTATTTATCTAAATTTCATGCACAAACAAAAACGAGCAGTGCACAGCGAATTATCTGGACAAAGTGCAGCAGACCCTTTCGAATGTCAATTAAATAGCGAAATAGCGAGTTGAGAGGCTTTCGTAGGCATCGAGCGAAATGTCATCGAGGAACGATCATCGAGATTTCAAGCGTTGGCAGACGATCCGAGAAGTTTACGAGAAGAACGTCCGGTAGCAGCTCTCACAGTAGCGCGAAGAGCCGAAACATCTGTTTGACATCCCTGTTTGTCAAGGCGTGACTCGGCACTTGCGCCTCTTCCATACAAAAGGGATCCGCTCTGGTCTTCTCCACGATCGTCCTCGCGATCGATCTACGAACTGCGAACCATTCGCGTCCAATTACGCGTGAAAATCGTAAACAATCGTAGACAGATGGCTCGGAAGCTAACTGTTTCCTTTCTTTTTCATTTTCTCTTTCTTCTCGCAAACCCCGATACTCGTTCGTCTCTTTGTTTCATCCCTTTCCCTTTGAGTACGGTTTGACAACGATCGAATCGCGATAGACTCGCTTCCACGAGGTTGAACAGAGTGTCACTCGAGTTATCGTCATAGGCAAATTTTAGACAAAGTGGTTTCCACTGAGAAATTTATTATTCTACACAGTTGGAATCGTGACGGTTGTAAGGGAAGGTATATCATTTGGTTTTTAATCGTGGCTTTTGGAAACTTAACTTTTTCCTTATAAAATAGCAAACGTTTCTCTATTTATCTATTTATCGCTTAGAAATTTTCCTTACTAATATCGATAGATATGATATAAATATTTCTTATGGTTTAGATGAACTCTCGTCGATTGAGCGCATTTATTATACGAACGCGAGCTTTTATCGAAGAAAAATGAGAAACTCGGTTCATACTTGAAAAGGATGCAACAATTCAATCATAACTTATTCTCGAATAGCATCAGAAAAATTTACATTAAATGCTATTGTTAGACTAATATTTGTTCTGAGAAATTGTGGGAATACAGGCTGACAGGGAAGGAAAGAGAATGTGAAAGATTCTTTATTGATATGTTTAACATGCTAGTGTATCGCGATATTGCATTGCACTGACTGATATTACACACCTCATCAGTATGTACTGACAGACGTTACGGTTTCTCAAGAATCGCTACTTGTAGAAGCATTTTTTTTTTCTTCTCCTGGAATATTAATGAATCATGATTGTCAAAATGATAGAATAATTTTCCACTGCTGCTATTCCGTTCTGATAAGAACAATAAGATTATTTTCTTTAATTGTGAGTGTAAGAATATGGATCTGCATAAACATTCGCAGTCTATTAATTACTATCGCACAATTCAAAATGTCTGGCAAGTATACTGACGAAAATAGATTTCCATTGTGCTCCACTCACGCGGATCACTTGTTGCTTGATTCTGCGTGGGTCAGGATATGATATCACTCGTAACTTTATGGCAGCGAAAATTACGCGCCTTGGTATGTTCGAGACTAACTTTGTTTTGGACAACAGCAGTTTTTTCCAAATGATTTAATTTCATCGTTAAAAGTATGCATCTATTACCTACAAGAGAAGAAACGAAAATTGCAGCTACAAAATAGCTACGTATATGCTATGTTGAAAGGAAGGTCTCGATGAGAATTGTGTCGATATTTTGATAGTAAAAATAAACGTCATACATTCCTGTTTATAATAAATGTCAAGTTTCCTGTTATCTTACTTAAATTCAACGATTGCCAAGAATTATGAAATTTCATATTATTATTATTTATTGTTTATTTTAGATTGATATTTATATACCATTTACTTTCGTACACTTGTTACAAAAGTAGTATCTACTACATACGCAATGCTCACTACTGGTTAAAATATTCAGTAGTTGACGAGTAATTATCTACGTAATATCTTGATAAATGATTTATTTTCTCGAAAAGTATTTTGCTCAATGATTCACTCCGCTAAACCAGTGGAATTAGATGTCGTTATCGTTTTAATTTATACACGCGCCGGTTATATATTCGCATAGATAAAAAGCTGTTCATTTAGATCATCTGCCCTTAATGCAATACGCGGTCCAATTGTTGGCAGTCACGTATTATGTGTTTAGAATTCACGTTATTCTCTACAGATAATAATTGCATTATCTCGAATAACACTGCTTTGATTTATCCAAGCTTGGTAGTTTTGTTGTCTAAATAATTTATTGTCGTTTATTGAAATAAAAACTGTCCGGGATAGCTCGGTATCGCAGCAGGGGCATCATAAAAATATTTTTAGACGATTCCCAGCTAGGGAGAAAATGTTAGGGAACCAGCTCGATCGGAACAGGCAACACGTGCAGTCAATACGTCTCGAAAAATACGAGAATCGAATTTTTGGAACCGAAAATTAGGAACATACACTAGACTGTGTTTTATGCTTCCTTCATTTCGAACACGTTCTTCCGTTCACTAATCTTCGATGATTAAAATATTACAACGAGGAATTTTGAAATTCTAAAAGCAGATTTTAAAGGACGTTTATCGTTCTGAGAGAACAAAAATTTAAGAAACAGTATTCTCCGTTACATTTGTTATGAAAGATATTTCACAAAAATTCATCAATAATCAAGGAATTGTTTAATTATCAAGTTTTTCAATCTATCAAGATTCAACAATGGAATAAGCTTAGAAAAACCACCCTACCAAACCTCGAACGCCTATAAACTAAGTGGACGCGTCAATTCCATCCCATTGTTTCATCCTTCTACTAATAGAACAATCACCGTAATGTCCTCGGAACCCGAGTCATCGATCATGATTATCAACCGATTGGGCCCCCGTCTCCGAGACAAGCGAGTGCTCATGCACAATCATTTGCTAACTAATAATGTTAGTAAATTGACAAGCGAGAAATTTAAATTACAACACGAATAACGTTATAACACTTTCTACTAAAACCACTTTTTATAATTTTACAAATTTCACGTTTAACGCTACGATCGTCTGATTTAATACAATTTACTGTCACAGCTTTATCTCCTTGTCAACTTGTGATTTGCTAAACGTCTCTAATACTTGTGTCGCGGATGTTCATGCAAAAATACAAAGAAATAGGAAAAAAACAGCACTCGAAATAAAATACTCGATAGAATATTCCATGAATAAAACAAACCTTCAAATTCCGTTTCTTTAATCCTGTCCATATAATTACGAATCTTCGTAAACGGTCACTGTCTACCGACAAGGTTACTCCAGTAACGTAAGAAGCTGGTCTATGATGTCGATCGTCTATGATCCACCCCCGATGAAAGGCCGTTGGCGGGCGAAAAAGTGACAGCGCCCCGCGACTCCCCGGAAGTGGCGTTGCGGGATCCCCGCAGCCTCCCGCGATTTGAAACACGTCGAGTCACCGATCCGTGCCCCGCGCGTGATGCCTCCCCTCCCCCAACCGCTGTCTCCTCAACTTCCCCCCCCCCACCGCCCCGTGTCGAGACGCATTCAGCAGCCGGCTACGAGTTTCCCGCGGTCAATACTTTCACGGCTGGATATAAAACGTTCGCGATAAACGTATCGAGATAAAGCGGCGCGCTATCATTGGCTAGGACCCTCCGCCTCTCGCCCTCCGCCTCTTTCGCCCCCTTCTGCGCGCTCAAGAATCCCGTATTTGTCCGGCGCGGATCGCGAGTTGCGGGAGAAAGAGCTATACCTTCACCGGCGAACCGGCGATACGGAAAGAAAGAAAGAGAGAGAGAGAGAGAAAGAGAGAGAGGAAGAGAGAGAGAAACGACTAGCGATAGAGAGAAAAGGACAGTGAGAAGAATATAGGTGAGAGAGACAGAGAGAGAGAATCGTATCTTTCTCACGTTTCCCTCACCTCCCTCGATCGTCTTGGACTCGATCCGAGTTCGATGCCTCAGAGTCGAGGCGGGGGAGGGCGGAGGCGGTCGACAGATCGCGGGCGGGGGCGAAGGGGAGAGAGAAAATCGAGCGAAAAAGAGAGAGAAAGATGGGACGAGGATCCGCGGCACCGCCCCCTTTTTTAACCACGCCTACCCTCGATATAATATTATATCCACTGTGACCCCCCTCCCGGACCCCTCACCCGCCGCGACGCCCCCCTGCAACGCGCCCAGAGACCTGTCCCGCGGGTTTCTCTCTACGTGCACTGAGAGGAGATACGTTTATGTGGGACGCACACCGCCACGCGGAACGATACAATGCCCACGTTTCACGCGGCGCTCTTCTTCGACTCTCCTTCCATCACCGAAGGGATGCTGCTGCGCGGACAAACGGAGAATACTTTGCGGGAATCCTTGTGACTCCCTTGAATTCTAGAGTGGATGATTTCTTGGTTGTTTTTTCGAGTTTTTGATCCGTTGCAGAGCGTGAAGCCGGCTTTGAAGTATGGAGCAAGCGAAGTTGAAGGTGTTTTTAGGTTCGCTTGATTCCGTTGCATTAGGAGTTATAGAAGTATCTCTAGCTATAACAAAGTAACGAAATTGTAGGAAGCGGGGATCTATCTGGCTTTCGACCGGTTATTTGCCTGTTGGTTCGATGATAGTAGTTAGATCGCATCTTTGCTAAAATGACTTGTATCCGCGTGTTCTCGACAAGTTTACAAGAATGCACGCGATCTTGTGAACTAACTCGGTGAATACGAGGTATCATTAGTATTGTTAAGAGTTGCGGGTAGATAGAAATTTTCAGGTATTGATGTTTTAGAAATGGAAATCTCTTGTCTTTTAACAGCCACAGTAAGTTACGAGTCACTGTTGCGTTTCGTATCAAGAAATGTTCGTTGCTCCGAAAGGATTCGTATGGAAACACGGTATGGATAACGTGGTGTCTGAATTAATTGATTTATTTTAAAATAAATATCCGAACAATTATCTATACCCGTGGTGTTGATGGTTTGCTACAACGTAAAATTGATTTGATCGACAGAAAATTGAAATTCAACTTTCCATTTAGATTTTTCAATTTTCCTCGAAAACTCGTGAAACAAAGCATTTTGGATTTCAGTGGAAACGAGGCCCGAGAAATCCCGCTGTCAGTCGCACTCGTACTTTCCCATGTGACGTATCTGATGTATTCCGGAAGCGTATTTTCCGGGATTCTTAACGACAGGCTAGATTCTGGGGTGAGAGTTTCTACTTGCTTTAGGTTTTCCTATATCTGTTTCGAGTGCTTCTAATGAAGTTGACACGGACTCGAGTGATTGTTGCCGCTTGGAAAATAAATGTGACAGGGTTCATTGTTTCTGGGAGAAAGTGAGAGATCTTAACGAGGGGATGAACGTCTTGTGAAATATGACGTAAAAGTTCGACAGGAAGGAAAATTAAATATCAAGAAAGAGACCCTTTCTGTGACACTCAATTATTAAATAGGTTATTTTTGCCAGCGATTATATTATTAGATCTACCAACAAAGTAAAGGAACGTTTAAATAATAAACGAAGCTAAATTATGATTTACTACGTCAGAAGTTCGATTATATAGTTAAAGAACTGTCATCCGCGAGTCAACGAATAGACAGCAATTGAGATTTAATTAGTCGATTAGTTATCTTAAACTAATAAATAATATGATAAATTATTTAATTCATTTATTTTGATTTATTTATTGAATTATTTAATTAGTCAATAGAGGTCGGTGACGAGCCCGTTGGCGGCGCTGCATTAATTTGTGTATTTAAGTAAATATCCAGATTCGATGCAGGATGACTGGAGATAAATACAAATTGAATTATTCAACAAAGCTATTATAAAGCATCTATTTAATTTTCATTGATTGATTTCGTGAAAAATTTTGAACTACTAGAAGTATTCACACGTATGAAATATAAGAGTGAAAAAATTCAAATTCTTGTTCCATAATTTTCATTTCAATTCCATTCACGTCAATTCTATGTTGAAACAAATTTGAATATTATATCTTTACGAAATTGAAATTGAAAAATAATCGAACAAAATGAGAAGACCGAAATACTTTTTCTTCCACCGCTTTTATCTCCAATGTTTTAACGATATCAATACCAACAATCTGTCGACAATTTATTAATAACCTTCAGCAGTGCCTCCACATAGAAATCGAGCAAATAGCGATCGACCATGGCCGATTCATTGGTTGTTCGATCGACTGGACACGTACTTATTACGTATTAACGCGACAACCGGCTAGGAAACACGTAATTTCGCGTTCTTACTGTGGTGTCATCTGGCCGTGGCAGCGGCTTTACGTAACGCTGGGATACTGTCACGGTATCTGTGCTTGCACTAGTACAATAACGCCGTATTGGCATTCGCTTTTATTGTCTAAACGATAAGAACGGCGGATTTCTGTGTTGTCTATCGGAATTCCACCTCGTCGGCGATTAATCGATCCTCGGCCGATTGTCTACGGCACATATTGCAACTTGTGAATCACTTGGCCGCCCTGTCACTGCCAATCCCCCGGTTACATTGCTGCGAGCTTTTTACGCGCGCTGACAATCAACCCCGCGTTACATTTCCATTTCATCAGAATGGATTTCCTTGTGAAGAAACGTTCCCTTTTATCAGCTTCCTTCGGATTCGCGTTCCATAGTCGATATTGGACAACTTTATTTTTGCATTAGCAAATTTTTATTTCCAAGGTTTATTCGAATTAGAACATTTTGACCTTTTTTATCTAGAGGATAATATTTTTATTACTATATAATCCCGATAATTATTTGGTATGTGACAAAGAGAGAGAAACGATTCCATCATCTTCTTCAAAGAGCTTTGCAAAATTCGCCGAAAAGCAGCATCATAATTATACAAAAAGACGTAACTACCCTAAAATACAACCTAGAATTTCGCCATGCTGTTGTATTAAAAATTAAAAAGCTAAAGTACCTAATCGATCATTGTTCAACAAGGGCAACTTCGCGTGAAATCTCTATGAAATAATACATAAATATAAAATAGCACGGAGGAAAGGAAGAACGACAACGAAGAGGAAAAAGGGAAGAATCCAGAGTATGGACACGAAAAACCAAAAAGCCAGAATAAGTAGCGAAACCGAGAAACAATCAAACGGCCGATTAAAGGCAGCGAAGTGGTGCAGCCATCTATCAATAAATCGCGAAGCCGAACGTGCGATAATCGCGTTAATCCGGCGCACATCCGGCTGATGGGATTCCGCCCCCCGGTTTGCCTCGTGCAAACACACTCCTGCGTGCGAGCGAGCGAACGAACGAGAGACGGGGGTGAGTGGCGAGTTCGATTCCTCGTTTTTTTTTCCAGCCGCGGGGTGGCCGAAAGGGGTCAACCACGCCACGTGGTTTCCACGCGTGATGCGAGACACGTTGCGTAAACGGCGACCAAACCATACAGTAGCCGACAAAAATGTGCAAATACCGACATGAGGATATACCAAACGTGTTCTTTTATGTATTCAAGAACCAGGGAAAATATCTATGTATGTAATATCTGTATCAAGTGGATGTGTATGAAATTTTGATCCCTGAAAACTTCAATTCGCTATTAATTAAAATTGATTTTTTCGTTAATTGTCTACAATATTAAGGAAGAACATTTTGTTATATGTATAAATTACGTAGGGATGTATTAAGTGTTTGATATTATGTGTATAATATACACAGTTTCGATGAAAAAATATTTATTTGATATCTTTATTCTACCTCTTATTGTTATTCTAATAAAATGAACAAAAGTATTGCGTATTTTCATATGATACTTTTCTATATTTTTTTCATAAATATCTGTTAGTTGATTATGTCTATAATATCAGTGAGTCTATAAAGTTTTGCTAGTTACTGTACACCGAAACCACGCGTCTAGTAATAACCTGTGCATTCTATTGGTTGCATGTTGACGAAGGGTAGTGGTTACCCTCCGTTATGTAATCAATTATTTGAGCCAAGATTCGACAACTTTTAAAACGGAATTACTAAGTACTTGCATAATACTTTTTTAATAGCCAACAGAGTCTACAATTAAGTATAAACTTCGCTAATAATTCACGAATATAGAAACAACAAAGAACTAACTTTCTTTGCTAAACGAAGAAGATGACAATTCCTATAAAACCAATATATTCCACGATATATTTGCTATCATAAAATGTCATTTGTGTGCAGAGAATCCTTTTAAAATTTTCAAACCACTGGTTCTTACTCTTCAAAGTTCTATTTACTATTGGTTTGGCAACTAAGTGATTGCGGATTTTGTCATTAGGTGGCATTGACAAAATCCGCAATGACTTCGTTGTCAACCCAATATATATATCATGGGCCCTTTAGCACGATAATTTACCAACAATATTGGCGAATTGGTAAATTACAGTTTCTTTGTACAATTTCACGTCGAATGTACATAATCAGACGATTTATCATTATATTATCATTATAAACTATGATCGTAAAATCTCATTTTATTGGCAAGACAGTTTATCAGAACGTACTAGCATGTAACGCGCGACTCGTGGCTTGTAAAATGTCGCTAATGATATTAGTCTAATTGTGCGGCAGGAGGTACTGGTCGATC
Source organism: Bombus terrestris (assembly GCF_910591885.1). Lineage (NCBI taxonomy): Eukaryota > Metazoa > Arthropoda > Insecta > Hymenoptera > Apidae > Bombus > Bombus terrestris. The sequence continues at coordinate 7,532,754 of NC_063277.1, forward strand.
AGTTTGCAATTCCACCGTGTTCGAGCCCTTAACCAAGACTCGCGGTCGAATATCAGCGAGTTCCGGCCGCAACCGCGATCCCGGCAGCCGTTTCCCGCAGCCATGGCGACGATCCGTCACCGAGGAAAAAAACCAGACAGAATAAAGTCTAACCCGGACTCCTGTATTTCTCGCTTCCACGATCGCGACAATCATCATGCATAAACACCGAAGGCCTTATCTTTGGCCAATGATCGACGTTATTACGAGCTTCCGGCACCGATTATCGAGCAGCGATGCTCGTCTTACGCAATGCACCGGGAGGAAAAACCGGGGAAAAAGGAAAGCGAATTCCCACGTCGCGATCCGCGACAGACAAATCGGCTGAGGTCTGGACTTGGTGTACGTAGTAGGGGCGAGCCAACGTCGAGGCGAACGTCTTCAAGTTCATGGCTGCGTTTAAAACACCATCTGCGAACGGACGTGGCCTGCGAGCGGCCGGAGGGGGCGGCCGTCTGATGCATTCTGACGCGTGATTATGCCACGGAGGTCAGAGAGGATCTATGCCTGACTGCACCTCCGCCATTGCCCCGGCACGATCGCGTATCTTCCACGATCGCTCCGAAAGTCCGCGTTTCTTTTTCATTTCGGGGATACAGCTCGTCACGTTCGGGGATTCCCCATATAGCAATTAGCACCTTTTTTTTCATCATCCTCGGCGGAACAATGTTCTTACCGGCCTTGAAAGACGTAGGTAGCTGCCGGTTCGTCGACGCTGGATTATTCTTTATGGATCAACTGGATGGATCGTGCATAGATGGAGTTGCGTGTGGACGTCACGCGTCGCTTGCGCGGCAAACGTCGACGGGATCGTAGTTTACGAGCACGATGAAACGCCGGAATTTACTGCCTGTCTTCGTGAAAATCGCCGTTGTTCTAGCGCCAAACTGTTTTCCGATAAATAAAACACTGCCTTTCTATTGTTTTGCAGCACAATGTTATTCTCTTCTTGTCTTAGGTATCTTGATTATATCGGCAAGGTTGTTAAGAGACGATAAGAAGCGATTCATACGGACTTAATTTGTAAGGCTTGGCTTGTGAATAATTCGAAGTGTCGCTACTCGTGTCGTAGGAATTTGTTACAGAGATGTACCATGATATTGAATAACGAATAAAAGAACTGATACGTGTGGTCTTTCACAGTATCATGGCCAATTCGTCAGTATCATCGCACAAATCTCATAAATTTCATGATTCTCACTGTAACGCCACAAGTGTACGTTTCGCTTTTATACTCCCGATAGGAAATTTTCGATTTTATTCATAACGACTCATTTCTTCCGCTAGAATTTAGGTTTAGAAGTCACGAAGCCCAATAAGATAGTTATAATTGATTATATTCTTGAAGTTCGTGCGACAAACGATTTTGCAGGAATACAAAATTCTGATTTATTAATTATTCTCTGATCTTCATTAATTGTTACGTTTCATATTCAGACAGACCAGGCTTACTAATATTTACGAACAAAAGAGTAGATGACTCATTTGTACATGTGACTATATATTTCCTCCAATAACGAAGCTACGTACGATCTATTTTTAAAACAGTAGCACATAAGGTGGCCCTGCTACGCTATAAATCAAACCTGCATCGTTCCTACCACTCAACGTTTTCGAACTGGACAGAACACAAAAGCCAAGTGTAGGAGAGAAGGAGGCAGAAAGTGATCTTTGATCGATCGCTCGTTCCGTTTCAATTCAGAAAATTGGCCTATTTTGAAGGGTCTCGAGAGCGATTCTTTTAATTATCCAGGGAGAAGGCTTGGACCGAGGGGGCAGCAAAGATGCAGCGAAGGAAACCGGCGAGGAGTTGAACCGAAAGGGAAATTATTCAAAGTGAAAAAAGAGGAAATACTTTTGCCAAGCCCTTGACACGGAGGAGCTCAAGTATGGAAAGCCACTTCAAAGCCACGGGCGCTAATTGGATTTACAACGAGTTAGTCTCTCCGTGGACGAAGTTTTGAGTAGCTGCGAAGCAGCGCGCCCCTACGCGTGCAAGTACGTGTCTTTTGTGACCGGATGCGTAGTTAAATCGACCGGCAAGTGAACCGCGATCTTGCTCTGTCCGTTTCTCCTCAAGACGCTATTTTCACGAAAATTATTAACGTTTCATCGGCCACCGAACGGAGGTGGGGTCGAACTGTATCCCAGAGGTGGGAATGTTTAGAGTTTGGTAAATAGCTTTCTCTTCACTAATGGATCCACGTTTGTGTATATTTCTGTTATTAATGTATTGAAAATTAATATTTCTCTTAAACTTTGAATTTCAAACAGGCAGTGAACTTAAATTTCAGGAATCTACATTATAAACCCTTCACCGTTCTATTGTATTTATAAAAGCTTAAGTTAATCGCATAATAGCTATGATTATCTATCTTCTTGATAAATCTGGTTAGAATATTCATGAGATACCAAGAAATTAGACAACAATTAAGAAGTTGTGTTTCGTATTAACTAAATTAAGAATATTAACGATAAATAGCCTGAGAGCGTTTATGTATTCATGGAAAATCTAAAGCTGCAACAATATACAAAATGTACATAAAATATCAAACTGCATCAAACATGGAAAATAATATACCTACTAATAGTTAGATACGCTATCCAATAAATGAAACAAATCTTCCTTTATATTTCATTCCTTTGCTCCCATCCCTAAAAACATGAATCTATATAGATACCCTTGGTCTAAAAATAAGAAATTAACTGTTCTGAAAACACATCCCCGAAGTCACTTCGAAAAACAGTGAAGAAGATCCAACGGGAAATGAATTCAAATCGTTGGTGGCCGATAGAAAAACTCGCGGTCGAGAATTGATTTGTCGCGCGTCGAATTCCTGGCGAGGGTATTTCACACGCGTGGTTGTTCGGCACCGGTAGAGGCATGTGCTCCGCAAACCGTGCGACAAAGCCCGTTCCGTAAAGCGCAAAATGTAAAAAACGAACGACCGATATATATTATCGTGCGCGGGGGCCATTCAGTTGAAACCAGTTTGTGGGCCAATTCTTTTTCCCAACACCACTCTTCTTCTGGCTGACGCGCGATTTACATAGATCTCGTCCTGCCGATCTGCATATCGGGTGTCGTTCAAATTAGCTTCGCTTCGAGGGGCCACCTCTTGTTCCCCCTTCCTTTCCTCGCCGCTGGAGAAGGGATAACCCCTCCAGGATGACGCGTCACCCGTTTCAAGCTGCGATTGGATGGATTTCTCGTTCCGGTGGTTGCATAAAAAGCAGTTAAATCATCATATTGCCCCTCAACCCTTGGTAGCAAGGGTACGATTTTAATTGCCGATTTTTGTGCCAATGATTAATGTCAATTTTCTTACAGAAGCATAATTTTCACATCTTGTAATCTGCAGCTTTTATGCCTTCTGCGTACCTCGACGCGTCATTGAAATTAGCGACAAATTATGATCTACGTGTGATATTATAATTGATGATATGTATTATTGAGTTTAAACGTTTTACTCGATATCATATCTAATAAAGAAAACATAACTCGTCTTTCGAAATTTCATACGACAATACATTAATCACATCGATACGAAAATATCCGTATTCGTCGTATCTTCGCATCTAGAATTTACGGATAAATCGAGTGAATATTTTCCATTGCTATAGTTTCCAAATTCTATCCAAGATCGAAGACGTTAATTAAGAAAATAGTCGACTGAGAGACAGACAAGGAACAACAATTCATTAAAAATCGACGAAACTTACGAGGCAATCTAACGATTTTTGAAAGAACTTATTCATCCCTCTATCTTAACTCATTTCGAGTCATTTAATAAAGAATAACTTAATGGTAGACGAATTAATAGAAAAACAAAGGAAGCTAACCAAAATCCATTGGACTGGGATATCTGCGAAGTATATATGTGTTCGATTCTCGTCAGATACATCATGGTAACGGCAACAATGACTCCAGGTGATAAGTAATTAGAGCGAGCGTTCGCTACGCATCCAAGGTGAGTCTACTTAATCCTCCCCAGTCGGTCGTTTACAACCGGAAGCAAGCGGTCTGATTCACATTGGCCGAGTAATATCTACCACTCTAACCGGCCCCGACAACGACATTGTATCCGTATTCAAAATATACGGGCACACGTGTTATACTCGGCCGCGTTATTTCGAGCGTCCCGTTTCCTTGGGGGCTCGACGCGCGTCACTGGCCCTTTTTTCTTCCTCAAGGCACTTGTCTCCCCCTTGAATCGCAGCCACTTCGTCCGTTTTATGCGTTTCGGAAACTGAAAAACAACGACGGAGCGAAGATCCACGCCACCTCCCGGAAGCGAACACCACCGCTGAAAGTCGTTAAAGCTTCTGTGCGTGGTATCGGCTCGATCCATCCACTTCGTGGCGCTTTCCTTTGAATACCAAAATGTTTGAAGGGGTTGCTGGATGCTATACAGTAATAATTTCTCAGAATTCAAAACTTAAGTCCCATTTGACACTAAAATTAGCGACGTGAAATTTGTCTTTTTATATATTATTGTAAATATGCAGCATATACGTAGACGATTATAATTATAGCGGCACGATGAGAATAAATGGTCGATATTAATTTTGTCAGAAACGTTTGAATGATTTTAGTAAGTGGTAATTCTAGTGTTGTTGTAAGAGCTTCTACGAGTTTGCAACCACTTACCGCTTGTTAGTGCACAGCTATGTGATGTAAACGAGCAAACGTAATATGTATGTATATACATACTTACAATATCGTGCAACTGCGTAGATAGCGCAGGCGGTACGATTTTGCAGGGATTAAAATATTGTAATCTCGAGTGATAGACGCGTATACGTGTGTGTGTTTAGTATGACAACTTGCGTTTTCCACCTATTAATGTTGACTCTTTCTAATTGGTAAAAGGGAAACAAAATTCTTGTCAATCGATATGAGAACTTTTTTATACTCAATAAAATTTCAGTACATGCAACTTTCATAGCATGTTATGGTTCACGCGTCAATCTCGTCACTATTTGAGCACCCATTGTTAAAGAATTAAGGCATATAACTTGCAGAGAAGCTCAATTATCCTCATCATTGATTCAGCAATTAATTAATCTAATAATCAAACAATGGCCAATAAATATCAATAACTGTCAACTATGAATTTCAATTCAAACTCATTGGCTCATAACTGAGGTAAAGTCGATTTTATGCTCGTCTAATTTAAAAAAAGAAACCTATTAAATAGAAATTAACGTCTTACCATAACTATAGTGATCGTAAAGAAAAATATCATTGGAGATCCTTTTATACTACTTGCTTTTGAACGCCAGCGTATCTCGAAAATTTCAGATTACATTATTCATTTTAGAATTTTACACTTGAGAGCCATACAGAACACATGAGCCGTATAGCCATAAACTAAAAGGTAGGAAAAGCGTTGATATTAAAAATATTATTTTTCTTAATTGTACTTGAAACTCGTCGTTAATTTCGAAGTATTTTTGAAAAATTGAAACCATGCAAGTAATTTATTTTTGAAGAAGTTGAAGCCTAATCACGAGACTATGAATCCTGCATGTAAATTCACATCTTTAAAAACGTAACTAAGCGCAGATTTGTTTGTTCCTTCAATTAGTGCTGTTCTCAATAATGCAACATCCGCATTCAACTAATCGTGTATCCTGAGAAAATGACAAAAAGTAGAGTTGATCAACTTGACTTCTAAGAAGCTCTCGATGCAAGACATCGCCGCTTGCGCGTAAGAAAATAAGAGAAGAAAAATATAAAAAGAAGAGCAACGAGTAGCAGAACAGTTTGAGCGAACAAAAGCAGCCAGTTGCTTTCCTCGCGGCGGGATCCCGTTAAGACAGCCGGATGCGGCTTGTTTTCGCGACGTTTTCGCGGCGCCGCTGGCCGCGCCGAAAGTGCAGAAAACCGTGGCCGCGCGAAAATAGCGGTAACTCGGTATAATGCGATGCAGTAGCGGATACGTTGTTACAGTAATGCGTTCGTATCGCGCGCATCTACGCACATGCGTGTCACGCGCGTCTCTTCTCTCCCTGAAGCTAGAACAATAGGTTCCCGCGACTGGAGGAACGAGCCCCGTACCGTCATCCCAGCGTCCGTCGTTTACTTGATGGCTTTGTGGGTTACAAGTGCAATTAAACTTCAGAAGCCTTACCAGCGGAATTAATCTAACCTAACGTTACTACAGAATAAAAGAAAACAACAAAGAGTTTACGAACTGAAATGGTAAACAATATGGCGAAAAAAATGTTTTAAGCTATTCTTTTAATGAGGAAGAATATAAATCCGTTTACCCCTAATAATATTTTCATCGTGTTCGCGTAGAATATAGGTATTCTTCGTGCAGAAGAAACACATTCCTTTAACCATTTATTCTCTCTCTAAATCTGTACAGGTGGTAAAAAATGGATGTCCATGACGATAAAATAATAAATAATATAAATGACGTAAGTAACAGAAATCTTTAGCTCTGTCAATTGCATCGTTCGCTATCTCAACCACTCAGTTGTAATTAATCCGATTAATTAGCAGAAAATATCCAAAGTAAAATAAAGGTCCAATGCACTTCTTCTTATATACGCACGAAAGAAACAATTAACAAACGCGTATCAAACTCACTAATCTTGTATTTCTCACGTCATATGAAGACTACTAGATCACATCTAATCCTTATAATAACTACTATGTAATATGCTTAAACATAGAAGTTCAGCCTATCTTATTTTCTTCCCATCGGATCCAACAATTTCCATGCGAACATCGCGAACCTCATGGAAAAACGTGAGGCATAAAAGAAATATCTTTCAAGTGTCCCGCGAATTAGTATCGGGGCAGTGGCCACGTAGAGAGCAACCAAGTTCACAGCTCGCAACCGGAAGCACGGTTCAAGTGTTACTTATATCCCTTATCGGGACGCGGCGGTCGTTGCGACTCCATGAGACGGTTTGTGGCTCATTGTCCACGTCCGAAACGGACGGCGCAAGGCCGTATAAATATCGGGCCAAGCGTATCGCGCATGCATATCGCTAGTTTCCCCGCGGCTACTCTCTCTTTCTCTCCATCCTCGTTTTCTTGGAGTAAACGTTAGCCGAGGTTACAGTCAGTCGAGTAGCTGCTACCACTACCATAGACACCGCTACCGACTACCACCAACCGTGTACCAAGTAATTGGTACAACTGTGCCGGACCTAGACATGGACAAAGTGGGAAAAAAAGTACCGCTATTGATGAGAGAAATACATTGAACGTTAATTCGAAACTGTTACCAACTGATTTCAAGGAACTGTAGCCTCCGAATAGAAGGGAACGCGGTGAGCTATTTACCGAACGTTTCACGCTAATTACCGTGTATCAACTCGATACGAGTACTATCAAATAAGACGAAGTGTGTAAATAAGTCAAAAATATCGCATGACAATTGTTAAATTTAATTGAAATATCAAGAAAAGTTAGAAGTTGAATTAAAATAGGGCTAGAGCCATGTTCCTTCTCAAAGCAATGACTAATTCGTAATTCGTAATCGTATGCGTCCTATATACAAATGTACATTTGGTGAATATTCACAGGGTTTATTAACACGTTGAATATCATAAGGGGTACTAACGATTAACACTAGTCAGTGATATCCATTACATTAAAAGAAATATTCATATTTCGAAAATCCCAAATGATTTCACGCGATGTGCTAAATGTATCATATAAAACGTATTTAATTAATGCTATTTTCTAACTAAAGTAGGTATTAAAATTGTGTATAACAGTGTACCATACAGGAGCGAGCACTGTAGACAAGCCATATAAAATTTCACCAGTCAACGTGTTAAGCCAGGTGAAAGACAAAGGCGTCTGAAGAACGGTGGTGCCTCGAATTTCAAGAGTTATCATTCTGTCCATCTGTAGGTCTCGCTAATTTCTCCGCACGCCGGCATGGCACCCCGCGTTTCTTTCGTTCTCAACGTTATCATCATCGGTCTTTACGAGCGCATTTGCATCGGCCCGGAACCGCTTCTGAGTCGAGCACGACTCGCTAAGAAGAACAGGAAGAAGAAGGGGACGTGGAACGTACGAGGGAAACGCGAAAGAAGAGGACGAAAAAGAAACGAAACAAGTGGAGAGCGGGGAAGGGGAGGACGTGCGAACGGCGTTGCTTAATAACCCGTATACCGATTCGCGTATGCTTGCGATCGCTCTTCTATGTATATGTGTATGTGTTGGTGTTCGCGCGCGCATGTTCACCCACCACGCTCGCAAGACGAGTAAACGCGGTTATACTATACGCGTCGCGCTCACCAAGACGTCTGGCGTCGGCGCATAATGCGAGCGGCACGTAATTTCGTCGATTCTAATTGCGATGAGTTACAATTAGAAAGCGCACTAATTGAAAGCGTTTCGCAATGCGCGATGGCGCAAAAGTTCGCGGATCTTCGCGAGCCGTGTGATTTACTGGCTCGACGTGGGATCCGACATTCGTTGCGAGGCCGTGCCTTCACTTCGAAACGCTTCGATTTCGACGTCGATCGTTCCTTTATGGAAAATACTATCCTGCTGAATTTTAGGTCATCGAAGATTCAACTTTGCAATTTTTTTCAAGCTCATATGACTTCAAATGAATGTTATATTTCAATAAATGTTATTGAAATATATGATAGATAATTTTTAAATATTTGATTTTAATTAACATTATAATTTCACTGTCTCTGTATGTTCCACCGTTTTCGTGAGTAAACTATTCCAGAAAGGAAATCCGAAGAGGTATAAAGACGAAGGAGAAGCGAAGAGAACAGCAGGATTAAAAAGAAGGTTAGGATTTTAAGTCATCTAGAAAGTATGATTAATCCTTTAGCTACCATGCAATTATATACAGTGAGTGTCATTGGTGTAGAACAGTGCATACGAGCCTGCTAATCTATCTTTTATTTCTATAAAACATTTATAATAGATTTTGATAATATTTAATGTATTACACATACCCATTTATCTATAAAAAGGAGAACATCGCACCACGTATTGAAATTAAATAAGTATTGAAAATTTTTGTTCCGAAATTATTTTATAGGTAATTATGGCTTAAAGTAACTAGAATAACGGTAGCGACCTCTCAAAAAGCACTTCGCATCCTTTTTAGGAATCTTGGCTCGTAATATAGGTTATGAGTACACATAAACGAAATACATTATTGGTATCTGTATATACTTAAACCAAAATCACGCGCCTTCCTCTAGTTATATAATCTTTCCATATCAAAATCTCAAAATTACAATAATATCTTCAATATATGTAACACCTAACTGACATATTCTATACAGTATGCAATCATTTTGCTCGCAGTGACAGTCACAGTAAATGAAACATCGTCTATAAAAAATATTCATATCCAAGGTATCCAATACTTAGGAAAATGATGATAAATATAAAAGAAAAAAAAGAATCAAAGTAAAAATAAGTGACAATCATACCGGAATCTTGAGTCAGGAAGGATGACGTTTGGGAGAAGTGTCCCAGGTAAAGAGGCACATTTTTCCGAAGCGGATTCGTTCGAGTCGTATTAAACCCACTGAGCGCTCGGAAACGCGAGAAACGTCGATGTGCGTATGTGTTCATTTGTATTAAATTAGTTTCTATTCGATTGGTCTCAATGCAACGCTTCCGCAGAGACTCTACCGCGGCGCAGGCACGCACACACCGAACGAGAGCCTACTTAAAGGCTTGTACGCAAGTATCCGTTTAATGCTCGCCTCTAGTGGCACACCATCGAACCACGCTGTAGTTGCACGTGCGTGTATGTATATATATTTATACATACGTGTGTAACACTGGATATTACCGACACTGTACTTGCGCGTACTTAGCGTACACTCACGGCCGATGCACAGATAACTTCACCGTGTACACCGTAGAAACGAGAGTTACGTTGAGGCGTTCGAGGATCGCTTTGCTTTACGACCGTTTACGTGCACCCGGAGAATTCCGTGGCGGTGCGTGCTGTTGCACGTGCACGCTAACCTAGAGTCTCTTTTCTCTTTCTTCCTTTTTCTTCGGACCTCTCGTTAGAGGGGGTTTCAACGCGGAAACTTTGCGCGCAACTTTCGATCGGTCGCGATCGTGTACGGCAATTAACACGTTCGGTGCAGAGTCGATACATGTATCGAGAAGCAAGATGCCCTCTAGTTCGATACATGTATCGATATCATTCTTTCTTTTTGTTATTTTTCAACAATCTGACGTGTGTTTTAGCCTTCTTTCGAGAAAAAGCAATGAAATACAATTCTTTCCTATTGTTTCGTCGCTTAAAATAGGAATCATAAGAATCCTACCACATTGAATGTTTTAAGCGAGATTCGATATCTCGCATTCTTCCGGATATCGATGTTATGTGGGATTAGCTGAAACATGAACTGGTTAGACGTTTCTTTCGAACGACTTCCGAAGCAATCTCGCGGTCGTTAGAAAACATTTTCTCAGTGGGAGACGTAATGATAGTGTTCGTTGCAAATCTGCAATTTTCTGCGTAGTTAAGTCGGAGGCCTTACACTTGGCGCGGTAATAGATCGTGGTTACTAAATTATTTACGAAAATTCCGTATGTGTTAAGTATTCTCTATGACCTTTCGTTTTCAGCTCGAGCAACTGGTGATCTTCCACTTCGTTTTAACACAGTTCAGGTAAGTGTCGGAGATTTTTCGAAGAGAGATGTTTCGTAAAAGGTATATGTATCTAAACGATCGGAGGGAACGAATTTATAGGGAGTTTTAGTGACAAAAAATCATTCGGTCCAACGAGCGGCACGTGGACACTGATAAAAAATAATTTAAGGGACGGTTTCGAGGCGTTTAATCGCATGCTATCTGACCGGATGAACGAGGAGAAGCAGTGCAGGTTGTTCCAAATGAAGTAACAATTGTGACGTATGGCCGTACCGATTACGAAAGTTCGATATTCCAGGGACTTTTGCGCGCCGCTAACTGTTACCGATTGCAGTAAATTCTACGAGCGATGCCCACACGACGCCACAATAAATTTCCGCGAGCGCGTACGTTCGTGAATCACGTGCCGCAGCTGGTATTGTCTAGAAAGAAGAAACTCGGTCTGCCGTGACGCGATTGCACGGTGTTGCGATAAATTTTCCATCGCATCGCGATGTCCTTCCGAACCAAGAAATACAATTTTCCGATTTCCCGACAGGAAATCATGCCGTCAATCAACTCAACAATAATCAACTCATCACGATCGATTCGTTCTCTCTATAATCGTTCTTTCTATGCATAAAAATGGCGACTACGTAAGTAGTACAAATTAATCCTCTTCTCATTTTATTTATTTGTCACTCTGCTATTATACTCCATTGTTGTATCATTGCATCGATACGAAGTATATTTATAAGAATTATTAATTTTTACTATGATCTTCGTAGTAGCGTTTCTGAAAAAAAAAATCTATATTTATAGGATACACAGAAGTCTATATATAGTAATGGAATTTTTAGAATTAGAACTTCCGCGACATCAAGGTCGAATTATATAGCCTACTCAATTCTTATCTCTCCCTAAAAGAAAACAGAGAAATTGACATTGTAATATAAACTTAAAATCCTTGTATCTTTGAAATTCATCGCGGGCTAGTAATGAGATTTTTAGAATCGCAACTTCCGCCAAATGAAATAACTTTTCCTTAACTAACCAAGGTTGAATCACATTACTGAATTCTTAATCCCTCGTCTTTTTTCAGAAAAAGCAAGAAACCAACATTGTTTCTCAAAAAATGTAAAAGTTTAGTCTACCGTCCCAACCACATATCCAAACAGTGGTCTTAACCCCAAATCGAATCACCGTTGACGCACTTCGGAGCAATGTTACGGATGCTAATTAACGTTTCGCAAGTTTCCGCGACAACGGCGATGCAGGTGTAATGCGTAAGTGCCTAATGCGCGGAAGTTCGGCGCAGACGGACTCTCGGTTAGAATTGAAGGAACTTTTCGGCGAAACGATAAACCGATTTGCCAGGCTGACGTTAGTTAGCCAGACACGGGACAGCCATATTCGCGCTTCGGCCATTATCCTGTTTCGGACGCGACTGTAATTAAGCCTGTTTCCGGGGATTAGCGCTCGCCCGCACGCGCGTTCACTCTCTTGCTCTCACTCTAGGACTGTTCCCTGGCTTGAGTTCTCTTTCTTTTTGGTCGGAGTCCATTACAGCCCGGAACAACTACCGGTCGGAATAGTTTCGCGTACGAATGCGCGCGAAATCATGTCTCCTGTTCAACGCAAGACGACTCAATCCTGTTTTTATCATTTCGTAGGCTTCTTTTTTAGACGCATTACAAACCTTGATTGAAAGGTTTGCTTAACCTAAAGGTTTGCAAAACCTATGCTTGAAAGCATAGCTAAACTTTTCCAGAATCTATGATCTAAGCTATTTGCTACGTTCATGTTTTCGTTATTTGGTGGTAAATATGTAGATTTTGTCGAAATACAGATTTCTTAGTAGTAGAGTTTATAAGTAGATATAAGGGTACTGATTTTTCAGACACCTTCTGAGTTTATCGATCGAAGCCTCAAATAGAAAACAGTTCGCTGCATTAATAATATTATAATATTAAAAATATTTCATAGGCAATACCTTCGAATCGTATCTCATCACATACGTAAAGGAAACTAACAAGCATGCGTTTTGATTTAAGAAACAAGTTACCAATGTTTGACATTATAATAACGTAACGTAATAGAAACAAGCATCGAGCATCTTCGTACTTTTACTCACTGCAAGGCAACAAATCTGAAACCTGTCTGAATAACAGGTTTGGAAGCTCTAGTGTCGAGCAAATTACAGAAGTATTTAACCGTCCAATAAAAGTAGTTTAACCGGCGAAGAAGTCTAATAACGGTCATTTGATGTAGTCAATAAAATGATCGAAGACCGTCCAGCGTCGAATTGTCTAGGTTTCCCACGTGTCACGGGTTGCTGCATTTCCTAGCAGCGGGTGGTTAAGTTGGTCCCGGTGCACCGCGATCGGCCAGTGGTTTCCATGAACGGGTCCCCCGGCGGAAAGACGACCGGCAGCCCCACACATTCTTCACAAATGGGCATCAGGGTTGTGTGTATCGATTGATGTCCGCGCCTTCCTCATTAGGAGGATCGGTCGATTTCGTAGGTGCTCTTTTGACGCGATCGCGGCTTGCGATCCGGTCCTAAAGTGGTGACGCAACGGTCGAACGAGACCCCAATAGGTCGAGATGAGAGCCATTGTATGGCAATCTTATAATTTAGACAATCACCGATCAATTGAATGGGCCTTTACTACTGCTATACATGCAGCGCCCGTACACCGGCGAGAGTGAATGATGAATGAATGAAGGGACAAGACCGAATGAATGGACAGATAGTTGGCTCCGCTTAAACGTTCGTAAATAACCGGCCGCTTCATTCAATTACTTTCAATCGCTTCGAGCCAATAGATACAATTTAGAAAAAAAAAGAGGAAAAATAAGAAAGGACGGAAAACAAGAGGCCGTGATGGACCGCGGTGAGTTCCGCGCAGCTACGCGCTGATTCCGACAGTGCATGTGCAACGTTGTAGGAAGCTGATTGTGAGGATCTGTGGGGATTTCGCTGTTGACAATAGTTGGTTTGACGATTACAAATATACCGCGATTTTATACTACTTTCTTGTAGTAGATATAGAGATTCGTGGAATGAAATAGGAAATTTGGAAGATACAGAGATTAGGATATAAAAGTACGCGATTTGTTTAAGTCTATATTTCATTTCGCAACGACCATTGTTTTTATACTGTAGTGATTTTGATGATGATTTTGATTAAAACCGTACGATATGGTAAAAGTGTCTTGTTTTATCGTACCGATTTTGATCAAAATGTAAATCAAAAGATAAAAATATTTTATTGGCTAATCTGCACGCGACGTGTAACAGAAAAAGAAAGCAATCGATTTTATTTTTAATTCGTCTGACACAAAAGTTCCGAAGATGTTCGGTAGGTAGGTGCCAAGAAATATTTTACGATGTCAAAGATTTACGACGGTATTAAAAATAGCTGCATACTCCCAACAAGCGTGGTTTTTGTGCAATATGATTCGCATTTATTTGTATAAATTATACACGCCGTATTATTATAATCATCGTCACGCGTGATTTTACGTTGGCATCGATTAATAAAAATTCGTCGGTGTAGTATTTCCTTCTCGTGTAACGATTAAAATAAATTATTTGCTATTTCGAAACGTCGAAGGATGTTTTCTCTGATGCTCAGTTCAAAGACAAATGCGAACCGACGTCCGTGTAAATACACAATCTACCGCGGACAACGTCGATAAGATAATTTGATCGAAAGTCCCGGTCGAGAGAAAATTACACCGATCAGCAGTGTCATTAACGAACCACTAGCTGACTTGGATCTAAGAAAACACGCAGTGCTCGGACTGAAGAAAATCTCATTGTCTAATAAAAATCTTCGTCCAAATATGTGTTTTTCAGTTTACGAATTTTCTTTTATTAAAGGGGATAAATGAAAATTTTGATATTTTACGTATCTATTACGATATTTTTTCATTGGAAAAAGATAATTATGATACTTTGATGAAATTATTTTAAAGCGTGACCTAGATACATTGTCAATTTTTCCTTCCATTCAATGACTCTTATTTTGATTTTCTTAAGGTTAGATTTCTAATTTCTCTAATTAATAAATTTCTATTCATTGACTGATTAAAAGCCAAAATTTTGACAATTTATATGTCGACATTGAATCTACGCTATACTAATAATAAAGTATAATAAAATTCCATCATGTTGCAACTTCGACCATTGCCACTTCAACCACTTCAACCACTTGCAATTAATCGTTGGATCACGTCACTTGCGAAGAAGACGTCGATCAGAATCTTTGCTATCTCGATAGAAAGGAGAGGGTAACTAATAATTAGAAAAGCCTAACGCTGTCAGGCACGCGATTTCGTCGCGTGGTTGATGGCCGAAAGAAATCTGGAAACGTGAAACTGAAAGGCAAACGAGTCTCTATGCCGACTTAATGGACACCGATTGGTACAGATGGCCTTAGACGGCTTTCATACGGCCACGAGACTTGCGCCACGTCACGTCCGGATGAATTTATATGCGTAAAATGAGATGGTCGGGGTCTTGATTGTCGATAGCGAGTTTCCTTTTCCACTGCGCTCCGTTCCATCCAATCGATTTTCCTCTAAAAGTTCGATATCATCGATTACATTAATTGGTAAAGACTAATTATGTCGTCGTAGCAATCTCGTTTTTAGGAATCTCTTATCTTTTCGTGTCATTTTATTTGTACCAAGGACAACCCATAATATAATTATGTTATACAATCGATCAATTTTATCGAAGTTAATCATTTGGTTTCCGAAAAATTAAATAACTCGATTATATGTTTTAACACTAAAATGATGAAATTTTCAGAAAATCGGGTTATCAGTTACATGAAATAAAAACGGGATATCGTTTATATTTGAATCGTTCAAAAACAACATCGATCAATTGCACAAATCGAGACGTACAGAAAAATGATGATGTTACAAAAATTGTTTTTTAAATTTATCTTAGAATTAACCATTATTTATGTCAGTCTTCATACGATGAACGAACTTATAAAACTGAGTTATTTGTTTCTTCAGAATCGAATATTAATCATGCACTTATGTATGCAATGAAATTAACAGACAAATAAAAACCGGAGTTGATTAGTTTGGCTTCTAAGACACTTGCTTGTTACATTGATATTGGCTCGTTTCTATTAATTTCTAGTTAAGAGACGACTTGCCTAACAGGTCAAAAGTCCAGGATTATTTTTCCTTTATGTACATGATCTCGAGCGTTTCTGTTGTGTGCAGTCGTACGGTGAACCGTATATCGCATGATCCACACGAAAAATAAATAGATATTCGTTAAATCCAGCGTGGCGTGTCGACAATTGAATTCCCGAAACGAACATTCGGACGGAAGAGCGTTTGATAAGCAGCCGGAAGTTGGTCGCGGGCAAACGCCCAGCTTTCCTCTCGACTCCGATAGCGGACAGCCGCTCCAACGAACATCACTCGATTCGCTTCGAGTCCACTTGCCGGCAGATTCGTTTTCGATCTATCAATCTCGAGGGTCGAGCTCGTGCTTTGATCTATGAAAGCAATCTTATCGATGCGCATACGATATACTGCCGATGCATATGTATTTGCTGTTGCAGCCTCAGAGCCTCGAGGAGTCTGTGATATTTGCTTAAGTGATTTTGTTACCTTTATGGAGGATCCACGACGGTTTTATTGATACGTAATTGTTCGTCAGAATGAAATACAATTTTCTTGCTTTTTAATTGCATCCTTTACCGATCGCGATATCTTTTTATAATTTCATACAGAGAATAGAATAACGATCTATCTGAAAGGCTATTGTATATTATTTCTAACGAATAGTAAATTATATTAGAATATTAAATACCGTGTTTAGTTATCGTATGAGTTCGACAAGCATTTTGTAGCACCTCGTTCGTTCTAGGCGATGATGCACCTTACTCGCTGTTCAATTTAAATGAATACAGATATAAAAAATTGTGTATTTATTACGTAGTTAGCTTTCTCGTTTAAATTGAGATTTTCAACGATACTAATAGGGAAAAATAGCGAATAGCCACTTACGAGTAATCTGGTACCGTACAACTCGAAACGTACATGTAAAACTGCTTGCGCGAGAACGATGGGCCATTAGGTTCATACGCAATAACTTAAAAGGATAATTAAACATCGCTGTTTTTATATTACACGACATTGTAATCTCATTGCGGTGCGCGGGATTCGCGCAACAACATCGTGTAACAAAGCTAATCGCCGTTCGTAAAGTAATTCCATCAAAAGTCAATTTTGCCGAGTGGTGGAGTGAGGTGGTGGTCGGAGCGGCTGGAACCGTTCACCATTAGCAGCGATTATTTGCAGTCATTGTGGGCCCGTTTGAAAATTACTCGATCGAAACGCGGCCGCGGCTTCACGAGTCGAATAAGCAACCGAACCGATTAATCCGTCATTCTGATTTATTTCTCCGTTGGCGGGCCACGTTCGAACATGCGCCATGCGCTGCGACGAGTAGCGTTATCGCGTGACAAAGCGCGTATAGGTGAACGATAGACGGTCCGTCGCACCCGTGAATATTCATCCGACCCGCTAATTGGCGATACGATGACTATTCATGAATCAACGATTTTCAATAGCTGTTATTTGACGTATGAACGAAAGGCGGAGCAACAATGAGCGAAACGGGGCGAGGAGGCAAGGGGCGGCGCGCGCGGGTGAAGGAGAAAGAGCGCGAGGGGAGGCCTGAAGGAAGATGGGGGAAGGAAAAAAGGATTCAAAGGAACGGGCAGAATCGACGGCAGAAAGAAATCCGCTGGGGTAAGGGAGAAGTCCGAAAATCCAGCCAAAGATAGGAATCGGATAGGACGGTTCGAAATAAAGGACTCGGAGAAAGATGGGGCGATGGCTGAAATAAATCGGTCTAGGAGTAGGTATAAAGGAAAATGTTCTACCTCGACGCGTCCGAGACAATGAGTCAAATGGAAATTTATTGGCAGAATAAAATATTTGAAATAAATGAATTCTATTAGAAACGATACCTAGATAGTTTTTGTAAATGTAGTGGTTTACAAATTATATATGCACAAATGAAGTATTTAAATCGTGTGGTTTAATAAACGTTTTTGAAGAAACACTTAATCCCTTCGTTCTTATGTATATCTATCTGAAGCAAAAGTTTCGCTCAGACCAAAGTACCAGATATGTATATCAATATCTCGTTATTTACTCTATCGTTGTAGCTAATTCTTTCGTGTTTAATGTCTCTTTATGATCTCGTAATATATATTAAACTAATTTAAATACGGAACATAACCATAAGAAACTCATTGAATATATACCATGATCTGAAAACGAAGACAAAAAGTCTATCTATCCAAGTACTGAGAAAACTCGGGCAAGGATAATAAAGAAACGAAGGCAGAGAGAAGGAAAGCTCGAATAGCTAAGGCACGTTTATATTTGTTGATTGCAGCAATATAGCGCAAATTATGATTCTCAGGTAATTGCTCGCGCGCACTGTTCCTCCTTTGCCTCTCTCTTTCCTTCTCTTCCTCGCACCTTCGTCGTATAGCTTTCTTTCTCTCGCTTAGTTCTTCCCTCCTGCTCTGATAATCACGCGAAGTAGCCGCGTACGCAGTAATCGCACATGTCGAACATAAATTCGTGCGTGCACCACGCGCTTGCGTCGGCAAACAGCGACGCTTCGCAAGAACGCAGACGTGGTGCCACCCCCGCGACGCTCTGCGACGCCCGACCCCGTCATCGGTATTGGTCATCCTCGATGACAAAGGAATCGACGCGTGTGCTGCTGACAGATCATTTAAATCGGTCGCCAACTGCAGCCGGAAAGTGAATCGAGAACGTGGCCCGTTTTGTTCCGAGATTTGACGCGTTAGAATAATGGTATTGTCGTTGGTTTTGGTCTAACCCCATTTTACGAGTAATTTTCTAATGAAATAATACGTACAGAAATTTTTGGAACGTTGATATGCTATGATTTGCGCCATAACTCCGATCCAACGTTGTTATTGCTAACAAATTTTTCCTATGTTATAAAATCATTTACAAACTGATTGTGGATAGGTGTTAGGAGTTTGTTGCAAATAAATTGTAGAAGTTAAGGAGAAGTTAGATGAGAAATATATGGGGAACATAAAAGAGATTTAGATAGATAGGAAGATTTAAAGAGTACATAATACAGAATGACTTTTTAGTGACTCTAATAGTTGTTAATAACTTCAATGTCGAGCCTAAGAATATACAGTGTTTTTTATATAAAGTATATCGTTTTGATAAATATCGCGTTAATAAAACGAATGAAATTAAATACCGCGAATAAAAATCTGTTCTTGAATAAGAGAGACCGAAAGAATAGAAAATTTCTAGTTCTGTCAGTGACAGCGATAATATGAAATAGATAAAGAAAGGAACATGCTGACACCTTCCATCTAGTAGATTGTCCGAATAGTGTGTTTCTTTTACAGACACGTCCTTTACAACGACGCAGCTTTATACAAACATGAAACCTAATCTGTCGAACATTGTGATCTTTATCTTGATAAAACAAAATGGATCATACGTAATACATAATAAAATAATATAAAACGAAAACTGTTGTGTATCTATTATTTCCTTATAAAAAGAAAGAAACTTTTCGGACGACCTAATACTTAAGAATTGTCAAGGATCAATATATGTACGTAAATTATTACTAAAATCTCCTTTCTAGATTCGAAACGTCAAAGTTGAAATAGTCAATGATAGTAAAGAATATGGAATGATGTGAAAATGGTAGCAATACAGGGTACCGATGCACGACTCGCTGAGAAAAGGTGATCAAGCTCGGTGGAAAATCGAGCGAACGAAAGTCATCTGAGAGGGGCGTCATTCCCTCAAATCGAAGTTTATTTAGCCTGGGTTTACGGCTCACTCTGGATTCACTTAAGCTCGAATCGCCGCAGGAATCGCAGCGATGTCGTCCCATGCGATTCGGAATTTTGGAACGGTTCCAAGCGACCTTTGAATAGTCTCCGAACGCGCGGCCACGTAGAAAGGGGAATGTTAGCGATCGGAGGCCGGCTCGCGGAAAAATTTACGACGACAATAAACTTCGTCCATCGTGCGGGGAGCAGGATTATAAAAAAGCGAAGAAAAAAGACAGAAAAAGCAGTGTGGAAGAAGAAGAAGAAGAAGAAGATGAAGAGAAAGATGATGAAGAAGAAGAAAGGGGAAACCGGTGAATTGCAGGTCGCGAGGGCGAGATCCAAGGCGTTTCGTTCACCAAACGTTCTCGCGATGATATTCACCCCTTATGATACTTGTGACTGATCCTAGCGCGTTCCTACCTAACAGCGACTGATAAATCGCATGATAGTCGAGACTTTGAGTTCGTCAATGTTGTTGACCTATGTAGTTTTCTTTCTACACGTTATGATAAACGTATAAATTAAACATTAATTAATTTAGGATTTATCTGATACTAGTAGGCTGTAAATATTATCAGAGAAGTAGAATTTTTTATTTCTTCTCAATATTCCGACGAGTATTATGCTCTCGATATTCTTTGGATTTTTTTGTTCCGTGCACCTTCGCATAAAAATGTACAGAAAGTACGGAGATTTGATAATTAACAATTGAAGAGTTACGTAAATGCAGGTAGGTTCAAAGAGATTTAAGAAGAATAGTTATCATATATAGGAAATGTAGATTACAGCTATTTTGAAATTATAGGTATTCTACCGTAGAAGCAGATAATAGAATGAAAGAATTCAATGTTCACTGTTGCGCATTCGTCCGCTACAATATACTTAGCTTGTCTATAAGAAATCTGATTTACAAATTATATCTAAATGAATATGCTAAGTTCTTAATTAATGTAATCCGGATACCTGTTACTGAAGAAAATCCTTCCAAAGATAGATTAGATTTTCGCGCATATACACGGGAAAGTATTCCAAGTATTCATAATGGTTACTTAGAACAGTCTACTGCGTGTCTGTTTAAAATTACAATGAAATTTTATCGCGTTCGCTTTGGATCACCAGCTTTAATTAAGCAGAAATTTCAAAACCGCGTAAATTACGGCGTTTCACCGTGGAAATTTTTGTACTCGCCAGGCTCCACTTCCAAATCGGCGATTTTGAACAAAACGAGCGAAAGACATGTTATATTCGTATCCGATGGAGAAGCTCTCGGACGAAGCCATAAAAAATGTCAATTTTTCCCAGAGGACGAAGATGATAGACATTGAAATGGAAGTCGAAACATCGTCCCCTGCCCCATACTCTTCCCACCGAAAAAAAGAGAAAAAAAAAAGAAAATAACAGCGAAAAAAAGAAGAGAAAACAATCCCGCGCTGCTTGATTTTCGATTCTTCGTTTCGACGAATGGCGGACACAATAGCGTGCTTGCTACCCCTCCGGATGGAGCAGGGCTGGCAAATATTTCCGAACGCGTTCGCGTGGCCGGCGCATCTGTTGCACGCACACGCGTGCCAATTTGCGATTCCTACGTAGAAATTAGCGACACGTAGCGAGTGACCCTCGAGCTTCCACCCTAGCAGCCACGGGAGGGGTGTTTAAGGGGTTGCGCGGGATAATTAACTCGGTCAGTGCTATGCGAAATTCGAAACTTCCGATGGATTCCTGAAAACAGGTGAAAAATCACTCGTATTGCAATGTCCAATCGTTCAATGATATCGACAAGTATGTAATAGATGATTATGTGAATTGTAGAGACTCAACTTGTTCAATCGATTTTTAAGTGCATATCGTATTTTCTTATTCGTTTATGCATTTCGTATACATTTATTGCGATTGTGTAAGTGATAAACTGCGAGTTCTTGTCTAAATTCAGATTTTTATAAATATTATATACATAGATACAGCAGTTAAATTTGTTTCTATTAATAAATATCATATATAGCAATTAGTCTATTTTAAATATTTTATATATTCTTGCGTTTTATATGCGAATTATTCGTAGTTCAATAGGTGTAATTAATATGATATTTGTTGTACCTCTATTGCTAACTACGTGATTTTATTTTCAAATTTCGTTTAACGCTAGCTCGTTTAACGACACCGATAAATTCTCTATGTACATGTATGTATAATGTAGATATATTTGCGATGATATTAATTCGTATGAAAAATTCAGTAATTGTGAAACATTGACCAAAAAAGGTCAACTCGGCCGATAATGTCGACTGAGAAAAATTTTTCGAGAATTCGAAAATTTAAATATGTAGAATTTGTTCGTGGAAGGAACGTTTAAAAAAAGCCTTGGTAATCTGGGAAACGTAACTGCATCCATAATAAGCAATCTGAACAAGAGATCTCGTCGGGGAAAGTGCATTAATCGAGAAATAAAAATATACGTATACAGATAATCGTGCTCTGAAATTGGTCGGGACGATCGTTAACCGCTTTGCGAGGGTTACATTCGCCCAAATTACGTCGTGGAATTTCGTCACGAAATTTCGAAAAATAACAGGGATACCTATGTGGCTATTTTAATGGAAAGCTGTTAAGAATGTTTTATTTCGTTGGTTTTCTAGCGACGCAGGTAGAAAAGGTGAAAATTTCTCGAGAAAATTGGATTCGAAGTAGGAAGTTTAAAAAAACGGAAATGAAAAAATCTTTTTTCTTTCTATAATGTAATATCTTTCTAAGGTTTCTAAAATATTTAACAAAATATTCTTTATATTGCTTAATGTTTGATAAAAACATTTTAATGCTTGATGTTTGATAAAAGGATTAATATAGTTTCCGTTAAATAATACGATTGTATCAGGCAGTTAAATAATTTTTTATTAGGTTATTAATATTTGCAGTTGTATAAAAATTGAGGATTTTTTTAGACTCGTGTCACTAAGCTTCTAACAAACCAAGCATTTCTCCACTAATATAAAAATACAATTTATTCATCACTCATTTATTCTACATAACAACAACGAAAAATCAACGATCTATTAGAAAAATATAGGCAATGCAATTCATAGAACGTTAAGGGAATTTGAAAAGCGGCTGACGCAGATTCGTCCGAAACGGACGTTAAATCAAGCGAAATGTCATCGTCATCGTCATGCGCGCTCGATGGCGCAGTCATTAGCTGTCATTCGCTAAACCAAAATGTGCCCAAGGTTTCCCGGCTCTCTCGGTGTCACAGAGAATTTTCTTTTCCCCTCCAGAGCGAACGACTGCAGAAATTCTAAGAAACGCTCATTAAGGCTCGCACGAGACTCGCATTTCGCGATGCGTGTATCCCGATATTTTTAGAGTGTGGGTGAATCACTGTTTGGCGGGAGAGCTCTACGGCTGCGGCAGTTAAACCGCCGATTTCAGAAATAACGGCCACGGAAATTAATAACCGAGGTATCGTTGTATCGCGACAGATCGGCCAACGATCGAATTTTCCATCCTCTTTGCTCGAAACGACCTCTCGTCGTTCACGTTTTCTTCGAATGGAAAACGTTAAAGAAAAATCCATAGGTAATTTCTTCCGATTCCTTAGCGATAGATGTTTCAATTTACGGATTAACATTTCTAGACTTTCTCGATGATAAGATTTTTTAATATCGTCAAATTTTCGATATTTATCATTTTGCACCTCTTGTTCTTTATTTATTATTACAAAAGGCATGATACAGCGATGCAATCGATTTCCTTATCATCTGAATGTATGTGGGAATTTTGAATAACAGATTGATACACGATCGATAAAAGGCAAAGTTTATGTGCTATAATTCAATGAGAAAGAAATTCGATGCGCTAACGAATCGAGTAAAACTTGGTAAAATCGATAAATATAGTAGCCTACATAAATATTACAATTTGAAATTATCATAATCACCATAGTCTACTGTTACCATAATGCCACTTAATTTCCAGAAAAACAGCAGTAATTTATATATTTAACACTTTGACAAATATCGCATTCAAAGCACATTAGCGTGAACCGTGGCAATAATTTACCCAAATGGCATAGTTCGTGGATAGGGGTAAGGAAAGAAAGAAAAACAAGACACGGTATAAATTACAAGAACACCTGTCACAGGTAAACCCTAACGCATGATCAGCCTCCATAAAACCACCCCCGTTGTTCTTTCCCATGTTCGAACGGGTTCACGTGGTGTTCGACACTCGTTACGTCGTTCGTAACGCGTTTTAATAAGGCGACGAGACGAACGGCAAATATGCACGCGGCACGGTGCACCTGCGCTCAATTCTAGTCACCACCTAAGCGGTCGTGTTGCCTGCCGGCAGCTCGTAAAACGGGTGAACCTCGGAGGTCTAGACCAGCCCTGGACTAGACCAACGAGACGACGCATCCGAAATAACCCTCTATATTCTATTTCGAGGCCGACATGCCGCGCGATACAGTTTCTCGTGTCAGTGGAATACGGCAATGATTCCCTCGTTGGCCCGTTTTCATGCTCGCGACAATTGTCCATCCGCTAAGCTTGACGTTTCTCGCTTCGTAGGCAATCTCTGATCAAAATTTCTTCTTCTTCCAACATTCTGCCATGCTCTTCAAACTTGGCCGTAATAGCGGTAAAAATATTGCTAATTGGTTTTAGATTGCTGTATGCGTGAGATACAGGATCGAGTGCCGATTGGCAATCGGTATATATCTTTGGTAAACGATTCGTTTATTTTAACAACTAAAGTAGATCTAAATCTTTCAACATTTTTCCAAAATTATGTAAACGATAATAATCTACAAAACTTTGCGCGTTCTAACTGCAAAAGAAGCAAAAGAAAAGTGAATAATATTGCTAAATCTAGTACACCGTTTCGCTATACTTCATCCAGCTTTTATTGCGTACATTCTATACATTTCAACATTCCCCGATTAATTTAACATCATCAGATATATACATCTTCGTTACCCCATAGATCGCGTTTCCCACTTTGCTATATCAAAATTATAAAGTACGATATTTTAACCGCGAAACAGCAATTCTAAAACGTCAAACTTATTATTTCTTTGTATTTACAGGGAGAAAGTTTTCGCTCTGGATGCATTAACCCGAAAAGAACCGATCTAATAACAAAAGGAGAGCGCGTCTCCGTCGCTAGTGACTTAGCACCCGACAGACGAGTGTCCGCGCGGCTGCTCTTCTCACCGGCATCGGAGCACGCGTGACTCACGTCTCCGCGTCTCGGCAAGTGCCGCCGCCACTCGGGGATCTCGGGAACCGCGTCAGGGATCCCCCTACTCCCATTCGGATCGCTGACGCTGGTGGGGGTACGGTGAGCATGGGGTGGGGAGCCGGCAGGGGAAGCCGAGTCATGGCAAAACTTTTGTCCATTCACGGTCGACACGCTCCTAATTGGGAGTACGCTTCGTGGTCTCGTTCCACGCGCACGGCCGCTCCGTGGAAACTCTACCGGACGCCGGCTCTGTCTCTCCTCTCCGAATTTTCAGTCGCACGAAACGCGCCTCCGTCCCTTTCGCGAACAACTAATAATTGGCGTAGCAGCGATTTTTCCAAGGCTACCAGCGGCTGAATCACGCATTCGTCTAACTCCACCACGGGAAGATGACGGGAGAAGTGGAGGAGGAGGGAGGGGCAGGAGGAGGAGAAGGGTTTCGTTAAAAATCGGGAAACGTGCGGCGTGACCTCGCTTTTGGCCGCCCGCGTAAATCAATCCTCGCGAGACGGGCATATTTTTGCCTGACTGACGGACGAGCCAGCAGGAATTTCTTAACGAGCGCGTCGATTCCGGAATCACCGTCGATCGACACTGCTTCGACGCGTGTTTCTAATTTTCCAATTATTCGTCTGTGGCTGATACGTAGCTACGATCGAGGCAAAAATATGGGAAAGTTCGTATAGGATAGAGTAACGATCGATGGGAGAATCGATTCTCACGAGATTAGATATCAATGTGATGGAGCAATTTTTCTTTGCTCTACGCTGCGAGTAGAATTATCTTTTTTATAAATTACCGTAACAGATACCGTTCTTCGATCATCTTTCGATGAACACGTATAATGTTATCTGCGGAAAATTGAAATTTTTTATGGTTAATGATACGCGTCTAATTATAGGTTATAACAAAGAAGTCAGATTTTCCATAATGGACAATAAATTTGTCGAAAATAATGCTTCTTACAGAATCTTGCCTCAGCTCGTCTGTTAATAGCGTTAGAGTATCGTTAGAATGTTGCTACAACAATAACTTTACCACCTTTAGCAAACCTCTAAAAATAAACAGTACAATCTAATTCGAGATTTGATATATTCTAGAAGATCGGAAAGCTAATCTCAAAAATATAAACAAATTATGTATTCGCCTTGTGACAAACAGAAACGATACTTAATCCTTAAAACAGCTTTATTAATTCGTCCTATTTCTCGATAATAAGTCAACTTTTCTTCAATCAGCCATTACATATCGACGAAAAATGTTCCGTTTTCACGCAACATCGTCAAATCATGCATATGTCATCGGAGTACGGCTGTCAGCGTTCCAAGAAACCGAAACCGTTGACTGAGTCACCGCTCGCTACTCGACGAAAGAATGTTCGTTTCACCCTGAAAGAATAGCTGGGAAAATCGTGAGATTGCCTGACCACGGTTTAATCACGGTCGACGGTTGAACGACGAGCGGGTTGGCTTTTGGCGTTTTCACTTTCCTCCGAAACGTGTCAGCAGGTTATACCGCTTCATCGATCCTCTCACTACGACCTTTCTGCACCGCGTCTATTGCGATTACGTCCGAGCGAATTAAGTCGGGAAAGGGGACGTGACGACAAGCTTTGCCAATAATTGTCTCCGCGTTTCACAAATATCGACGTGTAAAATTTCCAAACAGCTGCTAAAAACGAACGACAGAGACGATGGTACATCGACAAGTTGGAGGAACACGCGTGAAAACAACGGAAACTGGCGAACGCGACGAGTCTTCCACTTTCCGGGCATTCGAGCCACGTTCCGGCGTCGTTAACCCGCGGCCTAATCAATACACATAATTATGAAACTATGTGGCATTAATAGTGGCGACCCGGTTAGCTTGTAATCTTGTACCGGTACGGGACTAGTTCGCGCGTTATTAAACGGTCGTATTTTATCGGGAGCATCTAGCCGACCGACACCAACGCTATGAGAGAAGATCGTCGCCAGTTTACAGCCAACCTCAACTTATAACATACGTGCGACGTATTATTCTTTGTAATTTGGTATTTTATATTTTTTCCGCTGTTGGTAATTTTGTCAGAGATAACTCGTAACATCGACAGCTTATCGAGATAGACGTTTGCTGATGATAAAAGCGATGGCATAGCCACTCGAATATAACAAGAGATACATCACGTGTGTTTTGTAAGAAATTACTTTTCAAAATTTTGAATACCGAACGCGATATTATGTTTAAATTTGGGGAAAGATAAGTTACGCGCAGCGGAGTTTTCCAGATGAACGTTCCTAACATAGAGCGGGTTAATAAACTGAAATACGAGGAAAACACGTGACGTGTGATTTTCGAAAAATTTGTAACTTTCCAAGACAGAGATTTTTAAAGACCAAGCAAACGCACTTAAACTTGGATGAAAATAATTTAAATCACGTTTCCAATGTATTTTCACGCGCATACATTAGCCGTGTGTCATCTAAACGTGAAATTTATAATTTACTAATGTAGCTATATAATTCAATTATATTCCAAGATAATTACACGATAATTCATGAGCCTAGGAATTCAAAGATAATTAACTATGTAGATGATAGGCTTCATGGACCAAGGAATTCATTAATTCTAAACAGTATTTCCATAATAACGACGAAAAATTCTGAATATGTATATTTTGATTGGTCGTAAGAAGAAGAAGCCTCTGCGTTCCGTATAAAATATTAAGTGTCAGGAAATAGCAGGAGATGTGCAGAGCTGTCAACTTTGCATCGCGTCTCTTCTCAGTGGTTCGTGGTGCAAGGTAAATAAATAACCGCATTTATTCGCGTTACAGGTTCGCGTGAAATAAAGAAATTGATGGGGGAACGAGTTTTGCCATAAGTAGCGCGGCTCGAACACACTTTAAAAAGAAAATCACCGACGATGATAAGCCTCGGTTCGATACAACGGACAGAAAATTTGTATAATTACGCTTCCGTTAATTTCGTAGATTAACCTGCTCCGTGTTCCAAACGTTTAGAAAATATCGTCGGCCTGTCTTGTCCAAGATATGCAAAATCAAGAACAGCTTGTAAAAATGTCTCTCACGTGTCAGTCGATAAACCAGCGGAACTAGGAAATGCTTCTATGTCAGTTTGTTTATGCGGACTATCGTCTCTTTCAAACGACCAACACACCTCTGACAATTGCAATTTTTTTCAAACTTCTTTCAACCAGCTATAGCTGACAAACACTTGCAAACAACGATCTCTATCGTTGATAGCCGATTTTAAGTCGATTTTAAGACGAAACCAGTATCTTTATGACTAAACGGCGAATGTTTATACAAAGTCGTATTTTTATGGTTGAAATCAAACGAGAGATTTTTTGTTTCACTTGCTCTGGATATTTTCTATAAGATTCTGCTCCTTTGAATTTCTTTAGATTCACGTTCGTTAGAAATGTACGCGCTGTTTAGACGCTTCTGTCACCTTTCTAGATACTCGAATAGGCAGGTATTTAATATTACCAATAAATAAATATTTATAATTAATTGTCCGCACAAAGAGTTTGACGAAACTGGCCAAGGAAAGTGCCATTTTTCCCGAGGTTGAAATTCATTCGCCGAAAGATTCTCGATGATAGCTACGGTTATAGAAAAAGTACAAATCTGACGAACGTTCTCCTATGACGAAAGTGACACTTCTCGATTGCCTATATATAGCAGCACGACCATTTCTTTACATACGCCATGCAGAAAGAAAATGAGGTTGTCAACCACTGTATGTGGGCCACTTTGCCGCAAGTCGGTCAAGCCATCCCCTAAATCGCTGAACTATCCTCGAAACAGCAAGTGCCGGGGAAACTTCGCCACCCTCGCACCCTCGTTGAAACTCGGGGTCGGCCAAGTGGCCGGGAACCTGACCGGCAATTATCAGTGGAAAGACTGACGGCAACGTGATTCGATTTGATGTTACGAGATCGCGAATTATCGCTCACTAGTTTTACTTTCGAAAATTTGAATTGAGAATCTGCACATCACGATCGATCCTTTCTAATCACTAAATATTCCTTTACTAATTGCTAGTCACTAAAAAATGGTAAATTTCCATGGTTGCTATGGCTGATGGGAATTTCAACTGTCAGCTACACTGTCACCGCACGATTTCTTATCCCGATGACGATAATTGGAAGGTTTGACGTTGCGATCACACACTTGGGCCCCGAGTCACAATCACATTTATGGTTGTCGCGCTCCACCGGGCCCGGAAGCTACAAGTGTCCGCGGTAAACCGGGGACTGTGCAGCTGGAAACGGAGCGTTTCCCTTGGGTGGTTAGAGGCGATCGACTCGAGCGAACACGTTCGAGGGTGCAGAGGGTCGCTGCTGTATAATATCTGTTTCTGACGACACTGATGGTATACACACGCGCGTACCAAGATAGGAGAGAGGATCACAGAAAACACGAGATGACGCACGTCGAGCACTTACCTGTTGCCAGAACTGGGCGAGC
The DNA here is from genome assembly GCF_910591885.1 of Bombus terrestris. NCBI lineage: Eukaryota > Metazoa > Arthropoda > Insecta > Hymenoptera > Apidae > Bombus > Bombus terrestris. Next base: position 7,562,006 of record NC_063277.1, read on the forward strand.
AGGTATATACGCTCCTTCTTGAACAGCCAGTCCATGGACTGCATGGCCTGAATGTCCAGCGAGTTGGCCTCCGCAGAGGCCTGCATGCTGGCCAGTGCCGGCGTGTTCAGGCTGGCTAGAACGGGCTGCTGGAGCACGGACGCGTTGCTGCTGGCTAGCAGATTCGCGTGGTACACGGACGGTGCATCCTCCGAACCGCCAGTAGCCAGTAGTTGGGCCCCTATCGGCGCTGAAGGCCCCTGGAGGCCCAGTGACGAAGCCACTTTGACGGCTTCGAACTTCTCCGCCGGGCCCAAAACTGTTCCCCTTGGTTTGCCGGCGCCGCCGACGCCTCCTGGGGCGCACGCCTCGGCCGGCGGGCCCGTCGCTACCGTCTCTTCCTGTTCCTTAGTCCCGGACACTGTCCCGGAACACACTGGACCCGTCGCACCACACACTGGCCCCACGGTCACACGAAATCGCACAATGTCCCTTCCGAGTTCACCAAAGTCATCGACGTACGCTCCTGGCTCTCGGCACCAGGTGTTCTTCGAATCTGGATTCAGGCCGGACGTCAGGCTGCCCGTCGTCGTCGTGCTGCTGCTGCTCTTACTACTCGCGGCGGCATCACACCCACACTCGCGCGGAAAAACCGACAAACATATAGGTACACTGCACGCGGTCACACTTCACTGGCTCCGGTTTTTCCCTCGTCTCGCCCTCGTCTCGTCTCGTCTCGTCTCTTCTCACGGCTGACTTCAGGAAGAGAGTACGAGACCCGTCCTAGCAGGCTCCTAACCTGAAACTAAGAGCTACCGAACGACCGATGCGATGTCTGGAGGAGGTGCACGGCCGCTAGAGGGGATTGGGCGGAGCACAGGCGGCGTGGTGGGGGTCGGCCGGCCCACCGGCTGCCCAATCCCACGCCGCCCGGTTCTCCCACTCTCCTTCGCGGCTCTCGCGTTCAGAGGAGAGCGTGGTCGCGGTAGGGATAAGCTGCGCGGAGAAGGGAGACGCCACGGAAAGGACCGGAGGCTGGCTAGGTGGTCCCTACCAGAGCGGATCTCATATTTTCAGCTCCCCGACCGCCCTTTTCTCCAACCCCTGCCGATCGTCGGTTCCCTTCTTCTTTCCTTCCTCTTTTTCTCCCGACATCTCCCTCCTCTTTGTATCTATGTTTCTTATTTTCGCCCCCCTCGTCATCCCCCCGCTCTTTCTCCTCACCATCGAAACCCCCAGTCCCTTGGTCCGCGGTGGTCCCCCTACCCCCTAACCCACCCTCCACACGCCCCATCAACCCACCCGACCGCCCCGCAGACAGTAACCCTTCGATTGCTCGTTGGTGACTGAGCGTTACCTTTGTTGCGAGCGCCGTTACGATTTTCAGACGTTCGGCCGCACCAGAACGAGGTGTGATTGAGTTTCGAAGGGGTTACCGATGCGCCAGCACCACCGGGCTTTTTTTCGAAGCGCAGCCTTGCCACCGACACGACGCCCTCCATCTTTTTTCCTTCTTCGACCCCTTCGCCACGGAATACCGCGATCTCCGGCCCTTTACCCCTTCCGCTTCTCAACTGACTCCATGTCGCAGTCAACCTTCCGATACAAGAGTCGTTCTTCGCCTGAATTTACTAGCTCGAAGCGACCGCTTGCGCTTCCAACGTCTCTGCTAGAACGTTTCTTTCTTTTACGATTTGTTTATGGAGAATCTCTTCCGACGAGCGATATCGATCACAGGCCACGAGGGTACGAAACTAGTTTTTTCCACGCTATGCATGTAATTCTTTTCCTTTCTTTTTCTTTTTATCTTTGCTGAAATTTATGCGTGACAATTGAAAACTATTAGTTGGACGTGGAACTTTCTCGAAATTTAGGGCAATGGTTCAACACGTGTACGGCGAATACTCGCGGAGATTACGCCACGGCGAAAGGGTCGAACGTTTAAGCCTGTGCTCCCCTCGCGTTTCTGGCGTCGACAACGATTTTCATCGAAAATAAAAGTCGCGGACAACGGAACGCAGGAGAACACGAGGTCGATAGGAACACCGCGAAAGCGTGCGTTATTCGCGTTATTTACTCATTAAGATTAGCGAAATGGGAATACAAACGACAGCCTAGCTTCTTGCGAGAATCCACTGCCTTTATTTCTAAAATAAAGTATTTTGTAATCGAGTCGAAAATGAAAATTGCGAATTGTTTGAAATTTCTTACATGTGGAATGGTCGAAATTCAGATCGTAATAGTTTCTTACTAACTTTCGGTTACCACAGAATTCCTGGTTTCCGGGAATCTCAACGACGTGCGAGCAACTTTGATTACACTGTGTTCTTGCACAAACTCGTATCTCTGTTGCTATCCTAACGTACTCGATACGGCTGTAATTTGGCTATGATACTTTCAGAAAATATACAAAACAATTCCGATGATCTGTGATAAACATTCTGACGAAGAAGTTGATTCATCGAGTAGAAAGTACGTGACCAAGTACGTACGAAACAACGGTACGTATTTTCTAAGACAACGAGATGGAATTTTGAAGGGCTGCGAGGAAATTCGAGTCGGTGGCCAATGATTATAGCAACGTTTGAAATTTGTCGTTCAGCAGAGTTAATTAAACTTGACACTAATGAAGGATAACAGTAGATCTAAACTTGAGGCGAGATCAATATTCTCAATACGAAGAAAAACTTGCCTGCAATTAAATTTCTAGATAATTTCAATTACAATTTCGAATCCAACAACGTGTATTAAGAAATCCTATAACCAAATGAAATCGTGAAGAAACGATAGTGCAGCAACGCTAATGAAAACTTTCGAAAAAAACTCCAACGACTTACCCTCTTCCATCAACCACCATTGTGTGTTTCAAACTTGGCAAGTTTCGTCACAACTTTACATCACAATAGTGTCCTCAAGATTTATAAAACACCGAGAATGTACAGTTTCAAAAATGCTGCAATCATTTTTTAGGGAAAAATAAAATACTCGTTGGAGGAAAAGATGGAAGTTCTGTCGAACGTTGGCGGAAAATCGAAGAATCTGACGGATGAAACGATCGTCGAAGCAACATCCCCCGATTACCGCAAACCGTGAAAGACGCGCGGCTTCCGGCGAACGCGTTAATCCGCGTTACCGTGTTAAGCACACTTCGTGACAGTCGAGTTAACTGGCGCCGGGTCCTGGATAATGCAACTTTAATTTCCGCGGCGTTCGCCGGTTACACGAGTTAATCATCGCTGGTGGATGATAGTCGCTGTTGACGCGGAAACGAAAACAACTGTAACTCGATTCACGCCACCAACGCCGCGTACTTGTTGCTATGCCTTTCGGCTCATCGATTTCCCGTGTCATGGAATCATCGATGTTTCATGTCCGAGTTTTGTTCGAAAATTCCCCATTTCGGACGAGGATTTCATCGTGCAGTCTATTCGACGATAAACTCGAGCTGAGGAAGCTCGGCGAAAATAAGAAAACGTGGAAAAAAATTCAGCCAAGTTGTAGAAAATTCGCTGGTCTGAGAATTGAACGAGAATTGGAATTTTTAGGGAGGAAGAACGATTACGTTTGGTTGGTAAATTTTGATGAAAATTGTTGCCTATTAACGGAGGAAGCGTGTTAATTAATGTGGAGCGAGCGAAATAAACGAGCAAAATTATTGCGTCTGCGAATGATTGACGAAAAGCTGTCCGAAATGAGAACACGCAATACAGAAAAAATGGTTGTTCTTATGCGATAAAAAGGATGTAGATAGCAATCGGTATAATAATCGTTAAATGCGAATTTTTGAACGAATTATCCAAATATGCAAAATACTCTTCACGCAGCAGAACGAATATAAACGACTCTCGATGGGCAAATTTTGAACAGCTTAACGCAATTTCTCGATATAGAATTTATCGAAATTTATAAAAATGCTCGTTAGCATGAAAATTTCTCAACTTGCTCTTCCATATGTTTCGAAATTGGTAACACGTCGAAATTAACCGCAAGGCAAATTGCAAAGGAATTATAGAAATGACAAAACGTCGAATTTCTCGGATGGAGGAGGCGAAACGGTCGTTGCTCGATCCAGAGATGGCATAGGGAGAAATTTCTGCCGGCGAACGTGTATACGTGCGCCGCGTGTTCGACGAGACACAGTCGGCATCCGCGAAACGCGTCGCGAAAATTCGTCGCAGCCGCCCACGAAAATACTACGCGGCTGTTGACTTGTCACCGCGTGCTTTACGATCACCCGATATAACGCAGGGATTAGTTTGTCAACGCGGACCGGCGTGCGCGTACACGCGCCGCGTGCATCGCCATCACGCGTCTTCGCCGACCGAGCGCAACACATTGTTGCCGCGAATTTCGTAACGATCCCCGCGCCAATGAATCGCGACGTCTTGGAATTGTAAAACGTGGAATTCCACGCGATTCGCCTCCGAGAAACCAGCTCGTCTCTTCCCTCGAAAGTCACCGAAAACCGACGAAAAATCGACGAAGAAATCGCCCACGAGGAATTTCTTTATTCTGCGATAATTCGATAACGGGAAAGAAAACAACGAGATAAAAAATATTCGAATTCGAAGAAATACCTCGAAGAAATTAATGAAACCGATTGTGAATTATCCCGAAAACTCCTCTCCCCATATGTAACAGTATTTGCTAAAATAATTTCTCTCGTGTGTTCTTTACCTTATACAAGTACCAAGTGGTAGTCTGAAGGTATCGAGTATAATAATTTTGAATTTTCCTTCTCACTTTTCAATGTCCACCGAAGAGTAAAAGAAAAGAAACATTTTCACAAAACCGCACTAGTATCTTTCATTACGTTCTCCATTACATACGTTGCACCGAAGAACGTCTTCCATCAACGGTTCACACACACTGCGCGGGAATACCGCTTTGCTAAGCCTGTTAAGCACTGAATAGTCCCTTACACCCCCTTATCGTCAACCACCCTAACAAACCTAAACATCTATCACTCACAAAATACTCGAAAACATCATCCACCACTGAAATACGTTGCAGCAAAAGTGGAGCGTGGATACGCTGTTCGATCAATATCGAGCACATCTATCAGAAAGAAAAAAGAAAGCCAGGGGAAAAAAGATTCGAAGATGAGCTGGTCGAAGAAAGGGGTGGTTAACTGGCGGATGGAAGAAAAAAGAAGCGGTGGAAATGGCGAATCTGGATGACTGTCTCGCCGGTGGAATTTCGCTGGTCGCAGCACCTGGACTCGCTTTCTTCTCGCGGTCGCACGCTACTCAATATACTGGTCGACGATAAACGACAGCCCCCGCGGCCCCTCGCGTCGCGACCCCCGTTCGAAAAGCAACGCGACGCTATTCGAGGGCGATTGTAACAATATCTTCAGGCGAGCGAAGGATGCGCACAACACTACTAAGTTCAAGAGCCGCGCTCAGGGACATCGCGCGGATTTTTTTTCGCCGGATAAGACGATCGCTGCACGCGGGGTTGCTGCACGCGAAACGGGGGTTCCGAGCCGAGCTTTTCTGTCCGCAGCGGCAGATTCGAAGAACACGACGATGAGATTTTTCATTGGTGCGCGTAGTCTTCGACGATGCACTGGTTTGTTACGGTGGAGAACACGTTTTAGGGGTGTTTTTGTAGAAAAATTGTATTATCTTAGTTTGGCGTTTTTAGAAGAAAGCTAATAGTGCGAGGAAACACGGTTTCGAAATTCATTCAAATTTGATCTGTTCTCTTTAATTTTGAGCGTGTCGAACGTTTTGAAGAGGATAGCGACGTTTTTAGAGAAGTTCGTAGAGGAATTCGTTACTCGAAGAACTGTCAGGAATTTAGAATCACTGAATTTTTGGAGGAAAATTCGGTTACTTTCGACGAATTCGTTAGAGGCGAGAGGTCACTCCGAGGCAAGTTCTTCAGGAAGATTGTTTGCAATTAAACTGATCGAGCATGTGGTGCACTTGGTGAAAAGTATTTTAAAGCAGGAACGAAGTTTCAAAAAATTTGCATGGATATTACGAGACGTTCTTCGGAAGATTCGTTCTTCCGACGAAATTTCCAATCACTACCATTGCAAAAAATCAATGACTTGGATTACAGTTTCTTAGAACGCAACAAATTTTTATTTCCTTTTAGCGACGAGCCGAATCGACGAGAACCGAATCAAATAAAATTGTCCTCCATGAGAACCACAGAAATATTGCCCGGGTTAGAGCAGTCCCAAGCGGAAAATTCGTCAAATTTTCTTTCCAGACGAAACATTTCGACGATCAATTTTAAACTGTCACAAGCGTTCCTCTGTAAAAATTTCTCTTCCAAGGAAAATTCATTGCAAATTCCTCTGTACCATGTACGAGCTATTCCATCCACAAAAAAATATTTCAAATAGAAGAGATTCAACGTACAAAATCGTCGCACGAATCACTTCACGAGGTCGAATTTTCAAAGGATACCACCGAAGAATACTCGAGAAGAATATGTGAATCGACGAGCGACACGAACGATTCGAAAACAACGATGAGATGAACGACAGTGGTATTTTCAAGTTGATTTGCTGGTTCGCAGTTTCTTAGGACTTAATCAGCTCTGCGGCGTAGCTCGATGCTGGCCAAGAACGCCGGCTAGATTCTAACAGTCAGCTAGGCGCTATCACTCGGTTCTCGGGTTCTCCGCGTTCCTTTTTCTCTCTGTCGAGGCCGAGTTGGTTGACCGGTCGAGATAGAGTCGAGCAAGCGACGATCAGGAATCCGTCCGATGGTCACGTTCGAGCCGGTCGCGTTTCGGCTTTCAGATAATCCGAGGGCACGGCTGCACGTGCGTGCGCGTGAACTGGCTGAAGATGCTGCGAGAACGCGATCAAAGGGCTACCAATTGCAGTTCCTTCACGCCAGACACGATAACAACGAATAGAAACGAAAATTAAACATATTCTCGCGATAACGTCGACCTTGCTGCGAAATCGCGATGGGGAACACAGTCACAGCACAATAATTAGCACAAACAATCACCTGTGCACTCGCAGCGGTCCGTTGGTCGTGGCACAATAATCGTCGCATGCGAAACTCGCGATCGCGGCCAGTGAAGGGGTGGGGAGGCTCTCCTAACCCTCGGTTTCCTTAGTCCACGCACCGTACGCGGCTCCAGTGCGTGCACGTAGATCCTACTGGGCCTGTGTTCTGGCCGAGACTAACTCGAACGCTCGGCTCCTGCAGCCCTCGCAGTCATCCCTCCAGCCACGCACTTTTCCACCCCGGCGAAACTATTGTCCGCGACCGTGTATCCTCTTCGTTCGTTCGTTCATCGAAATCCGTAGTTTTCTCGCGGTGACGGATTGTCGCGAGGAACGAGCGTCCGGTGAGTGCGTTCGATGGCAACGTGTCGCATCGCGATGCGCGAAAGCGAGCGTCTCACGCGGCCGCCAGCCACTTACGGTTGGACAAAAGTTGAGCGGCGCGGCGCCAAGGGACGTACGCCGCGCAGGCTGTACGGTGGCGCCACGGCGCGGCCGCGCGGCCAAACCAGCCGCAGAAACGCAAGGGTGGCCACCCCCACCACCAGCCGGCACCCCTTCCAACAACGGCCACGAGGACACGATGCGCTGTATCAGCTATCGGAAGTATCGGTGACTTCAACGGCCTGATCGGAAAGAAGGGTTGCGTTCCGCCTCCCGTTGCCTTCGGATTCCACCGAACTTTGCGTACCAGCAGGCTCATTCCTGGCAGTGATTTGTTGCTTCTTTTATGCGTATGCACTTTCACACGTATTAGTCGCGTTGCTGTTGCTTTTGCCAGGAAATGAGATATTTTGTATGGAAGAGCGGATTACGGCGTAGTTGCGAAGGAGTTTGAGGCAAGTGAGACTGATTTTAACGTTTCATTTGTGAGTGTTCTTTCGTTTCTTTCGTACGTATAGTATCGGGTAAGGTGAGTTTTAAAGATTTCGTATGAACAATGGTATTTTGTTTGAGGAAGTCGTGAGATTTGTGAGATTTGTAATAGCAGTGGCATTTGAGAGAATGTTACTTGCGAAGGGGATTGTTGAAGTTGCGAACGCGTTAGAAATAATTTTACGTTTTGTCTTGGATATGGAAAGTACTCTGCTGTTATTAAACGACGATCGTGATATTTAAACGTTAATCATGAAAGAGGATTCTTTGGAGGAATTAGTAAAATATCTATGTATCTAATATAGAAAATATCTAATGATTTATAGCGTATCATACATATCGGCAGGTGTTTCAAATAACAAAACCAAATTTCAACGACGACGGTAATAGCTTTTCTTAAGATATATACGTATGGAGCTAAAACACATCGGAATTTCTATAACCGAAATAGAAATACGCATATGATCTTTCCAGACGTTTAATACGAAAATGATAGACTCGAGGTGCTGCGTTTTCTGGGCAATTTGGAAAAAACATTTCCATCGTGCAGTAAATGTATCAAACATTTTTCGGCACAAAACTAAGGTCACGGTTTCCCTACCTTGAATAAGGTTCATTACGAGGAAAGAAATAAGAAAAAGAGAAGAGCAGCGTGCAATTTTTCACCGGGGAATTGTCTTTCGGTTTGCTATATCGAAAGGAAAACTTTTTTAGATAACTTAGATAACTCGAAAGGAATTCACGTGGATCGTCTTTCTTTCATACTTCCTACTTTGTCTTAGGAAATTTTTCATCGCAGGAAAATGTTCCTGAATACATTTCTTGCATCGAGTAGTCTTTTCTGGCGGAAAAGTTCGCGTGGACTTTCCATTTCGAGAATTAGTTTCGAAAAAGTATCGTTGAAAGAAAATACATTCCAGTTGATCTCTTATCTTGCGCTTTTTATTGACAGATGGAAGTTCGTTCGTCGCAATTTTGTAAAAGAAAGAATTAACATTTGCGATAGAAACGATAGTAGAGATAAGAATTATAAAAATGTTAATGATTTTAAATATAATTATGACAATAATAATATTTGTATAATATTGTAATTTAATTGTTATTAATATATATATATATTGTTTAGAGATCTACATTTTTTAATAAATAATAAATAACGTAATTTTACTTGCAAATTACGTTCTAGAATAGATTCAGGTTTCGTAACACCAATTTCAGGATTATAGAAATAGTCGTAACAGTAATAACGATGTTAACTGCTATGGTAACAGTAATTATTAATGTCTGTAGATTACACATTGCGAATTATTCATTCATCTATTTGTCTATGAACAGAATGAACTTTTCTACAAGAATTAGAATTAACCTCTGTAATATTTCACGTGTAATTATTGCAATTTTTCCGTATATTACATTTGCAGTACGATTAGGGAAGAAATAAGATAGTACATTTCATTAATACAAGAGGGCAAGAATATGGAAATACAGAATAAATTATTTCTGTCCTAATCGTATGTAAAGAAATCTATCGTCCATTGTCCAGTTCGTTTTACCTTCACGTGACTGTGTTCGTTTGAAAAAATTTATAATAAGAAATTTTCATTCTGCCTAAATAGTTTTTACTATTTGATATAAGTTGAAATGGAATATATTAATATGAATTTATTTATATTAAGTAGAATTATAATTCTGCTCTCACTATATACAGGATAGATGTAAAATAATTAAAACAATAACTCAATATATATTATAAAAGGTGGTTTATGTTGTCATAAATGACAGGTTAAAAAATGTACAACTCGCTAGACGATATAAAACTGAATCTTTCATTTTCCATTATTACAGATGAATAAACGCTTGAAACTTGTGCAAAATTAAAAAAAAGCATTTAAATCATCAACAACGTATTAATTACGTTCTCTTTCATCACCGTCCAGTTTACGTGGTAATAAACCATAATTTTTATACAGCCTGTCACTTTTTATTCAATTACTATCCTTTCTGCATTAAAACAACAATGTAGGTTCTTTCTCAACAAGAACGCAATTTATCTTTAACCTATTAATCGGATCTTAGATCAACAGCTTCTATCGATCAGAAAATAAAAGGCATTTAAAAATTAATCAATTTCATATAGCTCAGTTTTAATGTTTCCAAATATAAATATAATTTATTCCTATGTGTCAAATGATATAATGCGTTAAAAAAATATGGGATCAAAGACAAAAAAATTTAATATATTAATTATTAGCAATCAGGAAAAACTGCTGTTAACTAACATTCCTCGCTTAACAAATTAAAAAAGCAAATAATCCGCTACAAATTTTCCATTGCTACGTGTCGCAAATTCCCCGTTCTCGAAAAACCTCAAAATTTCCAAGAGTTCGACAAACTCGAACCTAAATCAAAGTGAATGGAATTTCCGATGTGCCTTTCCGGTGTATCTTCGGTTTGAAGATGTTTCGCGGGATGGCCGCGAGTTTCAATGAATCCAAATGGTCGTAGTTTAGCGGGCACGGTAACGACAGAAAATACTAGGGGCTGAAAACGAGTTCACGAGGGTGGCGGGCAGGGGGTGGCGGTGGTGGTGGCAGTTTAGCTTCTGGCTCCTTTTTCCGATCATATCGGGAGTCAAACCTCGGCGACAGGGTGGGAAAAGTGGTGCAGGAGCATGCGCCGGGAAAGGGTAAACTTAGGCGCAGGTTCTAACCCCTCGTGATCCCCCACTACCCGGCCGCTTTCACGACGATCACACGACCCGACGTTTTTCCACCCTTATCTTCGCTCGCTTCACCGTCTCAAAAACCTGTATAGGCACTTTCATAGCTTGCGCCGCGAAGATGTCAACGGGGATGTCGCTTTTTTCTCTCTCTCCCCCTCCCCTTTCTCTCTCTCTCTCTCTCTCCATCTCTTTGTCAAGAGTGGGGGATGATGCTCGCGATCGTCGATACGGGCCTGTGTTTCGACCACGGGAACGGAAACTTTTGCATCCTGCTCTTTTACTGGTAAGCCACTCTTTTTCCTTTTTTTCCGTATTTTGTCATGGGTGTTTGGAATTTGAGAGATTTAAGCAGATCGTTGGCGTTGCTTTTTTAGTTACTTTCTTTGGTCTTTGGCTGTTGGTTAAGGAAGATTCGTAGTTCTTATTAGTTAAAATAATTTTCGTTTTGATGTTTTTGGTATTTAATATTCGTTTGTTTTATTGGAAATTATTCGTGTGGTGAATAACGGTAGGTTAGTCGGACATGAGTCTGAATGTGTGTTTATATTGTAACTTGTCGCGAGTTTTCAAAACAAGAAGAAATGCAATCAAGGTAGAAACAATAATTAAACGATGTATAATACCTTGATTTAGCCCTAAATCGTTTCGTAACTCGTTCTCTCAGAATTGTGATTGCACTGTATTTGTAATAAGTAACTGCGATATCAGTTCAATACACGTACACGGTGATACAACGATGTCGTAACTTAAATGCTTTTTATTACTTAATATACGTATATTGATAATTACATACTTTTTTTCTTCTTAATCACTGAACATTCAAGTGTAACCATTTTACTAATCCAATTATGTATACGAAAACAAGGTAAAAGAGCGCATGTATTCGATATGATGTTTCTTTGATTGCACATTTATGTACATTGAATTGCTCTACACTCTGGCTTTATCGTTATTACCACATATTTACGATGGTACACTTAAGGTAAGCGTCAGAAGCAAGGTGGAAAGGGATTAAAACGAAGTTTTAAGTTATGTTTGCCACTTGATGCCATTCGAATGCAATTCTTAGGATCTCACGAAATAAGATCCAAGTTCTTTGCGTTGGGCACGGCCATCTGCTGTGCATTACTTTCCTCTGAAAGTACACAAAGAAACTCTTCCTTGGGTAATGCAAAGCCTTAAATGTCTGTAACGGCATACTTTTCATGAAGCATTTACACTTGTCTTCTTATTAAAAAGAAAAAGAAACTTGAACAACGATATTTCGCGAAACCGGGAAATTGGCGTATACTTTGAAAATACGAGTCTACGTACTTTAACACATGTTCAGGCTTACTATAATTTTAGCATTACGCTTACCAACCTTGAATGTGCATCTCGATATGTTATATACATAAAAAATAAATACGTGTTACATATATAATCTGTGTGAACAAATGTATTAATTTACAAGATATTACATCACGTACAACATTTTTTAAACATTCGTGAACGCTACCATAAACGCGTCAAGCTACAATCTCAAATAGAGCTTTACATGTATGCCTCTCGGAAGCCAAAGTGACCAAGTTTTAATTAGTTTCTTAATTTTATTGCATAAATACATTGATAATCAGTTCTGAAGCAACAAATGATTTACTTTTATAAATTCATTCATTGCAAGATAATGAAACAAATATCGAGAAATTCCAAGACAGTTACAATTTGAAGGACAGTTTTCGTATCTTCGAATTGATCAATATGGTTTCGCAACGATTCATATGATCTTTTAATAATGTCGAAGCAAACCTTGTAGCTATTAATTTTTATAAATATCTGGATACATTTAAATACGGACGCATACTTCAAATGGAAATAGCAAAATTGGATGAGAAATTGAAATGGTAAATTATATATCTAAATAGCGAGATCGATAGATGCGTGTCGTAAATTTTCATTTCAGTCACTTACATGCGTACGTGCCATTTACGATTTTAACTGAAAAATTCCGATTTTAACTATCCTGTAATAATTAATTCCAAGATGATCAACAATTTTCACGGTCGGTCCCATTGACATCTGAGCGCAGCAAACATAGTAAAGACGGGAAGCCGTGCATTACAACTTCACACAGGGCAACAAAGTCTCGGATCCACGTTCCGTCTTTCCTCCCACTTGAAATCCAAAATGACCCTGAATGATCCCGTCTTGTCGTCTCGAGCCACTCCCCGAACCCTCGGAAACATCAGGCCGACAAAGAGGAGAGCAGGGAAGGATGCACGATACACCTGATGAAACGGTGGTCTCTGTGACTGCGTCCCGCAGCGTGACCCATTGTTTCCTGTCGTTCTGTCGAGAGCCAGGGCCCGTGGTGCGTTTACTTTCGATCATATAATGAGTGGCAATGTAGGCCAGGAACGTCTACGGAATCATATTTCGCCGTACGAGGCGACACTCAATACCCGGCCCGGAGTCATACAGAGAACAGACGATTAACGCGATAGCGTTCCGCGTTTCGCGGAATCCAAGGTAATCGTCGCGTAATAAAGAAACTGAAACAGCCGTGTCGAACTTGCGTCGCATCGAGGACATGCGCAAGAATACCGGAAAATCACAGTAATTTTCGTTCAGACCAATCAAGTTTTCTGCAATTCGTCGATTTCTCTAGATTTGTTATTCGCTAAAATTGATTCCTTCGAGTTCTTTCAGTGTTCTTTTCCCTTTTTTTTTCTTTTTATATATGTGTGATGGATGGCTTTTGAGGTTGTTCGAGTACAATTGCATCGGTGTGTCTTTTGGTAGTTTTGTTTGTTCGTAGTATACCACATCCAGACAAGCTTTTATTTTTAATACGATATACTTAGGTTAATTGTAGAGTTATGGACGAGATGATTTGCAATGATTTTGTTCTTTATGGCTACTATATTTTTTTTCTGTACCGATCACTTGTTAATTTTATGCTTGGATTTATAGTAAAATATAGGGAACGAAACAAAGCATAGCTTTAGTATAGTCACGCGAAAAGTTCATAAGTGTGAAGATATTTGATTAATTTGAATCAATAAAATTCAGTTCTTAATATTACGAGGTGAGCGAAGCAGACTTGGAATAAAATAGCTCTGTTTGACAATGGTTGGATAAAATTTGCTTCAACTAGTAGCGTAATAAATGTCTTTGAAAAATGTGTAAATATAATGTTCAAGCGTTGATTGTTTTAGTTTCGAAGTTTGTTTGCCAGCTCGTTCGATGAAGCTCGCAGTTGATTCATCAGACTGAGAAATTTATCAATTTCAAAGCGTCTCGCGATACTCGATACGTGTAAGGTTCTAGAAGACGAGAATCTTTCTGCGCATAAGGTTCTACGATACGAGAAGAGTCTTCCTGCGTGCAATGTTTTCAAGCTCGGACTAATATCTAGGCTTCTTAAATTTCTGAAACTTAGAGCTTATTTTATTTAGCATTCTTTTCCCATCGTATTTTGCAATTATACGATTTTATGCACCAGTTGTGTTTCATGATACAGACCTTAAACCAAATGATACATAATATTACCATCGACTTCCTGATAGAAACGTTCGATTCGCGATTGTCGCTACAGCAATACACGAATCATCGTGTCGAGAAATAAGTGCGTGTACGTACAAAGTAAACATATGCGCAATTTCGACACGCAGCATGCAATATAATTCCTTCCTGAAACAAATGCATGAAAATATTTTCGGCTTACGCAAGTTGAACAATTTTTCAAAATCGAAATAATCTTACGACATATAGCGCTGCATAGGAGTGCACGAGGATGCGGAATACTAATATTAGAATAATAATTTTACATAAAAATCACCACCTCTCATAAAATAATGTCACTTTATATCAAAGTCCGTATACTTACAAAACTTGAATAATCACATCCATTGGATTCCAAACGTTAAAATACACTTCTGAAACTGACTTGTTCTAATTCCATTAACCAACATTTCGTTTCTCACAAAAATAAGAAAAATTCTATCGTTTCGTAACTTCGTATTGAAACTGTTCTTTGATCGAGCGTCTGAATTCCCTGAAGAACGTCAATAAACTTCGGAAGAAGACAATTCCCTAGGGAGGTATCAGTAGGCACATCGTTTCGAAGCGTCCGTTGTCGCGCGATAAGCAAAATTCAAGCTCGGCCGTTGCCGCGACGCCGTTCTCAGGCCTGTTGTGCAACGTCGTAATCTCGCCTAATTGCCGCTGCAAGAAGCAATTCGCGATAGACGTTTCAGAGGATTAATTAAGACGTTTCCTAAGACGCCGCTTAATTTCCGCGCTTCTATATACGTGTGTGTGCCTCTATATGTACACGTACAGGTGTGTACACACTACTATTTCAAAGTATTCGGACATTTGCTTACCTTTGACATGATGTAATTCAATCGCAAAATTAGGGATAAAGGAATGCATGATAATTTTATTCTTCGTGATTATTATGCTTGTGCACGCGAGTGTTTCATGTTATACACAGAGAAGATATTACAGGACGTAATTGACTGGGTATTTTAATTTTGTGCGTTTCTGTGCATCGATATATCTGAAATGTACGATTGCATCTTATGATTAACACTAGAACTACCGATAGTTAACACGAAGCTATTTCTACAAAAACCAGTGAAAATGTAATACGTAATAATAGAATATTTTTATATTTATTGATTTATTACTTTCTTACAGAAGGAATTTCATGTTATAAAGTACATTTTTGGTATTATTAATCCATCTGGAGCCATGATGCCTAAACGAGGGTTGACACATTTATAAAATTGTAGAACCAGTGATTTTAACTGGTGTGGTATTTTTAGTGTTAACATCTAGCGATCCACCGATCGATCCGGAATTTTCCTGATAACTGATATCATCATATTGGACGATACGCAGTAAAAATGTAAAAAGCGCGTGGGAAGTTGTACAAAACGAGGAAACTGGTTAATTGGGGTTCGATAAACAGATTGCAGCACGCTCTTACACTTTGACAAGTACCAGCAATTTTGACTGCTATTGATATAAGTAGCCTTCATATAAAATTATTTTGAGTTTGAATACATAAAAAGCAAAATAAAATTCATTATATTATTCTTTCAGTTATTACACGAAGTAGGAATTTTAAAATAAAATTGTAAAACCAGATAATTTGACTAATGTGATAGTTCTAGTGTTAAGCTACTTATTTTGCTGTATCAGCGTACGTTATGATACATCGAATAATACTTCGTTATAATCTAAACATTCTAAATTCATATTGAAGCGTACTTATTTCTATCTATATCATCCGAAAATTTTCATTCAACCGAATTTTTCAAAAAAAAAATTCTCTTAAAAAAATTCTAGGTATCTCTGCTCTAGATAACTATTGCTTCTATTCATTGGTTCTTCGTTAATTTGTTAATTTTTAACAGAACTGTACTGTTGCTACAGATCCACTGAAGCATCGAGATATTAACGGTACCGTATGAGCAAAAGCATTGCGTGCATCGGCTACTGTTTTGAAAAAAAGGGGAATACAGATCGATCAGGAAGCCGGTCGAAACGATACCGAAAGGGGTTGCGAACTAGTCCGGCCGGTTTGCCGATGGGAAACGGACCCGGTGATTAATAAACATACGGGCAGAGTGTCACTCGACGCTGCTCATTAGCATCGAGCATCGATCACAGAGCCACGAATCGTGAAAAAAACGTTGCTACAGCTTGAATTATCGATCCTCCTCGTTTTATATCGCCACTCATGCGATTCCAAGAGGGTGCTACTGCTCGATTCTGGGTCTCGTTTTTGCGCACTTAAAGGGTGAACCTACTGGGAACACCGATAATACGACTCGTTTCGATGCCAGGCTGTTTTTGTTTATTGATTAATTTCGGGTTTCGCCAGGCTACTAGGAAACAAAGGTTACGTATATTACGGTGTGGAACAGTGCTGTTTTGTCCGACGATGAAAGGTAACTCGATGGAAGTATTTAAAAAGTAGACTTGTAGTTAAATTGTTTGAAACATTTTGGAATAAGAATGAATAGGATATGGAAGGAAATGTAAAATATTTTTCGCTTAGTAATCTGTTAGGGATAAAACTAATGTTGCCAACATATAATACATATTATATGTTGGCAATACGAATGTTTTAATAATAATAACGTAGTGAAGTAATATAGCGTCATAGATACTAAAAATGTATAAATGAACTTTGAAGTGAAAAGTAATTTAAAACGGAAGATAGAAGATTCAAGTTAAATTTCCCTATTAGTAAGCTATATTATCCAAAAGTAGCTGTACTAGAAATTAAAATGCATTCATTATTGCCATCCTCATATAATATAGAATTCTAACTATCAGTCATTTATTTGTATTAAATATCAAGTAAGTTACGTCAATTTTAATTTAACGTTATAAACTGTTGTAACTATCGATACAAATATTATCTGCTAAATTAGTAACGACTGCTCTGAATTTCTCACAATCTCGTGTCGAGATCGATCCTTCTATTAATTGTATTTATATGAATAACAAATATTATCTCTGATGTTAATTTATGTAGCTTATTAAAAGAAAAAGAAATCTCTACGACGATCATAAAATGCCAGTCTCAATCGAGGTGATTACACGCGTCCGATGAAAATACGCAATGATCGTATCCGATCATCTATTTGTTTTCTCAGCGAAATATTGTATAATAATCGAATATCATACGTCGATCGTATAACGTGTTGTTTGCACAGTAATTGCGTGCGCTTGCACAACGCACCGCCACGCCATTGCAATTCACCGCTTGGAAAACACTGCGTGAAACGCAAACATCGATCCGTTCCAACTCGATAACATTCGTCGAAGATCGTGATATTTCCAAATTGATTCGTGTCTTTTTTCACTGATAAGCAATAACGTCTCTGTCTTGTATACGTGTTCTACGGAATCGACAGTTGTAACGTTCATCCCCACACGTGTTAACGGCAACGAAAGCAGGTGTAAAACGTATAGTAACATACTTTAGTGAAATAACAACGTCGATGCAAAATTTCGGCTTCGATCTTTCTCAAATTTCGGCGACTTTTTCGTGCGTTTCGAAATTCAGCGTCGACCTTGTATCGTTTCACATTCATACAGATTCCTAATATCGTCAGAGATTTCAAGAATTGAGGGAAATGTTTTAAGTTACCATTAAGAAAAACAAATATTCACCTTCTTGACTCAAGGCAAATATAATATTTCTATAATAAGTACTTCATTTCTATAACGAATACTCGCAACAAAAATTAACCATTAACAACTAACAATATCTTACGCCAACTAATAAATCACCCAACATTCAAACAATATTCTAGCAAAACTCTACGAAAGATACAAACATTTGATTAAAAAAAAAAAAAACATGAAACACCGAAGGAACGTCTAATTAATGAAATTTCAGGAAATGGAAAGAAGGGAGCAATGTGCTCGAGAAACTCATAAACGCATCCTTCGGGTAGGCAAGTCGCGAAGAATGGGTGCAATATCGACCGGAAGTCGCGGAAATTTTTCCACGAACGCGAGCCGCACGCCGGAAAGCGCATCGACTCGGCAATGCGGACAATTGCATCCCCCCTAAAAGCCATTCGTGATGAAAGTCCAGCGTCCATGGGGGCAATGGGGTAGCCGGGTGTGGGGGTCGCATTCCGACCGAGATTAATTCAGAGCGAAGAGGAATTCAGCGTCTATCTCGCCGTTTGCGGAACCGTTTTCGAGCAATTATTTCAGCAACATTGCAAAACGATCATGCCCCGCCTCCCTCTTACTCCCCCCTTCTCACAGAACACCACGTGTTCCGATTAAGTTGCACTACGTTTCTTCGCGATTACCAGCCTTTCTTGTCCGTCTTCGGTTCAGTTTCAACTTTCACCTTTTTTTGGAATGCGTACTTACTACGAAAGTCCTCCACGCGAGTTTCTTAATTGTCAGTTTCATCGGAGATATTCTTTCCAACTTTTGTATATCTCTTTCGGTGGTATTTGAAATTTGCCACGTTTAATAAGCAAATAGGTAATATGACGTCTATGCGAACGAAGGGAATTTTAATTCTTCCATTACATCGCGACCTCAAGATACCCACAATCAAAGAAGAAATATCCAAATTCAGTAATAGATATAATATAAAAGTTAACAACCACCAAAACCCATTAGTTATTCAATTACTTGACACGTCGGATCAGATCCGCAGGTTAAAAAGACATTACCCTTTAGATTTTAGCACTAGATTCAACTAGAATGAAACACACGATAACCATTTATTAAACACGACATAGCACCACGCCAGAAAAATTTACTTATAATTCTCAATGAGAATTGATTGTAAAATTCACCCAAGTAAAAAAAAAATTCTTCCATTGGAATTTTCTGTGTCTCATTTAAATACAATTTTTGACATATAGGTAATATAATTTAGATATTTTCGTCGAACGTTATTTTGTAAAATTGACTTTATTATATTACATATAGTGCATTTTATATTACGTAGTAAAATTAGAAATTAAAAAGCACTTGAGATTTTTTCTATCTCTTAATTTAATTTTAAAAGACGTTTAAATTTAAAAGACAACCTTCCTACAATATCTAGTTACGGTAAAAAAAAAAAATTATTTTAAAATGACGAAATACTTTGACTATTCGCGTATCTTGTACCTCCTCTTGTACCTCCTGTATCGTGTACCTCACAGAAATAAACGCAACAAAAGAATCAACTAACGATACAACCAACTAAAAACACTTACACACACACATAAACGCGTGCGCGCACACACACATACACAGAAATACTTTCCCCCTTCTTTTAGCATAAAAAGATTCATCCGGTCGCTCGTCAGTTTTGCTTTTCATTAATTCCATGCTCGTACGATTTTCAATTCAGATTACTCGCGCCGATCAGACTGCAACGATCATTTCCTTTTTCTTCGTACCGCTTGCGTTCAGACGGAAGATCAAGGCCGGAGTGACACTATAATAAGCTGTTTAATAATCAATGCGCATGGACCAATAATTACGATTCGACGGAGGAGTGGGTATGCAAAGAAGCACCAGCGCGAACTGGTTTCAGACAATGACGACTCCGGTACGATCGCGTTCGAAGAATAATGCGATCCTTCCTCTTCCTCTTTTCTTTACGTACTTTCTCTTTCTCTCGTTCTCTCTGGGCCTCGTTTCGATACGCTTTCGATTGTCCCGTAATTTTGATATGCCAGACGAACCGAGAAGGACTGCACCCCTTTTTTTCTCACGTTCGCTGTTTCTTCCTTTTATCTGATCTACGTCGCTGTTAAATAAGCAGCTGCTTACTCGAAGGTGTAACGTATCGAATAGCTAACGATGATTCTTCTTGTCAATGGCGATTACACATTTTTTAATATAATCGTTCGCTTGATTTTACGAAATTTTCTTCCATTTGCTTTTAGATATGCAAATATTTTCCACCGGACAAATATGTTTTTTTATTATCTATTTTCAAGTTGTGTTCGAAATTCTTAGCTTTTCTGCTACTATTCAAGATTATTATTTAGTCTTCGATAGATGAAAATTTCACGAAGATTGATACAGCAGCGGTATCAGGCATCTGTTTCATAATTTCGTAAGAAATACAAAGTAAAAGTAACGACTGAAAATATCAATTCAATTCATCCGCAGGCTCTAGATTCAAAGATACGTTAAAGGCTTTTCTGGATGTTGCTTCAAAGTATTTACGAAAAACTATTGAACAAAATCAGTCTAAATCAAGAAGACTTTATTTAAGAAGGGACAGAAGCACCAATTTCTATGTATAGAAAGCGGTGATAGAAATCAAACATCGAAGACATTATATCTTCCTACAATTTCATATTGAATTTTTGAGAAAGCCTGATAGAAGAAACGTGCAACAAGACGCCCACGAGTCTCTACCACGTCCATATTCACCTTTCCTGAGTTTCATTCTTTCCATTCCCCTCTTCAACCCCATCGCATCGATGATTCGAGTCTACGTTTGATCGGGTCCCGTGCAGCATCCGGCATCGAAGAAACCGGAAGACGATGTTCTCTGCCGGCAGATTCTCCTGGGAACACTCGAGGCTATCTGTCAATCGTGGCAGCAGTTCGATTCAAAGCGATATTCGGATTAATGGTTCGGATAGACGGGAGGATCGCGGTACAATGGCCCCGATACAATGAGAGGAAATATCCAAGATATGCAAATACCGATGATCTTCGGCCGGAAAAAGGGTCCGGGAAGACGAAACGGGGCACACATGTTCGGCCATATTTGCATACCGGCTGATTTGCATGCGGAAATTTGCATCGCACCGAAGACGATCTCGATCGGAAAGGGAATTCTTCTGTTTGCCTATTGGCGTGAAAGGGGTACGTCGTAAAGAGGAAGGGACGAAGAAGGTGCTTGCATGTAAGGGGTGAGAAGGATAGATAAACGGAATAATATATTAAGGGCGCAAAACACTGTTAATGCCTTTGTGTCGCACGGCTAGGAATAATGCCACTTTTTCCCTTTGTGGAAATCCTAAATGTATTTTGATTCCCGGCGCTCAATCCGTTCTCACCGGGCTGATTTGAATTCTCGAGTGGTGGTTTTCGCCCGTCTATTACTATCAATCGGGGCACACACGGATTCTCCGACCTTTCGACACCGGCTGTCACATTTCGACTGGGATTTCTCGATTGCGGTTTGCGAATCGTAAGTACTTATATCTGGATTCTTCCTACTGTCGCTCTCAGTCGATTACGTGTTTATCCGTGTTGGTCAATATTAAAGTAGATATGTAAGAGAAAATTTTAGTTCGTAATTTTTAGTAAGACAAATTAACTACGTCCAAGTATACTTCAATTTTCTGAGTTACTGCAACTTGGTGCAATTTGTTGGCGGGTAGCGTTAAAAAAGGGCAAACACGAAAATTGTATATATTTTTATGTTTTTAATAGTATAATTATATTTATATTATCATACATTTAGCAGTATAATAATAAACTATTTAAAATCGATATAACTATTTCAGTTTTTACACAGGAAACTGTTACAGAAATCTGTCAATGTTCCTTCCTTCCTAATTTAATTTTAGTCAATTAAGTATTTTGAATTTTTAAATTAATATCCAGCAAAGTTTCAAAGGTACAATCTCGTGCTATTATTTTCATAATAGCTTTATTAAACAATTAATGGTTGCAAAGCGTAAGCCTTTATTCTGAACAAACAATCTTTTTGGCCCTTTAAACTTCGATCTACTGCAACAAACTCTAAAACGAATCAATCCGATCTACTAAAAAGAAGAAAAAAAGGAAGAAGAAAGGAACTTACTCCATGAATCAGACGAAAGCTCAGTGAATGGTATGTGATATAAAACGTGTCCTCAAAGAAAGGATTGGTCTTTCTATTAACATCCGATTGATCTCTATGGAAAAGAAAAAAGTCCTCTCGACCCAGATATGTTCGTAGACGTATCAGTCATTTCGTTGGTGAAAAGGACGCTGGTACGAGTCGTTTGACACTGTTACGAGCCCCTGATCAATGTTAGAAATCGAGTTTGAGGAAAGTCGTTGCAGGTAGCTCGGACGACGTCCATTGTGCTCGACGAAGAAGAAGCTACGTGTGCCAGCCACGGAAAGTGATATCTATTCAAGCTGTTCTTCTTCATCCACGGGGCGTCCTGGAACTGGAAATGTGAGACGTCGCTGGCCGTAACAAAGGCGACAGGTAGAAACACTTTCGTCGAGGGAAAACCTGCGCTCCTTTGGGAAATCGAACAATCGGGTTGCCTGTTTTTCGAAAATCGGAATGTTTGCTTTCTCGCGTCCAACCAAACTGTGTTTGTATTCTTCGACTTTTGACAGGATATGATGTTATCGGTGTGTGACGTATCGCACACGTGTATCAGTTTCAAGGATTTTTAAGAATTTACGAGTATTCAAAGGATTTGGAGTTATTGGAAGATTAGCCGATCGTGAGTTTATTTAATAGCTGAATACCGTTGCTTGAACTATAATAATAAGATAGTTTGGCTTTCTAAAGGTTGTTTATGTTAGATCAATTAATTGTAATAAATTAGATAGGCAGCTTTTCTTTCGTTTCTAAAAATATTTTTCGTGTTTCCTTAATATCATTCAAGAATCAATTGTTCTAGTAATAATCATCCAATAAATTATCTTTTTATATTGAGTGTAAGCATACAAATTATCATGGAATGGCAAGTATTGCTGCAGTAGATCGTAAAGTAAAGTAACTCAGCAAATAAAAAGTTTTACCGAAAAACGTATAGAAATGACTTGACTCTATCTTCAGCGCACATTCTTCTCATCAGTCATCGACATTTTTTGTTACGATACCGTCGTACATTCGCTCTCTGCATGTATCTAACTACATCGACGAGATAGAAACATATTGTAAATTGCTCGTTTTCCAACATGACTGTATTTCAATATCTTTCAATATCCGAAAAACTCCCTATCAATAGTAATTCCAAAAAAGCATTAGTTTCTATCAAAACAAAAAGCACTACGACTCTATCAAACTAGAAAAAAAACCCCATATGTATTAATACAGAGCACGAACAATCACGAATTGACAATTTAAAACAAATCGCTTTTGCTTCAAAACCTTTTGGTTTTCCCTCCGTTCAACCCAATTTATTCGCATCGAACACCCAGAGTAACGCAATTTTCCCTTAATACTCCACCTGTTCCTCTTGAAAAACTTCAAATTTCCAAATCCCCTACGGATATGTTACTGTACACGACCGTAACCATTTTCAACTATCGCGTTCGGTTCCCGTCGAAGTAACAACGTTACCGGCCAGTTTTTCATGGAAAAAAATCCCGCCGTAACCTTTTCTACGCGGTGATCACGGGCATTGGAAAAACACGTAAGATGGTGCAATGCTAATCCGTGATCATCGATCCGCAACCCCTCGCAACGATCGAGAAGACGCAAAGGAACGGGGTCCGACCTTGGCCGGGCCCCTTCACCTGGCCCGATAAAGGAGAGGTAACCATGCGTGCGGGAACACACGCGTGGCCTTCTGGGCTCTCCTCGTACGTGTCATACGATCCACGTTTGCACACACCACGTATGCGTTTATATACGGCAGTTTTATCGGCCGTCGGCCTCCCCCTGTTCGTATCTACCGAGGGCTAGCGCTAGCCTATGGAATCCGCATACGATCGCGCATATGCGCTTTCTTTTTGCCCCGTCTGCACCGTTTGATATTTTTCCTTACAACCTACTCGATCGTCTTTCGTTTCATTTTCTTCTTATTGCGTCTCTATATATTTATACGTGTCTATATGTGTTTAGGTTATTCTTGGTAATCTCGGCTGATGTGTTATTTTCGCATTGGTAGCTTCGAACTTGATTAGAATTTTGGAACATTCAATGTTGGAATCTTTGATTCAGGAATTGTCAAGAATCTCTTTGATATTAACACTTAACGCTCCAAGTGTGCTTCTCCAGCACCATCGATGTACGGCGTTATAAAGATTTTTTGTAATCAAAATTATATTAATTCTAAGATGAATAAAGATTGTTTTGAATGACTTTAATATTATTATTTACATTGTAGTATTTGAAATCTGATACTTAAAAACTTGCAAGTCGAAGTATGATGAGAATAAGTTGGAGTTGCCGGTCGATATTCATAATTAAAAGTCGGAGTGTTAAGGGTTAATAAATTGACACGATGGCAGAGGTTTAGGTCATAGGCTTCTACTTTACAATCTTGAGTCAACATAGACGGTCGACCGATACGTTTATAGTAAAATCTACTTACAAAACTTCATTTGACGATAAAGCAATATGTGATCTGCAAAGATTATTAAGACTTAGAGACTCGATGAAACTTCTTATTACTAACTGTTCACACCGTTGATTTCTTCGCTCTTACCGTGCCTTCTCTTACTCATTATGTATCCCACATATTTGTAAGTCTTCTATAACGTAATAGACAAATCAACCTATAATACCAAGCAAGAATGTTGAACTGTTATTTCAATTCTTCTATTTCACTTTATTCCCTCTCACACCTAATCTTCACCAGCCTACTTCATTTTCAATTCCTATTTCCTGCAACTTTCTTCGAGCTACCCTTCCTCTTTGAATTGCTCCTCCCTGAACCATGCAACTCCACCAAACGATTCTTCATTTTCTCGCTTTTCATTTCTCCGTTCTTCGTTCGCAATACACCTTCCTCGCCTTACCTTCTCCATGCACCCTTTCCTCCCCACTCTATTCATCCTTTCCCCTCTTTCTCTCTCTCTTTCTCTTTTCTTACAAACTTCTCGCTTCATCCAGTGAAGCGTGTTGGGCCGCGCGTACGCATATATACACGTGGATATGGTAATTCACCGGCATCGCCGGTGATATGTAAATAAGTTAGATTCGAGTTTTGTTGCGGAGCCACGGCCGGGGGGTGAGCGCGGGCCAGTCTCGATGGGAACCATGGTGTAGGAAACGAAAGAACGAGCCATCCTGAGGGAGAGGAACGACGAAAAGAACGCGTAAGTGTAAGCGCCTTAGTAGCCGCACACACGATCCGGACGACCGGATCCAGATTTATTGGCCGTTCGGCGAACAGAGAGGAGAAAAGCTGGCCCGTTCGGTGTGAACGGAAGCCAGGGATTTTACGATCTTGATTCCGAATCAACCGGCGATTCCGTTTCGTCTTTCTGCTGCCTGATAATCTTCTCGGGACTCGACGACGCGCGCGCGATCGAAACTGACGTCTCTCGATCGGAATTTTTGACTGGGTCTTTCGAGCTTTACTGTAAAAGGTTAACGCGTTAACAGCCACGCGAGATTTATGTGTTTTGCCTATATAAGAGATACTTGAAATATAGATAATTTATGATCTCGATCATCCTATATATTATTTTTTATTTATATCACTTGACTCGGGTATAGCTTAATCATGGTTTAGTGACTAAAATCATATGCTATATCAATCAAGTAAATAGAAAATAACTAATAATTAATACCTATAAAAAATAATGAATAATAAATAATAAATACAAAATATTGTGCTACGATAACAGTTATTAATTGTAGAATGGCACATTGTTCATTTTATATTTATAACGTTGTATAATTATTTACGTTGTTTAGAATTTTTCAGTCGATGATATTCATCTTATTTGTGTCATTCGAAAATATTTAGAAATACCAGTACCACGACCATCCGTGTGTTAAATAAGAGAAATTTAACCAGCGAAGAGCCTACAAGCTTCTGAATGTTAGAGAAATGTTTCAAAATTAATTTATACGAAGCAATGCGCATCTCCGCTCAAGGGAGCGTTAAGATATCGTGGAATCCTTTAACAAAATTGAAATACGTTAGTTTACATAAGTTTTTAGAGTATACATGTGCTAACTTTCCATTTAGTCATTAACGTTATCATATCATTTGTAATGTGGATTAATCTTATGTAATTGTATCATACGTATGTGTACGCGTTCTTGTATAATGTTTTCCGCTTTAAAAACTGTATTTTCGTTAGCTGTAAATATTTCCTAGATCTAGAAAATAGTCCTTTAGATAATACAACGCGAACATAATTATTTTCAAGATGTATTTTTACCGTAAAAAAATTATATTTTTGTTGGACGAAATTTTCATAATACAATGTTTCTCCGTATCATGTTATATAAAAAGTTGGATTTCTTGTCGAAAACTTAGGAAGTTTCCAGAGTTTTCAAAATACGTGTCCCTCATTGGTCGTTATCTTTCACCGGTACACGAGTTTGACGTTCTACCACGACTTGATAGATCGTTTCTACTGTTTCACCTTCGACTATCGCCACCGGAACAATCGCAATAGGGGGTCTGTCCCCCTTGACGCCCGCGCTTATGTTAATTCGTAATTACGCACTGCTACTTAACGAACGTGACCTCGATTTCTGCTTAAAACCGGTTCAACGAAATGGCAAGTTCTAACCGTTTACGGAATAATCGACAGTTCTCTAAATTTCGCGCATTTCATCACTTCAAACCTATACAAAATTAAATATCAAATGGAAAGAGGAGACAAAGATTAGACTCGTGTTATTCAAGATTACAATTAGAATATAAGATAAGAATTAAAACATCTTATATTATAGATTCGATCACATGATATTCCTTATCACACGATAGCTTCTATGTCACGTAAGCTTCTATTCAAAAAATCACTCTCTTATTCTCATGATTCCAGTAACATTCAAGCAGATAATTCTTATCGATTTTCTGTATATAAAGAACATCCAACATCACGATATAATATTCACGATTTAACTGGATTTTTAAATTCAATCCCATTCAACCCTCAATCGTTTCTGCAAACAATGATGCAAAATCTTGATGAGAAGATTTTAGGTGGGCGTGTGGTGGCACAGAAAGTCGATTAAAATCTCGTATCCTCCGCGAGTTTGGTTTCTGTGGGCCGGATGGTTGGATCGGATCGATCGATAGATCGTCGGGGCGATTACGCGCGGGTGCGAGGTGGCAGCACCTGTCCACATCGTGTTCCCTCGCGGGGCCCCGCGCGTAGAATTGGGCCACGCTGCACGCACGCGCACGCGCGCGCGCTAACGCACACACGCATGCCGTCCGTCACGCGTCTCTGAACAATGGCATTAATAGGCCCCGGCGAGTTATTAATTGCCGGTACCAGCCGGATATGACTGTCTATAGCGCCGTTCGCAGACAGAACGTTCGACTAATATCTCTGCTATCCCACCGGAGACGGGTTTTTCGATAAAGCTTGCCCGTTCCTCGTAAATTCACCGAATACTCAGAGAGGGGACGACATTTAAGTATCCTTGGATACTCGAGCACCACGCTATCAGCGGATGCGTGCTCCTCCGTTTCGGCTTCGAGATAATCGGTTATCGAATTTTTGGACGACCGAGTTTTTGGAGGACAGGAAACGTGTTCTGTTTATGTAATTTGATGGTATTTTGAATGTAATTTGGAGTAAAGCGAATGGAATGGGAGTATTCTTTTTTTTTCAAACAGTGGTTTTTCAAACGGTAATAGTTTGGGGAGTGACATTGTATGCTATGTATTACAATAAGCAAGTAAATTAGTATGAAATTTCGCTTGTTCAAATAAGAATGTCAGGAAATACAATTAGAATACAATAGATAAGGACAAAAGATGTTTGAAGATGTTTGAAGGAGTCTGCAAAAATCAAGGTCAAGTTTAATTCCTACGCCTTTTACTTTATTATCTTACTTCTACATGGTCTTACACCTTCAGCAATATTTTGAATTTTGATTTGAAATTAGTATGAAGTTTCACTTGTTCAAATAAGAATATCAGGAAATATAATTAGAATACAATAGATAAGGATAAAATATATTTGAAGATGTTTGAAGGAGTCCGTGAGAATCAACGTCAAGTTTAATTCTTACGCCTTTTATTTTATTACCCTATTTCTATGTGAGCTTACATCTTCAGCAACATTTTGAATTTTGAATTTTTTTGTAAGATACACACGCTGCGATACCGATTGCATAAATATCGTAAGACGCGCACGATGCGTCGTCGCTTAAAAATATGTCATGATACGATTGACATTGTGATAGCAGCTAATCCATGTAACATAGTACAATAGACTCGCGAAAACATTTAAGAAAAGTAAACGTTCCTTGAAATTATCTTGAAGACGAAACGTTGTACAATATAGTACATACCAATTCTTTCTTTTACTTTACTAGCGTGTCATGATTCACGCTTGCTTCAGATTTCTCCCCTTACAATTCACTTATCCTTTCTGTCAAGTTCTTGTTAAATCCTTTTGTTACACAATTAACGTGTAAACGCAGATATTTTGAAATAACGACCAACCTTGAGCCGAAACATCAACATAAACTGGATAATTCAGCCGCTAACAACGTTAGTTTATACGGCAATTTGGAGGAAACCAGTCGTCCGATTCTGTGGACTGACCGATCCTCGCCAAAAACGCAGACTACAAACAGCGTGTCGGAATGAAAGCGGAATTTCGCGGATCTATTAAACGTATTTAACGACACCTTGAACGTGAAACGGTCGGAGAATGTCCTTGTCCGGCGTACGGTTATTTGCCGAATGCCCTCGGTCTCCTTTCATCGAAGAATCGACTGGGACCAAGCGATCTTTATGGTCAATCTACGTGCGCGTAATTAAGAGCCCGCCACTGTTGGGGCTGATTAATAGAGGACGGTGCGAGATAATCGAAAGGAAGTAACGAACGGAGAGCAAGCGTAAGATGCCATCGAAAACTGGTACGCCTGTTTCGCAGGAAATTGCGTCTGTTTGGCCACGGAAAATAATTATTTCTTTTTGCCCGTTTTCCTTTTTATTAACTACGTGCACGATATGATGGGGCTAACCGCGGTTTGAAGGCTGTTGAGAAGGGGGAACAAAAACGAAGACGACCGAACCGACGATATCCCTGAGCACGTGGAACAGGCAACTCCATCCAGGAAGTTAAAAACCTGGAAATAAAAAAAAACGAACATATACGGGATAGAAGGAAACGTACTAGTCTAGTTGAGCAAACGATATTGAGAAATATGTGGTGATATTTTGTAGGAGACGAAAGGGGACATTTACATTTGTCGATTATTTTTTCTTATTGCCTTCTGTGGTGTCTTTGTTTCGCTTCCTGTGTGTTAGTTTCCTTTAAAATAACAGCTGTATTATTTTGTTTGATATGTATTCACGAGTAATATGAAATACATAACATACAATGTTTTTTATCGAAGAATTATTGATTACCGATACAGTATTTTTCATAAAATTTGGAATATTATTTCTTATTATTATGGAATATTCTTTCTTTGAATCAAGAATTCTGTCGTTTTCTTACATTCATATCATTGCACGAAACATAATCGTTAATAAAATCTGAAAGTAACTTTCACACTAATATCAAACATTCAACAGCGCAAGCATTCCACTTCGTATCAATTTTTACAAACTCGGTAGATAAAAACCAACTTGGCTTTTTCTTGCTAGGAACGCCATGAAATAACAGAGAATTATAAATCCGCAAATAAATACGTCCACGCGTATTAACGAAAAATTCTTTTCAAAGTTGTACGCGTCTGCGACGCTTCCCATAATCCACCGAAGGGTCGATGGAGCAACGAAGAAGGAAACGAGCTCGAATAAGAAAAAAAGAAGGGAAATAGGAAGGCGGAGGATGCGTTTCATTGTATTTATCGGAGCTGTGTGGTATTTTCACGAGGCTCCGGTCAATTTCCAGTGGCGTTTTCCTCGCGAGCGAATTTTCAGCCGCTGAGGCAAAGTTCTAGAGCCACGTGGCTCCCTTTTAACGTGTGCAGGCCCCGCCGAGCGAGACGCTCGAAGCGGGAATGTTAAAATAATATTCCGCCGCGTCTGTGTTTTGTTCCTGGCCGCTCATGCATACGTAATTTCCGCGGTTAACGATCAGTCGATTCCCTGTCGAGGAATTCCTGCGCCGGATGGACGACTCCGTCTTCCTCAGGTCTGACGTCGAATGACAGTTTGATGAACGGACAGGAAGAGACTGCAAGTCCCACCTGGCTCTCCCCAGACAATTAGGACCAGCGTGCAAGGTGGCTCCCTTTGTGGGGCACGTCGATTCCCGTGATCGCGGTCCGTTTTCATCGAAAACGTTTCCTTCGATCTTTCGTGACAGCCTGATCGTTTCGAGTCGTTACGATTAATCGACGCGATGCCAAGTGAAACGAACATTCTCCTTCGGCTATAAAAATTTATACGTCTGCGTACAGTTGCTCGCATAAGTATGCGAATATTTACTTATATAAAAAAACATACGTAATATAATAAAAAATATTAGTACAAGAAACATTCTAGTTCAGAATATTTTGAAACTTGATTAACGCCATAATGAGGTACGATTATCGCGATTATATTAGCGGAATTTGAATGATAAAATATAAAAGTTTGAAAAATATTTACTATAACTATAAGTTTAGTAAAATATAGTACAATAGAACTCCAATTTGCCGAGGGACAAATAAGTTATTTTATCTTTCGTTCGCGTAATAGAAGCTCACCTGAGGATAAGTGAATTCAATCAGCAACAGTTCAGTTAACCGGGCATTAATTAAAATTTCCTTCCAACAAATGGATTTCAGATAAATGGAATACTGTATGGAACATGAATAGTTATCTTTAAACATACACCTAATAAGTGGCAAAAATGCTACCAGTAAATATTTAAACTTATTAATACGAAAGATAATTGACTATTTAAAGCAATGTGATAAGTATCTTGTAGCTTCTCTATACACTTTCAGATATGAAGAACTTTACCAATATAATCATGATAATCGAGCCACGTTACGATGCTAATGAAACTTTAAAGTGTTGGGTATAATGCATACAATGTATCACC
This sequence comes from Bombus terrestris, assembly GCF_910591885.1. Lineage (NCBI taxonomy): Eukaryota > Metazoa > Arthropoda > Insecta > Hymenoptera > Apidae > Bombus > Bombus terrestris. The sequence continues at coordinate 7,592,929 of NC_063277.1, forward strand.
ATATGTACACGTGTTCGAATGTTTTCATGAGTCATTGTATATGAAAAAAAAAAAAAAGAAACGAAGATAGTAAAAGGATACAAACATTTAATTCGTGCCCTTGCTCGTCGACTTCGTAATTTTCTTCAGCATGGGAACGGTTGCCGCCGGGGGGAAGTCCGTGTATATACGACGTTTGATGATTCTCTGATTAAAGTAATACGCTTCTGAGAAAGGAGACAGTTGTGGAACGTTTGTACTTTGTACAAATTTGTGCACGTGTTGTTCCGTGACGATGATTCCTTTTTTTTCACATTGCGTGAAGAGCAGTTCTGTTATTTAGTTTAACGATTGGAATCGAGGAATTGATGTTTGTTGGTGTTAATTAAACAGAGGTTCTTCGAAGGTTAATTATCAATATCGTGGGTGTTCTTATTGCTTTATCTTTCCCTCATCGAAATTTAAATATTCGATCAATTATACAACCAACTAATTAATTTTTCTGTAATTGAAACTTTGAATAAATAATTATGGTTTAAGAATGAGGTATAAATATAGGATATGGTAAACAATGCAGGATTCTTTGTACTATATTTTAATGTTGTCTAGGACGGTCGTTCTCAAGAATAGATAAATCAGTCTAGAAGGAAATCCAGTTCGCGGCATAAAAAGAGGCGCATTTCCTGTTAGAATATTTGTGACGAACTACAGACTGTCTTTCCTATTCATGCACTCCAAAGAGAGTAACCTAAAAGTGGAGAGGCTCCTCGAGGCTTATGTCTTCGCCAAGGAGAGCCAATTTGTCAAGACTGTTATACACATGAGCCAAAATCGTATTCAAACAGAAGACATTCTCAACACTATACTACTGTTTATCATTCGTTATATTGATTTGATATATAATATTAAAATGTCTACGTAGCATCTGACAATTCCACTTCCATATAAGTCAGTCGTTTAATATTCCAGTACCTCTTCAACGCGCAACGTATTCAAAAGTACAGTAAAACCTTTGTTTTGTTTCTATACAAAGGAAGATCGTCTAATTTGAACCACTTAGTTAATTAGTTAAGAAAAATAAATTAATTAAAAATAAAATAGTTATGTTATATTATTTATATATTATATATATTTTACATTATAATTATATTATATTGTATTAATCAATTAATTAAGAAAAATAAGTTAATAAAAAAATAAAATTTGGACCAATTAATTAAGAAAAAGCGATGTGATCATTGTTGCCAGATTTTACGCTTATTTCTCTTTTTCTTTTTACAAACACCCACTTGCAAATTATTTGTTAATCAGTATTGAAAGTTTTATCAAAGATTTTAGTTTCCCAATCTTTCTTACAAAGGACAACCGCCGAGTTCTCCATTGTCCAATATTCCAGTAATCGGCGTTTCGATAGTAATTGAGATTGTACTATGCAACAGAGTAACAACGAAGTTTTCCAGCGTCCTGAAGTCACTCGAATATTACACGGCCGTTGTTACCGGAGCGGATCGTGCTCTCCTCCGCGACAACTTGTGCAATGTTGCAGCAATATCGGGCCGGTGTGCCCCTTTTTATTTTCCTCTTCGCGCCGTTTCACCTATCGCGGCGTACCGGGGCCCCTCGAGACCCCGATTCATTTGCACATCTCATTAACTTCGCCGTTTCAGCCGAGCCGGCGAGGTATCGCCGGCTATCATCCAGGCATCGGCTTCGACGTAGGAAGTGAGTCACGGTTCACCGTGCATCATTTCACGCAGGCTCCGAGCCCGCCACCGCTCCGCGTGTGTATGCATATTTCTCGTACGCAGTTTCGTGCGTTTCGCAATTTTCCTGGCCATTCCGATGTGTTATTGTTAACGGTTAGCTGGTCTCGTCCGAGCTCTCTTACCGATTTTTATTCTCCATAAAAAAAAAAGAGAAAAAAAGAAGAGGAAAGGTCGTTGTCTTCCATCGTTGCATTTTCGATGGATCGTTAAAATGTTTGAAATGGTAAACGACGAAAGAGAAGGTTTTCAAAAGAAGAAAATTCTTGTTAATTTTTTATCAAATTGTATTATATGCCACTTGAATGCTGTGGATATGTTTATCGCGTTTATAAATTTAGAGGGAGAATAAATGGTAAGAAATACATTTATTTTTACATTTTATTAATATTATATATTATACTTTCAATTCTTGCTTCATACTCTGGTTGGCAATTGTGATCATAGCTTGATCTTACAATAGCATCGAAAGTTAACATAAATTCTTGGAATTTACATCTTTTCTCGCTGTGAAATTGTTCTTCTCAATTTTCCTCACTCGTACATCGTTTATCAGCTCAATTTTTTAATTATGGCTAACAAAAATAAATAGGTCATATGCATATGATAAATATGCATAGAATATTCTATTATTGCATCGAAGGAGCTTGGTTGATCCAGGAATAAATTAATTTAATATAAATGAAAAGCAGCTTGTGTGTAAATAACTGTTCTCGAAATGGATGAATGGTTGATAGATCATTATCGGATGAGTTTCTACATGTAGTTTACGCGGACGAAATTTAATTTAGCTTACTTTATTCGAACTCTTCTCGTGCAGCTTTGTGAACTGTAATTCCTCTTGATTTATTTTCCAAGCTTTTCCCGTGGTGCTTAAAAAAAATTTCTGATAACTGGCGCGCCGTTAAAACTCCAACTCGCATTGGCTACTGACGCACTTGTTTAATATTTTTCCATTACATCGCGAATATTATATTATTACGCCGTAGAGTATCTGCATTCAGATGCTTTTCTCCTAAAATCTTTCCCGTGATTTTTATTTATCCACCAATTTTATACTGTACATCACATTTTTTAAACGACAATTGTAATCACAGAACTGCCCACTTTTTCATCTCTGATACCCAATTATTAAACAATCATTAAACAAATTATTAAACAAAACGAACAGCAAAATTTCTTTATCGATAAACTACACCACTAAATATTGTCTAATTATTGAACAACAATTTTTATATTATACATTACATAAATCATCATAAAATTCACCGAACCTTTTCCTTTTTACCGATCAGCTATATATTAAATACTGAAATCTCTGGTAAAAATATTCTTTCCACCTACCTCCTAATTAATATTTAACAAGAGTTCCTTCGATCGGGCCAGGTCTGACGTGTCCATCTTGCTTTGCTGGCAACAACCACTACAAAAGCCACCGACCAGGTTCCCCTATCGTTCTCCGACATGTTTTCTCCGGTATCTGGTTCCTCTGTTCAAGTATTCCGTGAACGTGGCTGGCACAGCGGAACACCCGCGGCGCTAGAACGACGCCAGAAATCGGCGTCGTAGCCTGGTTCGGTAAAAGGAGCTGTTGGTGACAATCGAGTCAACAACCTGCGCCCGTTCCGGTCGCTGAACGAGCGATATTTTCGAGAGGAAGCGGCGCCATTCGGCTTCGCGGAAAGGATCAAACCAGCCGTTACTAACGGCGCCGGCGTCGATACGTCACGCGACCAGGACCATCGCGTTCCCCCTTAATCGAGGAAGCTCGATCGCTATCTTCACGCTTCATATGCGTTAATTGGGCGTTGTCGGTGCGACTGAATTAATTTGCGATCGCCAGAGCTAATGAGACGACGACGCGTTCCTCCATCGGAGAGCCGAGCGCGCGGGAATCGCTACTGCTTGCTTGTTCGAGAATCTTTGCTACCCCTCGTTTTGTCGGTTTTATGGCAGTTCTGCTAGTAATTAGGTAGTTGTATTAATAACTATGCATCTATAGTCTTTAAGATACTTGAAGTATTAGTGAGTTTCGTAAACTGTAAAGAACTCTATTCATTGAGAGGAAATTTTAGTTACAATCTTTTAGTACATTAAATGAACCTTTGTCGATTGTAGCTATTTGTCCGACTGTGAACGAAAAATAGGAATTGTTAGAAATTAGAGAATTGTTAGGTGAACTCAACTGCTGCTTCAGGTTCGTATAATAAGTGGAACTTATAGTCGTTACAATGGCAATTTTGTACATTTACACAATTATAAAGTTATACAATTTTGTAACTATAGTAGAATTCTATTTTTATTAGAAACAACTTTTGGCTAGCGTCTGATTAAATGAACTCTTGCTGATCGAATCTAGTTTTCTGAATGTGAACTCCTATTACGTGAACAAGAAGATCATACAGGAACTACTATATGAAATTCAGTGCACATTATAGAAATCGTAAAACTATTATACGAGTCGCAGTTATATGAACTATTTGTCTCTGGTCGAGTTCAGATAAATAGCATTCTACTCTAGTGATTTATACAGCTTGATCTTTCGAAGCCTTAAAGTTCAACTTTAAAGTCTGAAGTTTTACAACTAACATCGTATAAATTTCAAGCTTATGGAGCTTTGAAACTGAAGCTCTAAGGTACAGTTCTTGAGGTCCAAATAACAAAATTCACAATAATTATGTCGTTTTATTGACTTTACGAAACGTGTAACTATAAATATGCAGATTCGAAGACATGGAAAATGGGATTATTCGTGTTTCGGTATTTGAATATTTTTGAACGATAATCTGTCTCCCTTGGATAAGAAAGAGATATGATTAATTAAACTATATGCTCCTTTGTTGCATAAAATAGTCGACCTAAAGTTTTTAGTAGGAAGTTGATATTATTAGAGAGGAAGAACGAGTCACGCGTAAATTTATCGAATTCCATAAACGACATTGAAATGCATAATTCAGTTGGAAAAGGAAAATTGAACGGTGGCAGGAACTTATCGTGAGGTCTCCTTTGGTTCCCGCAGTTCTCAGGCGTGTGCACCTGCAACGGCTCGATAGGCGATCGCTTAAAAGTCAGAGGCGCGTAACACGAAAAGCGCACGAGTACCGGAAATAGATATCTGCCTGGTGGCACGGGCACAATGGAGACGACGTATTGGCAGTCGAACGTTGAACAATGGCTACAATGACAGAAGAAAGTAGGGGCCGTGCTTCAGAAACCTGACGTGCCTCGGTGCATCGTAACTGTCTATGGGAATGTCGACTTCTGCGACTTTTGTTGCTGCACGATAAGAAGCTCTTCGCCATGATAGACGTTCTCTATTCTATACACTTATTTTTAATATTTTCTATGCATTTTTTATTCCAATATTTCATATCTTTCTTTCATTCCAATAACTCGTCGCTTCGATACCGTATCAACTATTTTATAATATTCGAGTATAATATTATATATTATATTTTGTAATATTTATAAAGGCAAAATGGATGTAACCATATAAAATTAAATTAATGGAGGAGAAGAAACAACACGAATGAGGAATATAGCGGATGCATTTTTTAACGAAGAAAGTGGATGAAGAATGAATGAATGGATAAAGGAAAATAAAAGAAGTATATAAATTAAATGTAATAAAATAAAACGCAAAAACAAGATAGAAATAAAGAGTTAATCACTGGAACGTACTAATTTCTTCCTCTTCTCGCGTTAGTTTCTTTCTGTTAAAAATAAATTACATGTATATTTACTAGTCTTTAATATTGATTATAGAAACTTCTGATTAATAGGTTAATGTGAAATAATCAACACCTGCTTCGATCTCCTTATGATCCTGCGAAGCGAAGATGATCACGCGTCTTCGGACCTCACATCACACAGGTTTTTGACCACGTCTCGTCGCGTCGTTATCCAACATCTCAAACAACATATAACATCTCCCAGCTATAAGAGGTTCAAACGCACCGAAACTGAAATTTTTGTAAAAAATTTTTTTCACCAAGCGTCGATGCATCTAATTAATACCTACCCACCGAGCAGGGCTGGGACATTAATTATTCAGAACGATGATGTCAAGTAGCACACGTATCTGAGTAATAAAGCATGAAGTAATCATATCCTTACCGCGAGGATAATGATGAAACATGGTAATTGGGCGGCGTGCCATCAAATTTGCACAGTTTGAAGGTCTACGGGAGAACAGAAAATTGAACATTTTACGGGTTGCTCGCTCCGCATTAAAAACTGCATCATGTGCTCGATCTCGACGGATGGGTATAATTATATGCAAATCGGCCAATTAGTTGTGCCTGACATATTTGCGGTACTTGTTAATTTCACTCTCGCTGCGCAACAAATTGCAAAGATTACGACTTTGTATACATCACCAAGTGCGCTCGTTTAGTTCGGCTATTATCTTTATTGATTGTGCTCTTGTTATTGCTTGACAGTATATAACGTACCTCGCTGTTCCGCTCTCATTGACGTTCGATTACCGCCAGTGTCCGCTAGTGACGAAACGTTAACAAACCTCGTGTCACATTACCTGATTCTTTAACTTCGGGTGAATCAATTGTCAATATTTTACTAGTATAGTATTGGTGTTAATATTAAAGCAATATAAACTTTTATTTACTTGCACACGTAAATACTTAATGCAAATAATATTTTTTCCATTTTCTTCTATGACACGGTAACCTTTCTTTTAAATAGGCACCATTAATCCGCTGTAGATTAGAATTGTTAAGGATTGGAATCACTTATATTTAAACCCGATGTTACTTTACTATGTATTTCACGTTTTCAAAAGATCTGAAAAAATTCCGAAATGTTTATCAATCTCGCTAAACAATCATACAGCTGTTCGTTTAGTGAAATATTCCAAATCTTCTTCCGATGAGAGTAAAAATTCTAAGAGAAGCATTTATCTATGATGCTTCAATACCCATACATATTATTATAATTAACATAATATTCGTAGGAAAAAGCTATCACAAGCAAAACTCGACAAATACAAAGAAAAAGGGAAAAAGCGGGATGAAAGAAGCGTACGTTCCAATATACCAAATCCGCTCCGAAAATCGCGAGGCCGAGACAACGAGCAGGAGGCGAAACGACCGACTCCCACAAAACCAACCCTTAAACCCCACCTCGTCTCATTCCAATCGTTGCCTTCCTTCCTTCCTCGAACGAAAGACGAAAGAGAAACTGGAAAAATCGTGGCCGGAGGGACTGCAGGAAAAGCAGGAGAGAGAAAGAGAGACGAATTCAGGCCGGGCAGGCTGCTCTCGGCTCTTCGAAACCAATATCGCAATGTTCTCCGCAGAAAGTTCGTCCGGTAATGCCATACAATATCTACTCCAGCTTCCATTACTCCGGTCTGGCCTCCCCTCCCGCCGCTCGATAGGCTTCCCCTCCTCGTCTTCGTGAACCCCGAGTGGAGTACCGGTCCACCTCCACCCATTCTGCCTCTGGACTCTCTGCTGGACCTTTCTGAGCGAGCAGAGGCCGAAGGGGGGTGTGGGGAAGAAGGAGAAACGGCCGAGGAGGCGGCTGTCGGTTTCCTTTTCTCTCGATCCTCCTCCTCCTCCTCCTTCACCACGATTACGCCACCCTCTGCACTTTTTCCAAAAATATTTCGATGCGGTGTATTCGACGTGGACACTGCGTTGTTTGTGGATTCAATGGTTGCCGGATAATAGAAACAGAGCGGCGATTGATATTTTTATGACCTTTTCGGCAGTTTGATTGTTGGAACGTTTATTTATATTTTTGCTGGCAGTTTCAATTTTGTTTGTAGATTCTTGATAGTCTTCGACGAGAGATTCTTCTTTAGATCGATATTGTACATTGGAGGAAATATAGGTGAATAATTACAGAATAATAGACATTGATGAATTTGAAGAAAAATACAACTATTTGTAGATATGTTTTGCAACAGTATATATATACATAGATAAAGTTACCGATTAATTTTAATTTTAGACGACATACACTTGTAGGAAGATATTAAGAAGGATCTATAATCAGATGATTTCTCTAGAATATCACAATACGTATAATGCAGCAAACTCCAACTTACAAAACGAAATTTAAATAATCAACCCGCTGCTACTTCCAAACTTTGTATCTAACCTTTCACTGCTCTAAAGCCTTAAAAAATCGTCTACACAGCAATACACGTCATCAGCCATAAAAATACATCCTGATGATCAATATCAAAAACCGATATTTCCAAAAGAAATTACATATCCATTATCATACGTATATGATCATTACGTAAAAGTATAATTACACAGAAAATAATTTTCTGAAAGGATTGGTCGTATTCATAATGGCAATGGCAACGATAGACGAATAGAAATAGAAATATGAAAATGATACGCGAAAGGACTAAGTATAGAATTCTGCACGATGGAATAGGTTAACGGAGGCACGGCAGTGTCAGGCGAGAAGATAGCGAGCAGATCGCTCGGTCTAGAGCAGCCGGTTCGAGCTGTGGTTCACGGCAGATCTCGGAGCGAGGAGGACAAGGCGATTTAACACGATTGGCCGGTGGAAATAAACTGGCAACACGCGCATTGGTTCCATCGGTTCCATTGGCTATCGGGGCTCCTCGCGCTTCCGTCGGCCTCCCGCTTCCACCGACGCGCTCCCCCGCGGCCTCGTCGCGCTCTTTTTTCGCGTTCCACTCCACCTCCGCTTGACCGGTGCGTCGATCCGCTCGGCCCCGGTGGCCTCGATCAGCCGTCACCAACCTCCGACCAACTGCCTCCCGGACACCAGCCACTGCTACTTACGCGCAGCGCCGCTTTACGGACATTCCACTTGATTTTCAGCAGATTTCCCGACCTTCCATACCGTAATTCCTCGATTATTTATTACCGAGTCTGATTAATTGAATTTTGGGGTTAATTGAACCGTGCTGAAGTTTAGTAAGGTTATTCATTTAGCTGGAAATCATTGAAACGAATCCTTTCAGAAGGAATTATCCTTGGACTATGGAAAATAATTTATTAATAATTTATTATAAACGGTTATTGGTGATAGAGACACGTATTTCCTGATATTTTTGCGAGAAAGACGTGTGATACGCTAAAATCGAATTTATTATATATCGTATACGTATATAATATTATAAAATCGAATTACAATAATATTAACTGCAATATTTAAATTATATTTATTGAAAATAAGAGAGAGAAAGAGAGAGAGAGGGATAAGATTCATATTCGAAAGTGCAAAAGTTTATTACTAGGAATATTAGTCGAATTTATAGCACGCCCCAAAAAGTGATTTTATTTTGTTTAGTTTCGTGTTAATTTTTATTGGCTTACTTTCACTGCTGTGACAAAACGCTAGGTGTTGAATAATTTTTCTTATCGATCGATTACACGCTATACGAAATTCGTAAAACGGGTTCACCATGGCGGATACGTATTTCGCAGAACTTATTGCTACGCTTACGTTTCAACAGCAAGAACGTTAAATCGCTGGGAAGCGATGATGTCTCCTTATTATAGCAGTTCTTCCAATTAGGAACAGTTTTGTCAGAGATAAATCCACTTTTCGCTTAATTATTTAGTAACGTTTTAAATTTACTTATACGCAACGTCGATCGATATATTTGTTAATAATAAATGTTTGAAATTTTTCATTCAAATTGAATATAGGCCATTCGTGAGAGTTTGTTGGAAAAGGTTTTGAAGTTGTTTTCGCAATCTTTTCACGTGTGAGTATTTTAATCATTTGCAGTTGTCATTTAAAGCGATATATTATCGGGTAACAAATAGTGCGAGCTAACTAGGAACGTAGCGCAGAGGAACAAGACACAGAGTGACAGAGTACCTAAATAGTATGATGAGGTTACTTTCTCATACCCTTCGGCGAACAATTCGTTTTGGACAGGATAACTGATCGCTGGTGCATCTTGATGACACTACTTGACAGAACGATCTAGAGATTACCGCGTTTTTATTTATCCTGTTAAAAATTCGTAGTCTATAGGAAAGCTGAGATTGGCATAGTTACACGTACAAAGTTGTATCACAAAAATTCATCGTCGCATCGTACTATCAGAAATTGCAATAATACGATCAAAAGTTACCATCACAAAAGTTAGAATTATGAGAGTAAAAATCTTGTTAGATTGGCAAACGTAACGTTTTACATAACAACATTAATACTTGTCTGCATAACGTGACGTATCCACAATACGCTATTATATCTTACTTACCAGTAATACGAGTAATCATAACAACAGTAATAGTAACATCATTGGTATGAAAGCAGTATTATAACGCAGCCTGAAACAAGCGTCGACGTTAACACGAGCGTGTCGACGGGATATTGATTGTTGAAATTTTTCTATAAAACTGAATTGAAACAAATGAGCTTATTAGCGTTCCTGGTTTCTCGCGCGGTTCTAATGACTCGGCACATAAAGTCCAATATACGGCAAGCCACACGATGACCATGACTCAAAAGTTCCCCCATCACGTCGGGTAAATAACACCCACGTGACGGTGTCGCTTTCTTCCAGTCGGTGGCTAGATTACCGGGATGAGTTATGATAATTTCTGCCGGACGGCGATCAACGACGTCGGGCAATCAAACATGGCGCCCGTCGAGCAATCGAGCGTCTTGAACTCCGCCAACGCCGTTGCCATAATATCTCTTGCACGCGGAATGTGGATTCGCGGCCGAACACTTTCTATCATACACCTTTCTTTGATTGATCTTCCCTTCGAGCGAATTCCAGACAGCTCCCAAGTTACCTTCTGTCTTCGATAGGTTTTGCTTGGATTGCTATGATTCAAATACGTCTTCTAGGATAGCGTAATAGCGAGAGAAGTATAATTGGAAAGGATGAAAAGTTTTTTTTTTGGAAAATGATCGCTAGATTTATCGCTGGATTATTCACCTTCTTATTCTAAAGTTTTGTTTATGTTCTTATATAATTAGTTAAAGGTAGATTTGTTTCGTGCTAACGCGAATATCGTAACGAGTGTCCTTCTTTGACACATACGTAACATTTTTCTGTTACACGTGTGCATTCTGTTGCAGCGTAAATATCACGAATAATTTGGAAATTAGCTGATCAAAGACGAAAGGTGACAAGATTGATATAAAATATCCGTTGATTTTATAAAAATATGAATTGCCTTCGAAGTTTTCTCAAACTTTCTTACTGGTTTCTTATGGAATTCAGTATTTCGGAGCAAGTATTTTTTGGAATACAATGCTGGTTCGACAGGAATCGAGGTTTTTGGTAGAACATGATATCTTATACTAAACGATAATCACCGTGAATCCGTTAGTTCCACTCTTTCTTGCGCAATTTGATTTCTGGAACCATTTGTGTTGGAATAGCGTGCTATGTTGCCCGGTACTTTCTACAAGCCGTTCCTGGAAACGACGTGCTACGCATGTTTTTTGTTCCTTCGGCTTAGATGGTATCGCGCTTTGTAACCGGTTAGTTTCTGGTAAACTAGCTGCAAATCATTAATTGTTACGATATACTATACACCATAATTACTACTAATTTACCACTATTACATTCTATTATCACCCTACACAACATCCCTCTAAGAAATCTAATTGTAAATCCATCTGTACAACAATTGAAATATCGTTCGATTCCATAAACTATTCTAATTTTATTCAACTTTTCTTTTTATTTAAATCACAGGTATACATAACTTCTGATCTGGAAACAGATTCAGAATATTCTCACGAACCTACATATTCGATAGCTTGTTACGAAGATCAAAAAACTCGAGCGGGTGATCTCGAGCTGGACCAAGGTCAAACTTCAAGGAGAGCTCTAGCTTCTCTGGAAATTCAGCTTCGCGTATTCTCTTACTTCTGGTCAAACTGAATCCCAACCTCTGCACCAGCGAATATTATTTATCTTACGAATATCAAACACACGACCGCGCATTGTACTATAATTTACTTATCGGTCGTTATAATTACAACTTTCAAGCAAATGACCGAGCCGTCCTAAACTTGTATGGAATTGCGTTTGCGGAAATTGGTGCAGACTGCCAAAGACGCGTTTGCACGACCGACGATAATATTCAATTGCGATTCATCAGATATTAATTTTTGCCGTGTAACGTGTAACCAAGGGTTGATCTGCCTTCGAAACTCGTAGTTTCGCGTAATATCATAATACGATACTCTTTGCTGCTAATAAAAGCGTATTTGAGGCAAGATGGTGTTTCTAGCGTGTTTCTTGGGCGTCTTAACACGGGGGCCATTTAGAAACGATCGACGAACGATTAGTATCGAGGAAGAAGGGGCGAGTTCGCATCTGGCGCACCTGACCGTCAGTTGTGTACTTTCTTCGTTACTCTCGAACAGGAACTGCCTTTCTCCTCTTCAACCCCTTCCTCGAAATGAACGCAGCCGGACAAGCGCACTTCGTAACGTCTGCTTTTTAACGACCATTATTGAAATTTTACTGCCTTCTTAATTGGAAATTAATGGTTACACTGACGCATGACTCATCAGGGAATTAGCGTGTCTGAATCTGCTTTTCACGCATTCTATGCTCCAAATATCAGAACTGGTTCTTTACGGGCGGGATCTAATTGATCATGTTTATTGCATCTTGCGGGCTTTAATTATTCTGAGAATCGTCATTTATTTTTCTTGCCGTTTTCTTCATTGTTCGCATTAAGGAGAATGCTTCGTTATTGAGATCGGCATGGAAAATCAAATTGTATACATTTTCATTTAAATAGAACGGATACGCTGCGAGTTAATTGATTAAGCGAGATAAGTTTAGGCTAAGTGTTAAATAAATTTGTTTAAGGTGCACTGGATTAGGAATGACAACTCAGGGTTACATAGTAAATCAGGTAGATCAGGTAAATTAGATCTGGGTTAAGCATAGCAAAGATGAAATGGAAACTTATAATCAGATTTAGACTAAAATGACTCCTATAAAATGATATGTACAAAGTAGAAGTGTTAATTTATAAGAATATTTATAAAATTCATATTTCACGAACTAAATGTTTTTAAAATATAATATCTCTGAGTACGTGTAAAACACAATATTTTAAGAAGTTTCTTCATTTTCCATTTATGCAATACGATTTTTCCTCAAACAATTAATGGCTAACAATCCAATGGTGAAAGTTCTGTTCCATAAATCAAAGAAGCAAGGATATAGAAACAAGCAATTTCTAAATTTTCATAAGACAATACCCCTAGGCTTAATACAACGATGCTCAAATTTCTCAAGTTTCTCTATCAATATTGTTTTAATTTAAGATTCGAAAATGTTCAGATCGTATCTACGTGAAAGTTCCCTTTCGTTTCATTTTCATATAATGTAATCCAGTAAAATCAGTATCAAGGCACGCTTACCCGACTCGTAATTGCGAGTGAGCAAAATTCCTGGCCGAATCTTCGATCGCAACCGTCTTAATGACGAAAGTGTGCGATCGTGGGGTCACGAGTACCATAGGCGACACGATGCCCGGTCGATGTCGAGACGTTCCGAATTTACGCGGGGAACGAAAGGAAGACGCCTCAAAGTGAGTTGGCTCGTCCACTTATGCACGCGGCTCCGCTCGAGTGACTCTCCGAACGGAATTTCACCGACATCTGCGCGGCTCCCCTTCGGTTTCTTCGCCACTCTGTGCATCCGCACTCGCAATACGGTGTGCATGTAACGCGCAGGAGGAACATTCGGTCTCGGAGACTTAAAGGTGTCGCGTCAAGGGTGAACGAGCACGACATAAGGAGCAAAGTGGACGTTCTACGTCCTACGTGAACTTCGAGTACGTTGACTTCTGGTGCGGAACCTTCCTCCAACTTGGACATCGTTCGAACCCGGTGACTGACTGTTCGGACCTGTTCCTTTCACCTTGTTTACGTTACTCTTTAGTCATATTTAAACCTTTAAATATGTACGATGCAACATTTTTGACCCTTCTTACATTCATGCTTTTCTTTTTATTAATTAATTGGTTGAGTATAATTAATAACTTTTCTCTTTAAACTCTTTATTTGGAACTGATTCCTTGGAAGATGTAGATTCTTCTGTTTAGAAAATTGTCTAGTTGTATCGATATTTTATAATCTTTATACTTCATGTAGGAGATATCGTGAGATTATGACGTCACTATATTTTAGAATATTATATTCTTTTCTCTGGAAGGTATTATTTCTTACAACATTTTTATCGTATATCGTAAGAACTTCCGAAGAACGCAGAGCAATTGTGTATCAATACAAAGGAATATGAAGAGCATTAGCGAAATTAATTTTACAAAGATAGTACCTAGAATTGTCTATCTAAATCAGTAATACGATAAACAACATTGAACAGCGACTATACAAAATAGAGCGGAGGCTCCACGCTAAATCATAGCCATTCAAAAAGCTCAACTCTCACTAATCACGAAGGTATAATTAGAAGGCTAGGAAGGAACTATTAGTCAAACGTTAGAACAAATTTTTCATTTCGTTCAAACTTCCTCCACCATATCTCCCTCATCAAATTTACTATCCACGAAGTGTCAACTCTGTAAAGGTCCCGGCATCTTCTACCTGTTACAACGTGTACAAACAAAATCGATAAGTAAATTAAGACTGGTCCCGTCTACACGAATATCCTAAATCTGAGCAGAAACTAAGCCGACTGAGTAAATATCCTTTCGCAGGACGCGATAGACAAGTTTCCTTGTCGGAAGTTTTCCTTCCCGATAACCACTTTACTGGCACAGGTGTAACCTACCTGCTTCGTCCATGGAAAGGTGTCCGCCGGACAAAGAGCCTAAATTGAAAGTTAATTTTCTGTTGCTCGTCCTTGCACCTTCCTCCAGTTACTAGGTACTTAACCACGGTTAGCTGGCTACCTAACCTACTCTCACCGGTCAATCGATAATTAATATCTGCCGCCTGTTTCGGCTGGTGCACTCTAATTGACGATTGCAATTAGTTCCGGACGATATAACCGGTCCAATCGGTACGGTGGCCTTCACCGGATAAACCAATTCGCTGGGTTCATGGTTTTAAGAGATTGCAGAACGGTATCGAATGTTTTCATCAATGGATTGTATACCTTTTATGGTTTCGTAGTATATACAGTGGCTATAGAAGGTATTAGCATAGCCTCGTATTTGTTTCCTTTTATACCAATCGTTAGCAGTATAGCATTGTATTCTGGTATCTAGTGAAAAGAAATGAAAATGACAGATATATGGAAATATCCTTAGAGATGCGCCGCTAAATTAACTAATCTTAGGTTCAATAACTTATTAAGTTTCTATGAAAAATTCAGAACTGTAATGATAATTCTAGTTTATTAATGGCACTGCTATGGTGGTCACTGGTGACACTGGACTTCCTAATGATGCCATATTTTCTATTGCAGAGGCTCGCGGCGCATTTCTCCTATACATATAAATATACATGTAGGTGAAGTGATCAATTTTGCAATATGGATTTTTAATGTAATTATACACGTACAAATGCGTAATGTACATAATGAGTAATAGAAATGTGAAAATAAGGGGACTTTCTATACGCGTGGGACTGTAGTTAACCGTTTCCACTTGTCTATTAGTCTCTCGTTATTTTAACGAGATTATGCTGTCATATTATTCCATACCTGTGGCGAACACAAGATGTTCGCCTCCACCGCATTTCTGTACACAACCCTGTTGCCGCCGCTGCGGTCAAGGGATGGCAAGGATAGCAAGAAATGTGGTCTGGTTTGGAGCGCGCGGCTACCTTTAATTCTAAAAGTGCCAGTAAAACTTTTCGACAACTGGCTGTTCTCTAGCTCATTGAAAATCTTTGCAAGTTTCCATCGTCAAGTTAAATAATTATATATTCTTAAATATTTTATATGTCCAGTTCTCATTGGGGTTAGGTTGGGGTTAGGGGCGTATAACGAATCCTCATTTGGATTAGACATTGTTGTTATACAATATAGATGGTATTTACTGGTACAAATATGATTAGTGGCAATTAGATACTCGAGATGCTAATGACAATGATCTTAGGTTTAATAACGAATCCAAGGTTAACGGGATAGCAAATGCGCTTTCTTCCAAAGTCTAAATCGAACTGAATTTACTTGTCCACAATTCAAGTGTAACTCAACTTACTTGTCCACAGTACAAGTAGAAGTTAACTTACTTGTCCATAGTACGAGTAGAACTCAACTAACTCACTCAGTCCAAGTGGAACTGCACTTGTATACTCTTCTCCGTACCTCTCTATACCCCTCGGGTTAATTATATTTTTAAAGAGAGCTATACAATTACTCCATACCTCTGTTAGGTAAAAACGTCCATCCCGTGACCGTGGCTACGTTTAGCGATCCGTTATGTCACTTCGAGCCAAAGTCTATTGCCATAAATCTCGGACACACATAATCGGATTAAATCATAAATAACTATTTCTAAATTTTATTATTTAAGTACAACTATAAAGAAAAGTCTAAACTAAAGTATTGGGGATCTTCCCAAACATTCCAGAAAAAGGCCCGATGTCCTTTCATCTTCGACATATAAATTTGTAATGGCATGAAATGCACGAAATTTCCTAGAAACTAAATAAAATCCACCAATTTATAAATCCGCTTTATAAACACTTTAAACAAGTTCTTAGTTTCTGTCTCTGTACTCAGCAACGCGTAACAACGCAACATTAAACGTAATTAGCAAATTCCAGTACATTTTTGGGATCGCATCACGAAGGATACAGTTCGTTCTTCGTACGATTCCCCGCAGGGACTATTAACTTTCAGTAACGTGTGAAAACGGCTGTAAATTTCGACGACGGCCCGTAATGGCTGGTGGGACTTTAAGGATGTATAGTTACGAACGGGGGGTTCCTCCGGCCCTTTTCGGTTGGAGGTAGTATGAAAAACCCTCGTCTCAACCCCCTGACTCGCCCATTCGCGGCCGTTGGAACCCTCGCACGCACGTAAGAATGTGCAGTAATACACTCTACAGAGCACCCCATTCGGGAAAAGGGGTAAGTAAGCTCGGAGGCGCCTACGGCCGCATAAACATAAATTATCAGCTGGTAATTACGAGATACAGCTCGAACCCACTCCACGAAAATGTTGTTGTCTTCCTTTTCCAACGGGGGTGAGCCTCCTCCACCTTGCACGGAACGCTGGGGGTGGCTAGCAAAGCCAAAGAAGAGGAACCATTCGCACCCCCTTTCGGAGTAGCGGAACGGAACTGCGTGGACCGGCTAATTGTTATATACATTCCATTAGGTTAATTGCTGAATTAAGACTTCTTCTGGGGGCTCTCGCGGGCTGGATAATTATCGCACGGTTCCCTGAGCTATGACAGATGCTGCGATCAGTCGAAGTCTCGCGATTTACCAATCCTTATGGAGGTGGCGAATAAAAATGGGGAACATTTATTCTTATAAAGATTCATAGTTTCTGAATTGAAATACAGCGACTACGAAAAGTTCTTTGAAAAGCTTCTTTGTCGGATTCTATATTTCATTTTTATAATACAATTTTTAAAATCATACAAAGACACTATCAAATGATACGAAATTTAATACACTTGGACCTGATTACTTAGTACGAAAATGATATAATAAATTCAGAGGAGTTGAAACGAATGGAAAAAATGATTTTCTCATTCAAATAAATGAACATCCGATTATCTGAAAATAAAATCTCGTCAGGTAAAATCATTTGAATAGTAGTTCTTCGTATATCTTACCGAAATATCGCCCAAGCCAGACTTAAAATAGGCCATTGTAGTATAAAAATTGCTCAGTTCCGTCGTCTTGGAATTACAGTGTTGCGTTGATAAACTTCCGCAGTTCGAAGGAAGTACGAAAGGGGTCCGGCTACATAAAGCTTAGCTGAGAAGCGGGGGTGGGCCGTGAAATGGTGGATTCAACGCGTGTGCCGGCTAATAAATAATTAAAACTTTTGTTTCGAAGGTGTCACTGATGTACGGCCTCTTCCCGGCTGTCGCGGCTGCTGAGTAATCGCGCTTTATGAATTAAGGTTATGCTTTATGTTAAAAGATTCGCTCGGCATCTGTTTCTAATTACCCGTTAATGGCTATAGCGCCGGCAGTAAAGCATTCGTTACTGTAAAGTTCCAGCTTCCTATAGCGTGTCTGCCGCGCTCTGTAATCATCCTAGATCTCAATACCGAGTGCATACTTTCCGACTATGAGTCCGCTTATGCGAACGAAAGTAGCGGAAACCAACTGCTCCGATGAATGATCAATAGACATACTTGTATTTGAGTTATGTTAGACAATTTCTTAAATGAATCTGTTCCTATCTACATATATATCTATATATTGATGATTGAATATCTGAGAGTTGAAAACTATATATGAAATATGATGTTGTGTCTAGATTAGCATGGAAGATTAAAATATATATAGAGATGATGTAATAAACCTTTGGAATAGTTTGTTTTTCTTGGAAGAAAGTTTAGGAGTATGTTGCGCGTATTGAATTATAGTAACATTAGAATGTAGAATTACTGTTTCTTTGTATAAATTATAACTTGTCGCGGAAACGTGTTAATAGCGTGTTTAATAACGTGTTTAACAGTGATAATGTGCAGAGTTTGTACCTGATAACTGAACACTTTACATATTTATATATTCCTAATCCACATTACCTAATCTACATCACGTTACCTAATCCACATCAAATGCACTGAAAATTAACTTCAGACGCTATACCCTCAACAAAACTTTGTCGTCTTTCAATACTCACGCTCTTATCGTTTCTACATATTAAATAACATTAATTCAATTATGAAGAAATATTTATTAACACATACAAAATTGTGCCTCCTCCCTCAACTTAAATCATCAGCAAAGTATACAATAGAGAAAATAAAGCAGTAGCGGGTTAAAGAAAAACACGAATTCAGACGTTGGTGGCTAGCAGGTATTGTGATTCAGATCACTGAGTTCCATTCAGCGTGATCTCGAGTCCCACGTGGTGGTTTCTCGAGCGACGGATGTTCGATCGCGACCGGACGCGCGGGCTTTTTCGTCCTTTTATCGGGGCCGCAGGACTCCACGTGATTGCGTGGCCCTGTGGGAGGGCAGACGCGCAAAACATAATGTGCCCATGGCCCGGGTGTGGGTGAGAATGCATGCGACGCACTTGGCCGGTTTCTTACGCGACCATTCAACGCGTATGCGTGTGAGTAATTAAAGAGAGCGACTGTCACATCCGGCGACCCACGCGTGAAGGGTGCGGCCTCTGTCCCTCCCTGTTCCTCTGCACTCCGACTCCTTTTCTATCCCTCCTTGCCCTGCTGGCTAGCCCTGGGCCACGTCACTCTGCTGTTTCCAACGCGTCGCGGACTCGTTTTCGAGACCTCTTTCTTCTGCGATACCTCTCGTTCTTTCACTTTCTCTCTCTCTTTCTCTCTTTCTCAGTCTTGGATTCAACAAATTCACTGGCGCCTAGCCTGCTCCAGAACTCGACAGAGAATCGGCTGGTTTCTCTTATATAAATGGAGATTTATCATAGTGAATAACGAAACTCGATCGATATACAAATTATATAGACGGTATAAAAGTACTTGAGTATACTGCGTGATGAAATAAAGAGAGCTTTTAATGTAATGTTCTTGGTCTGTTTGAAAATTGGTGTTTCATCAATCGTTGGTAGAAATAGGACCTTTGCGTGGTTTTCAAATGTAAAGAAAATCAATGGTGTGCAATTTACGATCAGTTTTATCGAAAAAAATACACCTATTTGCATAAGATGAATTATAGAGGGTGTCACAGTCTGTTGAAAATAAATTGTAGAAGTAAAGATACGTTGCCAGAAATATGGAGGGAATAGGTTAGTATTCATTTAGTTAATTAGTAATTTAGTAAAATACCTTAATTTACGTATAATGTTGCGACGTCAGCCGTGAAAATGTAAACGTGAATTAGAAATATTTTATAATGTACCTACTTTTCATTGTGTTGAAATTGGTTCTATGTTTCTGATTCTAATTACATCGCATGCCAGTTGGTTCTTTTAAAATAGAAAGCACTTTAGATTATAGTATAAAGCAGGTATATTTTAGCATACTTACGTCATTCTGAAAAATGTTATTCTACACTCTGCGTGAGTTGTACAAATGCATAGAAGCTGCATATAAATGATATCACTAAAAATCAGCAGGGTATGTTCAAAGGCGTGAAAGAATGAACGATAGCGCCCCATTGTTGCGTGCATGGCTACTAATGAAAAAAGCTTTGAACATTTGCTATTAAAGGGTGCCTTGAATAGGTTTGCCGTGCCTCAACAATAAATGGATTGCAAACTCCTGTTTACTTCGTTTTTAATTTAAAATATGAAACTTTACTTATATGCGTGAAATTAGTTCATTAGATTTCTAATGGACGTTCAGGTTGCAAAATTTTTAATATTCCTAATTTGATGCGTGCGATAAATAAAGTTGGACGTATCCAATCGTGTAAAGTAATATTGAATTAGAAATATTAATTTATATCATTTTAATTGAATACACATTATAAATTTCATTGAATGAACGAAGGGTTCAACAAATATTTTATTTCGAACCTAATGAAAAAATAAAAGCTTGAACAAGTCATTATTTGAAATATTACACAATTTGACATTATACAACAAAATTCACAATTTGAATATGTAAAAAGTTCATTTGTAAATATTATACTCTTGACTTTTCCAATCAAATACACATTCCATTATTTACGTCTACATTTTCATAAACACTTCTTTACGTACATCCGCAACACGCTCAAATGTTCACCACCTCTTCGTGTTAACACGCTTCATCTCCAGAAGAAATTGCTTACCAAACTACTTAGTCTTCTACCAAATCATAGCTACATCAACAATTTTCTGCAAATTACATTATTTATACAATATACCTGCGATGATTCTTGTAGTTCTATATATTGAACAGAACACGCATAGTATCATGCTCTTATCTTATCTCAAGCTTGACACTTCGAGATCCTACAATACTGAGAAAAAAGCATCTAATTCATGAAGGTGACCGGTGTGACTTTAGTTTAGATATACTAGGTTGTCCGGAAAGTGTCTTTCTTTCGCAAAAGTGTTTTTTACAACAATGCTTGCTTTGCAACTTTGCAACTTTCATACAAACGTGAAACCAAATCTGTGAAATGTCGCGGTGTTTATCTGAGCAGAACAAAATGGATCGTACGTAATTCGACAAAATAATATAAAACAAAAAACGTGCGTCTATTATTTCCTCATAAAACGAAAGAATCTTTTCGGACAACCTAATACGTTAAGGTCGGTATCTCTAGCGTTAAGATCACATTTAAGCAAAGACATAGCGAAATAGCGAAAGAATCCATCCTCGAAGAGCATCCAATCGGGAGCGAGCAGCATAACTTCGCAGCTGCGAGGCTCGATGCCTTTAAATCCGCTCGTCCCGCGGCATAATTCAGCTTATTTACGATGTTGGCGGCGCGGGATCGGGGAATGGTGGCGGGAATATGTGACGCATTTCGCTGATTGAAATTTTCGCAAGATTATTCCGTTCCCCCGACTGGTGGTGTCCGCCCCCACAAGACCGTGGGGGGTTGCATTGTCTTCGGAAGGCGAGCCGGGGCCCTCTTAAAGCGCATTGATCCAGTAATTTACCGTGTTACGGCACTCGCGACATCGTTATGAAGATTACAGCGAGGGAAAAAGTGGCGTCGAAATTACGAGCGGACCGAGAACTAGGCATAATGCTGGCTGCGTGCGCGCTTTTGTAACAAGAATTACGCGACCGGCTGCTGCCTCCTTAATTCCGCCGCCCAGCCAAATAGAAATGCAATAGAAATTGCACGGCTTGCAATTTTTTCCCCCTTTCTTTTTTCTGCTTGCAGGAGGAAGCCTCCTTTCTGGTCCTTCGCCTGCACCGGAAGATGCACTCGAAGCTAAAGACATCGCTGGACTGGCCTCTTTTTTCGTCAGTGCGGATCTATCGAGGATTTAGCTGCGATTAAATTCTTAATGATTTTTCTTTGTCAATCTCTTGACGATTTGTTAATCTGCTCCAGTAGTATCGACAAAGTTAATTTGGTTTTGTGATAACGATGAACGTAAAGGATATGCATTTTCTATGTTCGAGATCGTAGGATCGGAACCTGAATCGTTAGGAAGAAGTTTGGAACTTCGTGCACCACTTTCTGAAAACTGGAACAATTTGAATGAAATCTTGATTCATAGTTCTTGACGTAAACGTTGCCTTCTCTATACCCTCGTTAAGCATGTTCAACAACTTGTTGAACATAATCATGAGCAATTTAAACGGATTTGCTTTATTCAAATCCTGAGGAGAGATATTTTTCGTCAAATGCTAGTAATTCATTTGTTGACCAACCTGAATAAGAATTTATCCGTAAAAGATAAATTTAGAGAGCGTGAACTGCGACAATTTATAAAAAAACAAACAAATTATCTGGCTCATAAAATACGAATGAATGCACGATTACTTTTCCCTTAGTAATGAAATTTAATTTTCAAGATAGAAAGGTACACATTTCCAAGAATATCTCGATTGGTAAATCCCGTGTCACGAATTTTCCGGAGTCTGTGCAACATGAAAACGAGAATCGTTCGACGTCTAGAGACAAAACAAGAAGAAGAAGAAGAAGCGACGGATAGTCAGAGTTAAACTCGATGGAACGGACGAAACAAAGGGAAATCAAGGAAGCAACGAGCAAGCTCGGAGGATCTCGTTCTCGGTTAATGTCGCGCAGGGCTAAAACTCTTCGAGGCCCATAGATCAATGGTTCGCAATTATTGTAAGTTCATTAGAGGCAGAGGGTCTACGACCAGTGTTTCTTCCCAGTCGACGGTTCTCCGTCTTCCCCCACCTTCCCTTTCGCCCGCGGAAGAAGTCTCCACGGGCCGAAAACCCCTGTTGCCAGACCTGAAATTGCGACATTCCGCGCGAAACGCCGAAACTATTTGACTCTGTAATTTGTGATTGTAGTTTATTGCGCGGATAGACTAACGGACCGTCGTTGCAACGCTGTTGCTCAACTCCCCGCAACGATTCCTTGCAATTTCGGGCTTGGAATTCCTACGGAAGCCTGGGACACGCGCGCCCCGTTATGGATTGCGGCTCTTCGAAACTTCTATCGGCCCAGAAAGAGTCAGCTTCGTTTCGCTGTTTCACCGAGAAGATACACGCCGCACCGAGATATTTACTGTATACCAGCGGTTCTCTTCAACCGAACTGCATCCATGTTCGCTTCTCTTTCGCCTTTCGACTCGTGTCTGGCAAGTCGACAACAATAAAACAAGCTAACTAACGGTCTTGCTTGAACCTGTCCGGCTTTATATGATTTTTATATCGTTTGTAGTTGTTTTTACACCTTGATCTTATAATTTGATCTTATATCATGATCCTAATTGTTGAGATTGAGGTTGACTGATTGAAGAACGAGTGCATGAATTTGTAATAGAAAAGTATATTGAAGTAATTAAAGGTATAAGTTTATGCTGATTCAGATCCTTACTGTCCTTAGTGTTACTAGACAATGGAATGATAGGGAGCACGTTCATATATTTATAACAAAAGGACATTATCAAAAAAGTTAACCTTATAGTTTGGGCTAGAGGCTATAGGGAACATAAATAGAAATCTGTTTATTGTTCCTTTGTTCCTAGACCTTGCAGCCCAAAACATAATGTATATTCAAGGGTACAATAATATACTCCTTATTTAGAACTCCTTATTTCTGCGTAATAGCAGTCTCCAGGTCGAGGATATACATAAATAAAGATGTAGAGTTTTTCTTGAAGTAGTTACTTCAACATTAATGACAACGAAGAAAGTACATATGCCTTGCTACAAAAATGAAAGGAAGAAAATATAGCTAAATCTTCTTAAATGACAACGAAGAAAGTACATATGCCTTGCTACAAAAATGAAAGGAAGAAAATATAGCTAAATCTTCTTAAATGATTCGAGACAGGCTCGTTTCCAGTCACTTGCAGGGGTTTGACATTTTTATTTCACATGGATTTCACGTGTAACTTTGAACTTAACAGGTTCTTTTCATTCTCGATGGTTTCGTATCCAAAACTCTTTTGTTCGATCATTAACCAATATCAAATCACAGAGTCAACGAAAATGTACCAACAATATTTTTCTGCTGTGATCTTCGTTTTCGTATCTTCGCGCAGGTCGTCGTTTATTTTTGTTTCGTTACGGTCTACTCGAACTTCGCCATGGCGCATTGTATCTTTTTGTCCAACGTGTTTGCTCGATAACAACGTTTGTTTCTCGATGTCGCGAAAGCTCTCTGGTGTTCCCCTGTGTTTGTCGTACTAGTCGAGAAAAATACATTCGATCTCGCATATTCGACATTGTAGGTATAAACACAGGGAATGGGACGCAAGGTGACTGGCTGTTTGAAAAGGGTGCTTTGGCAAGAAGAAAATCCGGGCGCCACGGTGGCAAACGCTTTCTGCAAGGAGGAAAGAAACCATTTACATGCTACTCGACAGGCAATATTGAGCGCAGACGCCGTTAACTTTAACCGCCCGAGCCCAGCCATTCTCACTATCGCAAAAACAATTAATGCTCGTTAAAAGAAATCCTTGATTTACTGCTAGATGAAGGTACGGGGTCGAGATAACTATCGTCGGCGTGTAACTCGCCTTCCACCAACATTCTTTTTCGCATCGAGTCTGCCAGGTATAAAATTCCCTGTAATGTTCGTCAGTTCTTGCTTAGTCTTCTCACTTTTTGTATAGAAACGTGGTAGAATAGAGTGTGTAATATTTAGATGTTCTACTTTCGTGTTTTCAAATCTCTGGCATCTTATGCTTTAAGCCGAAACTGATGCAGATGCAAGAAACAGTCCATCCTATGAGAATTTAGAATTCGACTGACGTCGTAGAAACAAGTGAGAATAGAGAAGAGGAGAGTATATGTAGTAGAGATATTAATAATTTATTGGATCTAATTCTATAAATTAATCTCTAAATGTATAGAACGTATAACGTTATTGTTTAACAATATATTTAAATTTTTCTATATATTGCAGTATACATGTACCAGCCATGTACACAACACTTATCACATTGTACATTTAAATACACTACATTGTTTTTTATATTAGAGTACATATAATAATACATCAACGTAAACGAGTAAATGTAATTTCTTTATTATATATATATTTTTTTTATTTATAGATGAAATATTAGGTTATCCAAACAGTTTCTTTCGTTTCATAAGTAGACAATAGATGAACAACAATTTCTGCTTTATATTACTTTACTGAACTAGGTATGATCTATTTAGTTCCATTTCTATTATTATATTCGTGCATAATTCAATAAACTAATATAAAACAAAAAAACATTGTGTGTCTATTATTTCCTCATGAAACGAAAGAAACTTTTCGGACAACCTAATATTTATAGATTTAATTTATAGATTACGTTTTAAACAAGTCAATTCGTATATGTCTATCAATCTCTCATTTTCATGGAATTGGTATCTTAATATTTCTCCTGATATTTTCCATCATCATCTTACGATATACATTTAGTATTATCAGAAATAAAAGGGGAAGAAAATACTAAAAACGGAAGTGTTCATAGTAAATTCTATAAGATAGATTACAGATTAAGTGATAAATCTATACAAAATTTACAGTGACAGCTGTAATAAGTAGTAATAGCTTCACTATAAGAAGTCAATAATAAACTCTATCTCTATAAAATAAACGTATCATAAACACACGATAAAAACGGAATCCACTGCACGTTATGTGGTGACAAAACTTTGGAAAAGGTAGAGACAAACTCTTGATGCGTGAATATCGTAATAGAAGGAGGAGCAGAAACGGTTTTAAGCTGCGAGAGCGGGCACGTGGCCGTAGGACATTCAGAGATATCCGAGTGGTCTATTCGTAGTAATGACGATGCCTCGAAAGATGCAATAGGGCAATTACCATTTCTCCCCTCCATGCGGCGGCGTGTGACGACACGATGAAAATTGTCATTACGCGAACCGTCGCGACAATTATCGCAGCGTTCACGATTGCAATTTGCAACCGTCTGGAAACGGTCTGGGATTACTCAACGAATCATCTTGTAACTTTTAACTACCGGGCTGTGCGCGTCCCCCGCTAAATCCTGCCCCGGTTCCAGGAGCACGAATCTTCCTCTCTGGGAATCTTGCACTCTTAACCGGGACGGCCCGTTCAAAATCTCGTCGTTTCTTAACTTTCTTCTTTCAATGCGGTTCTTCATTTTCCTTTCCTAATAAAAATTCGTATTGCGAAAAATTAGTTGATATCTATTAGGTCTTAAATAATGTATTTTATAATGTAAACAATCTATTTTCATATCTTTTTAATATCTTCAATATCGAGAATAACTATCGTTACAACGTTGTCTATTTGATATACACGTTGGATGCAGATATTTTTGAATGTCTAGTTTGCTTCAATTTTGCTAGATGAATTATATGGTTTGTTTTAGACAATACGTTGTTGTGGACAATTGTAAGCATTTTCCACAGGAATTATTATTTTATGTGTAAGCCAGATTAGAAACTGATTTCGAGTATTTCTATCAATTTGCTTTTAAGATTCTGATGGAGTGCGTTTTTTTGGATTCATCTTCGTTACTTCTTGCATTCATAAACTTCAAATTGACCAAGTAGCTTCTTTATATTCGTATATTTTTTATCAAACACATACCTTCGCCGTTGTAGTCTAAATTGTGAAAGATATTTGTTGCCTAACTACAGTACCAAAGAACGAATTTGTAACTTACTATTAAGTTACATAAGCTATAACATATTAGAACAATTCCAAACCTAATATTAAATATCTATTACAAAACATCGTCCCGAGAACAATATTCAGTAATATTAAACAGAATATAACGAATTATATGAAACATCACTATGTTCGTGTCACCGATATATCTTGCATATTTATATCTATTAGGTTGTCCGATATGTTTCTTTCGTTTTATAAGGAATTAATAGACACACAATGTTTCTTGTTTTATATTAGTTTATTGAATCATGCACGAATATAATAATAGAAATAGAACTAAATAGATCATACCTAATTCAGTAAAGTAATATAAAACAGAAATTGTTGTTCATCTATTATCACCTTATGAAACGAAAGAAACTGTTTGGATAACCTAATACAAAATATTATAATTGCTTCTTATATTTTCAGCATTACGCCACTATAAACATCCACATTCTCCTCATGAAACGCCAACGAGAAACGAATAAGCGTAACGATAAGAAAGAACCACAAGGTTGCCGAAATTGGTCCCAAAAAGCCTTAAATCCCAGCGTTCTGAACAGGCGTAGTTATCCGAGGACGCGTCAAACGCGGTGAAAAAAAATCTGCTCCTTCGCCGGCGATAAATAACGAATAATTCTTAAAACAGTCGCCTATGCATCATCGTGTCATTTTCGCGGTGCTATATGCGCGGCGGTGGCGTCGCCAGCGTCGTCGTCGTCCTCGACGTCGTCGGCGACAACGCGGAACGACGCGCCGGAAAATTTATCGATGCTAATTTCCCGGCCGCGGTGCTCCGTCGTCGTGGAAAAGAATTGTTGTCATCCCGCCCCATCTCCACCCTCGGCTCTGGCTACACCCGTGTTCACGGCCCGTCGTCTTATCCTGTCCTCGAGGCCGTTACCTGCGAGGGCTGTTTTCCTCCTAAAATCCCCGTTTAAAACGCTGTTCTTCGGGTTTAAGTCGCGCTGACTGACGCGGATCGGCAACCTCGGAGACCAGCTTTCTTTCCTCCTGGCCGATCTTCTCGGTTTTCTCGTTTTCCTCGTATTCTCTCTATCCCGGTGCTTGATCAAACATCGTGCGAATCGTAATTGAAGATTCTAAGGCTGAGCGCTGTGTCGCTTTAGCTTGCTTTTTAACTGGTCGTTGGAATTTCTTTCTTTGAGGGTGACTTTACGATGCTTTATATTTTTATATGTTAGTTTATGG
The DNA here is from genome assembly GCF_910591885.1 of Bombus terrestris. NCBI lineage: Eukaryota > Metazoa > Arthropoda > Insecta > Hymenoptera > Apidae > Bombus > Bombus terrestris. The sequence continues at coordinate 7,620,662 of NC_063277.1, forward strand.
TAGTAAAGTGCGGTAGGGGTGTTTGAACAAGTGATATTGATGTGGCTTTTGGATTTATTGTAATAGAACTTGGATCATTCGTTGGTGTCTGTTGACCTTGATGGTAAGTTTGTGATGATTTGTTCTGGGTTACGACGATGTTTTTAGATAGAGGCGTTTGGAATGTTTGAGAATTTTTGAGAATCTCTATTACCTGTTAGGCTGTAATAACTGTCACGACAATATCCTGTTGTATCGCAAAATGATAATGCACTGATATCTACATTGTATATGAGGTGTATGCAATATAATTACGTACTTTACGCTCGAAAAAGAAAGAAGATATAATTAATACTCTATATTATATGTATATAATTGATACTTTACTTTATATATATAGCTTTTAATTATATATACATCTGAAAATTGTTGTAACAATTAAACCAGCAAAATTACAAATTTCTTTTAAAATTTTACTAATACAACTTTGGAAAAGGTGCGTTGTAAAGAATTTAATAGCGGTATTTTATCATAAAGTACGTATTGTCTCGCAAGACACGAAATTTACGTAGGCAAGACAGCTAACGTTGTAAATGAAAGTAAACGTTTGTAGAAATGTTTTCGCTCGAAATGCGCGTCGTACGTCCGGATTCGCAATTACCGGTCGAAAAAAGGGGGCAACGAAACATCTTGGTGAAATCGAGCAACGAGAAGCATCAAGAGCCGCGGTTACAGCAACACAAACCACGGCAAACGTTCTTTCGTCCGCAGATTGAGTAACAAGGAGGCCAGCCACGTGCCAAAGCCAGCGCCGTTTACATTTTATTATCGCCCCTCCAGCAAATTTTCCATTATGCCGTAATTAAATGCGAAATCGTTAAGTGCAACGAATTTACCGACCAAGTGCCTGCCGTTTTAATCAACTTCCTAATGAAAACCTGCCAATCGATATGTAATAGAGCGATAAAGGTTTTCTTCTCGTTACTTCGCTGCATCGCGATGATTAAAATATCGATTTTCCATGGACTGTTTACTTTTTATGATGTTCGCTAATTAGTCATTAATTAGGTAATGCAGTATTCTTTAATTAGATAATGTATTATTTATACACTAGATGTGTTTTCGTAGATACATATAGATTATTATTACGCAAAATGAGGATAGATGACGAGAGTTGGTACAACCAGGCACAAGGTAATCCTTCGCGTAAAAGTATGCAATGAAATAATTGTAAAAGTATCAGTAGATGATAGCTGCTTGACAAAACTAGTATACATTTAGCTCTAACGTTATTGCCAATTGTAATATTAACACGTCTGTATGATTTGAATAGTTATTAATTTATATAATAAAATTTTTACGTACAATTCTTTGTCACATAGGAATATCAGAAAGTATTTAAATCTCATTCTACATTTTCCTTTTGACAGCACATAATCTCAATTTTTAGTTTAAATAAAAAAAGTAGCAAATTCTGATTTTGATTATATGTTTATGATTAATTTACTCCAATGTATCTATATATTTATGGATGATCATCTATCTCTTTCTATTCTCTGTACGAATAAAACGATATATTAAATCCATTTAAATAGAAATAAAATAAGCAATAACGTAGCAATATCCATATGGAGTTGTCGCAATAAATTCATTTTCAAAGTCGAAACATCCTAGAGCAAGATAGATTACGTTTACTCGGTAATACAACGAGTACTATCGTATCTTAAGCTACTTTCACTATGCATTCGATGGCAATGGCCAATTTTTATCATGATCCGCCGTGGAGAACCAATTTCCGAGCGGACAAATGCATTTGCTTAATACGCAAATAGCTGTTGCTATTAAATTGTAGCGACGTTTAACAACGCTGCCGTGTGTACAGCGGAGCTCGCGAGGAACGTAATTAAATACGAAATAGTATGCGCTTCCTAATTGCGAGTGGCCAGAATTTAGCAATATTCGCGGTTCGTGTCCGTCTTTCGACAGACTTTTCCCAGTTGCTATGGCAGTTCAGCCCTGTGCCTTCGATGTTTGCTTTTCAATTCCTTCCGTCATCCATATTTGAGAGTAATCGTAAAGTTCGAGTGATAAACGATGCAAGCACGTGAATATGCGAGCAAATATAAGTGGAAATTTTTAACAATTATTATCATTTTTATTACATCTATATCATCTATCATTTGAATGTTTTCAACTTTCAGCGTTAACTATCTTTGGAGATTCTGCAGAAGAATAAACGGTTAATATGTTTCATTAATTTTTATATATTATTGTTCGAATAATTTTTAAGTAATTTTTATCATCAATTAAAATCTTTTGTTATCTGCTTAAATTTTTATTTTAAATTTTACTATTAGTTACATTTGTACATGTTTTCTTCAAATTTATAAATTTCTCTTTCGATGGCTCTAAAAATTAAAACATCAGAGATTGAAATGTGTCAGGCCATGAAAATTAAAATATTTGGAATGCTGAAATTCTAAATTTCGGAAGAAAAGAAAATTTAAAATATTAAAATATCTAGAACTATTTAATTTTAAACTCCAAAGATAAAAATTTAAAGTCTTAAAGTCTAAAATTCCAAACTGCTAAAGTTAAAATATCTATCGTAGAATTCTATGCTGATAAGCTTTAAAATTCCACCATACTCCACATGGTATTTGCATTCTTTTTTTTTCTAATAAAATTATTTCATATCTTTCGTTTGCATTTACATGGTTTATCATTTGAAATGTTCAATTGCGGATCACAAGTTGTCTTCGTATTCCTCTGATCGTCGTCGCTCCTTCGGGCGATGCTTCGAGAGGGATTGTTGTTCCGAGCCCCTGTTTTGCTAATCCTGAATAACCACATATATTGCTCGTAGTGAGTGTTTTCGTTTCACCTGGACCACAGCTGGAATTGCTAAGTACGATTAAGCGTGCGTGGGAGAAACGAAACAGCAACTAAGTCTGGGAAATGAGCTTGTGATATTAATACATTGATGCGTTATTTCAAGAGATTAATTCTTGGGGGGACAGGATAGCGCGCACGGGATTCGCTGATAAATTTCGATATCGAATTAGAGACGGAACGCATTCGAATAATTTCCGGTAAATATTTACCTGGGATGATCATTGCAACTCTGTTCGGCGGTTTGTCCGTATAATTTCTACGGAAACTCATTATTCGTTGGATTATATTTCCATATGTTTGAACCAGTCTAGTCGGTATTTACGGTTATAGTTCTTCAATCATTCGATTGTTCATATAAAAATACAAACAGGAATTTTAAATCAAAAGCATATACGACGTTTACTCTTGAATACGCTGAACACTATTGTTAGAATGAATGCGTGTTCTTACGAATAAAACGTCTGAAGATCGAAACGCATATATTCGTAAGAATTTACATATTTGATGTTGACGTGTTCGTCAGAACGACATTTCGTCGCATCACATGTAACCATAGCCTAACTCGTAAATAAATCAGCGAACGTTTCACAGTGAATAGAAATTATATTGGCCAATATATGACTCACTATTGGAGTACCGTCAATCTATTAAATTATCGATCACCAAAACCAAAGAAAATCACTGTCCAGTCAAATCAAATTCTTCCAGCGATCCTTCTTTCTCAATGAAATTTTCGTCCACGGATTTGTCGAGGATCGCGTTTCTTCCGGTTTGCGGGCTGGTGCCTGACGAAGGTTGAGAAATTTATTATCGTTAACGAGGCCACGAGCGTTCGATCAGTGCGGACAAAGCGTAGAACGGCGAAGTAATTTTCTCGGCAGGTGCAACGCCGCTGCGACAACAAAGTAGTTTACACCGTTTACACAATGAGGCTCTTTGAGAGCGTAGGGCGAAGGCCTCTAATCGTTTCCCTCTTCCCTTCGCGGAGGGGATTGTAAGCGTTTCAGGGTTTTTGCAGCGGGAGCAGCAAACAGCGTGCTCGCCTTCGTCGTCGTTGACATCGTCCTAGCGAATTCGTCGATGCCTCGGCACCGAAAACCTATTAGCTGACAGTCAATAAACAAAGGAACGGTTCTGGGCGATATAATATTGATTAATGGGGAGGTTAAGGAAGCGTGGAGCCGTTTAGTCAAAGTTCTCTCCAAGGCGGCGCGAAATCGACGTGGAAGGGGCCCCGTTTGTGTGCGTGCCGAGTATATGCCGAGCGATTATCGAATTTCCTCCCCGTAACAACGAGGTTCTATTAACTCCCACCCGGCGCCGGGGCTCACCCGATACAACCCCTGCTTTTGTGTATTGTTAAGACTATCCGCATTAAGCGATCCATAATAAGGAGTTACGCCGCGCGATAAATCGTTTCAAATTGCCGTGGACGCCTGCCTCGATCGATCGCATCTCACTGCCTGCTACTGGTTATTAGCTGGAAAGATAGAGCAAATGATAAGTTGCAGGTAAATAGGTGATAAATTATACGGTTTTTTTTTCATTGACGATGTTAAGATGCGAGCAAGTTGCTGTGAGAGTCCGATCTCTTGGCAGTTTTGCATTAACGAAAAACAATTTTTCTAGGATAGAGTTTATACAGACGGTAAACTACTATATTTGTGTCCACATCTTTTTAATTGCATGTAATTCCTTTCTGGACTGCTTTTCCTTATTCTTATTTATTATTCCTTTCGTATAGAATAATGTACCAACATGATACGGGAAAGTAAGATTCTAATAGCATTTTGCACATTCTAATAGCATTTCTCAATTCTTACGTGATTAGTTTTGAATTTTCTTTGAAATGCAGATAAATGATATATATTATATATCTATAAATTGAGGTATCATAAAGAGGCGTAAAGAATCGTAAATACCATAGCAAATTTATAAAATGATGTTTGATATAACGTCACATTTCTCTACTTCTCTAATTCGCCAATTCATATTGATCTGGCTGCTGAGAGGTTCAATTAACGGGTCTTACTTCCACTAACGCGTTCGAAATACTCAATTATTAATTGTGCATTGTAAATGAAACATGAAATAGTAATTTTTCTAAAAGATAAATTCAAGAACTAAGGTTCATCATTTTTTAAGTTTGAAGTCTAGAAAAGTGTAGTATGTACGTATAGAAAGACATGTATGAACGACACTACAATCTTCAAACCGAGAATATCTTCTACTTTACACAGTTATCAAGAATTCCTAGAAGAGACATATTTCAAGTGAAGCGAAGTGCACGTTCGACCTGCATTTAAAACGATATAATTCGCTTCACGCGTGAAACGATTCCAACAATATATCGCGATGAACGAGTTCATGTTACCCTCCATTCTAAACCTCAAGTTTAACAGAATAATGAGCAACATCACGTCATCGCTACTCATTAACCAATCCTGCTATAATCTTGTCAAAGCTCGATTCTATTAAATAAATAAATTACTCGAACCTCGTCAAAGAAAATCGTTACGTGCCAATATTTTCCGTACCATTCGTACATGAGCCGTAGAACAGTTGTAGGGACGAGAATTTTCCCAGTGAAAAGGTAGCAGAAGGGGTCGTTGCTTCGCGGAAACGTTTTCTTAACCGGCTCTCGTTGTTTCCGATAGCCGGAACAGTCGCGTTTTCCGTCTGCGAGAATTAAGTCCGTGAACACGAATGGTAATCCGGCCCGATATTAAAAAAATACCTTTTGAAGCGGAGTCCACGGATGGGCGAGCAAACCGACGTTGATACCACGGAAATCCGAACAAAGCGTACTTTGAAAATCGAGAGATATCTGCCGGCAGGACGTGGAAGAGGGTAGCGGAAGGGGAAAAAAATAAATTCGAACACGGACGCAGTAAACTGAGAATTCGGGTCATCCTTTGCGATCTTGCGCATAATGTCCTCCGGTGAATGTTGCCTCTGTTCCGCGAAATTTGACGACGAAAGAGGAGCAAACGAGGAAACGTTTTGAAGGAATGTTTCGAAACTACCCCCGCCTGCTCGCCGGATCGCGAGCAAGGAAAACCACCGCGAGTTCTTCCGATTTCAGACCAGACCCGCTATGGAATTATTTGCCCAAAGTGATCCTAAATTTTTGGCTATTTTCCCTGGCCCTCTATGTATATCGTAAATGGATTCGAAGTGCTCGGTTTCGAGTTTTTACGTGTATTCCTATCCTTTCCATTCCTATCCTTTCTTCTTGTTCGTTTTTTTACGCCACCGTATAGTTGTTGTTTTTTAGTAATTATGGAGGCGGCTACATTATTCAGGATATTCGTTGTGATAATGTGTATTGGGATAAAATGTAGGGTTATTGCAGTAAATAGGGTTCAGGTAAGCAGTTTTTCTTGTAATTCTACTTAAATGTAATTTACATAATGATATGATAAATCTATTTAGTAATAGTAACGTAATAGATCTATTTGACTCGTTGCTCTCTTCTATACAATTATTTATACCTTTCATACAATATCTAGTGAAATAAAAGCTTACATTTGTATTAATAACAAATAATATAATATCAGCATCTATCCTTTTTATAAAAACAAATCTAAGTCTGGTATCTAGCGAGAAGTAAGAATTATCTAAAAATTCCTCTCCTCAGTCATTCACAATCTAACAATATTCGATTAGAATTAATTTTATAATAATAAAAGTTAGTAATTTAAAATCTGAAATTTAATAAATATAAAATTTTAATAGCGAAAAGCCTACTGTTTTAATAGTAAATCTTTTTCCACAAAGAGACTGAAATATATATATATACATAGAATAAAGCTAATTTTTCATCTTCATCCTACGCTCGCCATTATAATAATAATACCGGTTTGCGATCGGGACGAGAGAAAGCTGGCGAAGTTAACGAAAAGCAAGGAATGGAAAAAAAGGACGGAGGTGGAATAGAAGCCGGAGGCAGGACGTTTATTTGCAATTGAAAGTAGGGGCAGCAGATTGCACGCCAATTTCTCGAGGACGGTTTCCGAAGGAACGGAATGCAGTTTCCGTAAGAAAAATGGAACTAATTGGTCCCCTCGAAAGACGCGGACGTTCGTGGCAAACAAGACGACGTTGGAGCGCATGAAAAGCAAGCCGTCGGTGGATGATGTAGGGTTGAGGGGAGGGCTGGAGGAAGGCATGGAGGAACAGAGATCTTGTAGTATCTGGAATTCTAGAGCATGGCGTCGAGTGTGTACCGTGCGCTGCAGGCTTGCGAAAGATAGTTGGTGCACTCGAGAGATAAAAGGGAGCCATTCTTTTTTTAGAGCGAACGCAAACGAGAAATTAGAGCATGGAGACACTGCTTACCAGTCGAAATCGTGCGAGTCCCGGTCGTAGACTTCAGAAGAATTCTTCAACTTCTCGGTTGAAGATACCGGGCGGAGAAGTCGCCGCGGAAAAGAAAGGAACTTGTATGCCACTGCTGACTAGAACGGTCATTGAAGAATGGCCCGAGAGCAACTTTTATGAGCTTCGAAGTCAAATACGGTTGCTCTGCTTTCGAGAACTTTGAGGGATTTTACATGATCTTCATGTTTAGATTTTGCTATCGATAGACGTTCAGTGGCTCTCATAATCGATCAAATGTTTCTTCGGCACGGAGGCATTTTTAGTAATAACGAAGGAGACAATGTGCATGCTAAATCTTAATTCTCTAAAATTTAGATTCAAAGGGTTTCTGATTATTTCCTTGTTGTTTCTCCGAAGCCGAAGTATTTGAGTTGTTCGTAAGAAAAGAGACAGAATTCTTCGATATATTTTTCAATGTATAAAAACTAAAAAAATGTCAAGTGGAGCTTCGTTTAAAGGTGTTCGAACATTGGAAGATCAGATTCTATTCGTTGAATATAATCATTCTATTTATGATTATTCTATTATTAGAAGATGTACAGAGAAATTTACAGACGCGAGATAAGTTTCTTTTCTTACAGAATTCGTATCGCTATGAATATTATTAATTCTTCTTCGATACTTATCAATTACTCAATGAGATTATCAGTTTTATTACATATTTAAAGAAACCTTTGAAACGAATGGTAATACGTTCCAAGATAAGTACCAGCATAACTTTGTTTTAGCTTCAAGTGCTTTGTAAATTTTAAAGTTCCATTAATAACTCATTTAATTTTCCGTAACCTTGAATTATTAGTCACTAAGTTTGCTATGAAACGAATTGTAGTCGCAGATATTTTGAAAACTATAAATTCGTTAAAAAATACATAAGTCGACAGGTAAGTTTAACCGTCATTTTTATTCGAGACAAGTTCCTATCGACCGTAAGATATTCTCGAACATGAATTAAGTTCCATTAAAAAAATCCTCCCATATAAGACGGTAATAAATTTCTACGAAGATAAAGCTCGCAAGTTTCTTTATCCAAACTTAACAAAACCTTAATTTTCCGCTCTTCTAAACTAAATGCAACCTTCGTGCTTCCAGCGAAACGAAAAAATCTCCGAGTCCTCGCGCGAGACCCTGAAATCCTTTTTCGTCCTGCAGGATTCACTAAAGCGATGTCGTTAAACCTTAAGTGAATTTTCAATTTCCGAAGCTTACACGTATATTTGTATAGTTAATTGCTTTTGTTACAAACAGTCTATACATTGTCTTTCAGTATTTTCAACGCACATTTTTATTGCATTTTTCACATAGTTCAAGCAGATAGATTATTATTGCACCAGAAATATTTATCGTATCTGTCTTGTATTGGTGTTGTACCTATTTCACGTCTGAGTTTCATCCATGTATGATCTCGAATTGTCTAACTGTATATCAGTTTCGCTAATATCTCAACTAATTCTTACTAAAAGGCACGACTAAAACGTTTTAAAAATTTACACCACGACACCTAAAGATCAATTATCTTTCCTATACTAAGCTACATCTCGAATTCATACGCGTACTTTGATTTGAACCTAAATCTTGGTATAAACTCTAGATCTTTGTTTTAAAACTCCCAAAGATTAACAGGTTTCGTCATTAAATGTTAAATTGAAACTGTAACTGAAAACTCCGCCAATATAACAATTATTCTATCCAATACTAATATCTATAGAATCGTCAGATAGAGATGAATCGTTCGCTGCAACGCAAGAAACGCAATGAGCTAACGGAGAATCACACGAATCTTTCAATCTTCCTATATCCCTTCGTCCAGACTGAAAGCTACCATAAGTTCGCAGTAGGTCTAATAATACTTGCAAGGTTTTAATCGAAAGAAGCTGACCGGCCGCGCGATCCGCTCGGTTACAAATCGACAACGGCTCGTTTGTTACGGCGGTCCAGAGTTTCTAACCAGATTTTCGAGACTTTCGAGTGGTACTTGGCGCGTCAAAGGATACTTTCCGCCCGCGGCGGCCCGACGATCGTTCGGGAGCGAAGCGAACAATCGACGCGGTGCGGAGTCAAGTGTCGAACAACCGCCGCGTAATCATTCCGGAAGCTTTGTCGCGCGCATCCGAGTGCGGCGTACAGTTCGCTGCTGCTTCCACGCTATTGAAGAGCCTCATTAGTACTGTTTGTTATTGTTTGTACGGCACTCGGGGTGAAAAAGAGCGTGATACTAGAGGGTGCCCGAGGTGTCACCGTGATCCCGCTGATTCTCGCACCTCTCTCGTCGTTACGAGTCCCACCCACCCTACCCCCCATCGTCCGTCTACTTGTCCTCATTTTTGGTTTCCTTTTAAGCATGTTCCTCACAATACGCGAAAGCTTGTTAAGTAGAAGCACACTTGGACTGATACGCTGAGGTGCACGCTGTCGTCTGTCAAGGGGAACAGGGGACACTTGTGACGTTCTTGCGCCAATTTTCGTCCGGTTGCATCAGTCCCGTCTTTGGTATGTAAGTAAGAGTCAGGTTACTTAATCCTCGCATCGATAGCCGAAATTGGCGACGTTGAACGATCTTCCACGTGGACGAACGCAAGGAAATCGTGCGATGATTCGTGTGGACTGTACATTGGATGTTTCAATCGTTTATATCGAAATTCACGCAATAACTCGTGCGTCGTAGTCACAGCATTATGACTGTGTTTGTAACTGTTTCACAACTTTTTACGGTAAACTACAGCGTTAATTGTTGCAGGCTTCCACCCGTGCCTTGGTTTCTTCAGGGTAAATTCCTGTATCGAACATAGTTTCTGAGTAGTATCATCTTTTCTTATCGTCTGTATTGGACTACTGAACTATGATTTATCAAGTAGGCAAAAGCGTCTTTTTTAGGGAGTTTGGTTATTAACATAAACGTCCATTTTTATTCATTCTATAACGTGTCAAATATAAAATGCTTGGCTATTAACGTAGAAATTTTATTCATTTTACGAGACACGAATGTCCCTTCCAATTTGTACCAAAGTACCAATCATTCTCATTGATTGCTTGGAACATTGCATGCGTAACTATTACGTTTACCTGTATAAGTATTTATGCAAAGTATTGAACAACATTTAATTAATAACAAAATTTCAAATATTATGTAATATCGATAAGAAATATATCAAGTAACAATGACCTTTCATTTACTAGCAATATAACGAATGTCAAATAAAAGTTTGTAAAGTGGTTACCAGACTATGCAATAAGAGTTAAACAGGCGATCGAGACGAGCCAAGGCTATCGTAAAAGAACGTTACAATGTATCGATGTAATCCACGTTGTCCGGCTGGTTCTGTAAAGCGGATTTCACATACAGGGGGTTGTAACATGCCAGTTCGTGACCCGATCTGACGCTAACAAAGAGGTCGAGTGGGCCCACTCGTGTATTCGTGCGCACACAATGACCAGAGCATGCGCGATTACCCATTCCTTTAGAATTAGCGGGACATCAAACTTGCACAGGGCAGAAAGACAGTAGTTCCAATGGAAGCAAGAAGAGAGAACCGGAAGAGCAGGCCGGGAGTCTTTCAGCTCATCGCGCTCCGCAAACAAAGCGGTCCCGTGGAATGCACGCGCCCGTTCTCTGTATATCCACGTACATCCTAGTCGCCAAGGTTTACGACTATTCCCTTAATTGCGAAGATATCGCTTTTGTACTTCCGTATAATAATCTTCCCGGAGGTGAACCATTAGCCACTGCTAAATGAAGAAGGCCCCAGCTTCTTTCTTTTTCTTTTTTTTATTATTATTTCTTCTGCCTCGCAGGCCTCCTTTTCTCGTTTGGTCCTTCGTTCGTCCTGGTACCGCGAGATAAACGGCGCTCGCGGATTATTCCGCTTCCTACGTTTGGAAAAAAGGAAATTTCGCCGGCAAAAGCAAGGGAGAAAACGCGAAATTTCAGGCCGCCTTCGGGTCTCCCTGAACTGGCCGCCTTATATTCGGCAAGGTACGAGCTAATGAGGAGCAAATCCCGAGGTAAACGCGGCCAGCAAAGAAAAAAAGGAGAAGAAGGTCCGCCAGGAATTGCGGGAGTTGTTTGCGTCATCAGGAGGCAAACGCTGTTTGTCTTTGCAGTTTGCATTGCATTAAATTCAGATGTAGCCACGCTCCACGTTACCTACTTCTGATTCTTTTTTTAAGGAGTTTCGTGTCTCTGATTGGTTGCACGCTATCTTTCGAATATTGAGAATCTTTAATATCGCAGTTTTATTTTATTTCCATATAGCCATTTCTGCCATGTAGGTTACAAATTCCGGAATATAAAAATTTAACACGCAATTTCATACGAAAAGTGTAAACTTCTATGTGCAAAGAAATAACAATAGATATTGATAACACAATCAACGTAGTAGTGGATTATTTTCTCTACTTTCACATGCATATAACGCACATCCTGAATTCTTCAATTTTTCGTAAACGCATAAATATGCACGCTATACCAATAAATTTATTCCTCTCGTGTTTCGCATTATCTTCATCTAAGTTATTACATATTCCCCTTAAAATTCGCGGCATACGCATTCCAGTAGCCTTATCAAACCGCTATAAACCATCTTAAGCAATAAAAATAGCGAACAAACTGAAAAAACCAACGAACGAAAGAAAAGAAGGAGGCTCGTTGTTGGTGCGTTCCATAACGAATCAAACTGTATAGGCGAACGAGTTGCCGGTTGTTGGGAACGAGTAAGTGGCCAGGGATAAGGAAGTGGCAGTCGAGTGACGGGGGGGTAGGTCTCCTAGCTGGTGCAAGGGGTTATACGAAGAAGAGAGGGACGGTGGTGGAGCGGCGGTAGTTGGGTGGCAGTAGGATGTACTCATCCGTTGCAGTGCTGCAACTAATGAGACATCGCTAAAGGGCACGGGGTAGGTGGGTAGACACGGTGAGGCATATACGTGCGGGGGTAGGCGATACACTTCACCTGAGACTGCAGACTGCAAGAGATAGACGACGACGACGACGTCGACGACGATGAGGACGAGAGTGCAGGCACAATTAAAACTGACGCTCCTAATGGCAAGTCAAACGCCGACGGGCTCGAGAGATTCTTGACTTTCCAATGAAGCGATTGTTTCATATTCCTCTGCTTTCCTCCTGCTCCATCCATCGACCGACCCGCACATCGCTCCAGCTTCGTATCTCTCACTCTCTCTCTCTCTCTCTCTCTCTCTCCTCTATCTTTTTCTCTCTCTCCACCCCCCCCCCCTTCACTTGGCCCCTTGTTTCTACCGAGCCGACACGTGAATCCTGGTTACGCGACGGAGCCAAGGGGGAGGTGGAAATAGAGAGAGGACGAGGCCCCGTTGAAACTTTAGAAGGGAGAAATCGGTAGGAATCTGCGTAGATCTCGACCGGGATAGGGATGGGGTGGATTCGTCTGTTTCGTCGTTCACGCCAGACACGTGCACTTTTGTCCGATCCTTACGTTACGAAAAATTCTCTTTCTCTTTTCGAGATCCGTATGGACTCGTATAGTTAGCCATGTCAGAATCAATTTCTTTCGTTTAGTTCCTGTTACGTACGTTTAATTAAGAGAAGTTGAAATTTACCGATCGTCAAACGTAACGCGTTACTGTGTCTGAGTATTAACGTTGAATTTAATTGGTTACTTATTGCAACAGTAGACGCGTACTACATATTGTAAAACGTTACACGTAATACCAAGGTGAAGCTACAAATGAAACAAACTTTATGTGTAAACGAAGAAGTACAGAAGTTAACGACAAAACTATGCCAACACCTTTGCTCAATAGTATTACGGTGCATTCTAACGATTAATATGAATGTTGGTAATTAAAAGCAAATTCAAAGTGTTGAACTCAACGAACAGAGAGTATGCATGTGCACTTACGCTTAATCTATCATAAACTGGATTTTACAATAGCGATAAATATGATAACGGGGTGGCACGAATTTTACGTCGCATTTAACACACCACGCTTTTGTTAATCAACGTTTGCGGTTCCCAACCGAAAACTAGGTAAAGTCTTCGGCAACACCGTGCACGGGCAGAAAGACGAAAACTCTGGTCACAGTATCAGAGAAGCAGGCAGGCTAAACGGCCTGAGAAAGCGGGAAGACAGTGATCGGTAGATTCAGGCTGATGTCTAAAACAAGCGACGACGCGAGGCAACGACTCCGATACGCGGTAGGAGCAGGCGGCATGGGGTGGAAGGTGAACGCGCGGAGGGTTAAGGGTGGGTTGGATACACGAATGCTAGATAGTAGCTTCGGGCGGAGCTTGATTATTTTCCGCTAGCTCGTTCATTCAGGTGGAGAGCGTGGCGCACGAGGGGTTCAATTGGAAACAGCAATCACTGCTCGCCTGTATTTTGTTCTCTTCTCGGGTGCAGCGAACTCCAATAATAAGCTTTCTCCTATATTGCCTCTTCAGTTCCCCTCCCGCCGTTGCTGGCCTCCTCGCCAAGTCTCCAGAACCGGCAACAGAACTACCCTTTCCCTCTTTCCGCTCCCCTGGCTTCGACTGTCCTCCCCCGACCCACTCTCTCCCCGGTGCCGCGTTTCCTTCGAGTTTCCAGCGTTTCGTCTCCCGTACGTTCCCCAAACGACCTCGGTTCCCGAGTTCGAGTCGTTTGCCGAGATACCCACCCGCCCTTCCTCCTCGTCTTACCGCCCACTCACCCTGTAAGCTCACAGGTTATTCCACGGAATTCCTGCGTTCTTCAACGATGGAAGGGAAGAACGTTCGTCTGAGGATGAAGGACGAGACATCGAGATGAAAAGTCTTCGAGGCTTCCTCGATCTCGAAAACTACCAGCTTTTGTCGTACCTTTGCTCTATTGGGCATTTGAAGTATAGATGTGGGCAAGGTCGCCACCTTGAAACAAGATCAACGTTAACGAAAACTGATATGCGAAACTCTTACAAGAGAAACTTAACCGAATTTTTTGGTAAACTTGCCAATTTACGTAGCTGGTATCCAACGTTTCAAAAAACGGAAGGTTTATTAAATATGAATTTATTTGTTACTCGAAGAGAGTTCAAATAATTGTAAATACCAAGGTGAATATTAAAAAGTAAACCCCATAAATCACTACGCTTATTTTTTCCTGTATTTCTGTTTAAGAAGTGCACTCGTATATTAAAATGCTATTTATATTCTTTGTCTAGCCTTGTCGCTGTGCGATTCGTGTTTTATATAATATGAGGTTATAGTTACAATAGATACGTAATTGGATACACTTAATACGTCACAGCAAACAATTTATAAATTCCTATGAATACAAGCGATCTTCAGATATTTTTTCGTTCGTTAGTACACTCCCATTCACTGTACTCATAATCTAAGACGAAATGCAAAACATTTAGTACCCGTCGTGTTCTATTTGGATATAAAAGTTTCCACATTTGTCCACTGTCTCGTCCTAATATGTTAACGTTCGCGGACACTATCCAATGACGCGTATATCGCTTTTTATCACGAGAGACACGTTTGATAACGTTTGCACCCATATTTGTCCTCGAGGGAGTTAACCAATTTCGCTTTTCATCCCCGTGGAAGTATTATCGTTATTCTAGAAAGCCGTGTTCGAGACACGAACAAAATGCACGGGAAGCACGGATGGTATGGAGGGAAATGCCCGGCACGTGAGTGGGTCGCCGTTATATCAAAAGACCAATTACAATAAATTCCGAGGACGCCGCTTACTCTGGCGGCACGCGAGCGGGTATTAATCCGCGCGGACTGTCAGCGCGCGGCCGCGATAATGGAATGGATCGGCTTTTATCGGTCCCCGAGGCACACCGCCGTCTAAAGTTCAATCGCCGTTGACGAACGCGAAAATATCAGCGGCTGAGAAATTCCGGAGGCCACACCGCGGTCGCGCTACTCCTATCCTCGTTACCTGACATTTCGATAGCGATGGGGAATAATATGCTGGCAATTTCTGCCAAATATATCTTGTACAATGCTTCTCAAGGGCTGTATCATAGCATCATTCGTTTCGTTCTACCTTTGATGTATAAAAATCTGCCTGTAACCTAACATTCCATAAAATATTGGCGAATTTGTACCGTGTAATTAGTTGTTTCACGAGTTCGTCGCACTTTTTCATTAAAAATTTGTTCATTTAAAAACGTGCAATTGGAAGCAGTACTAATGAAACGGACTGCGTAATCGATATTTGTTGATAGGAACGATCGGAGAAGTTACTATTGGAAGATACAAACATGTCACTTTGCCCCTGTTTCATCGATCTTGTAAGTAAAAGAATTAAATTGACAGGTTGAAACCGAGAATGAAAAATTGTTCGTAGTATAATAAATGTAGTGGATAATTTCATATGAATCTCTCAATCAATCAGAAGATCAATCAGAAATAATATCAAATTCAACTAACTCGTCCTCCTCTTATCTCTGTTTAAATCTCATTGAATTATTCCTACGAAAAACACAAATTTTTACTGAACAAGGCTTCCGTGAATTAGGGTGAAGCAAGTTCTTTAAATGGCAAAGAACTCGATTAAGCGAAATAATTCTTGTTCGCGGCACGTCAAAACAATAGCAGGAGTCAGATCGCACCCCTAATCCCCCAGTCAGAGTGTGCCCTGCAATTACACGAGCGCTAACTCCAACCCTTTCCCTCCGGTAAACGGCACGTAAATATATCGATTCAATTCCGTTTCAGCGGTGACCATCCCCCATACCCTTTCGGACGGTCTCCTGCGCGCCCTTCTATAAAAATTTATCGTCTGGTAAATTGTTTCGCGCGGCGTGTTCGCGATTCCACGCGAAACGGACGAGAAGTACGCGCGTGCACGTTACGCGCCGGCATTTCCAGCTGCAACGGAAACGTCGATTCGAGGGGTTGAAAGGGGGTGAAAGGAGCAGGAGAGGCGGAGAGGATAGGGGGTAGAGGGACCGAAGTGACCCGTAGCTGCTCTAAACCTGTCCGACGGGATGTTAATTAACAAAAAGTCATTAAACTTTTCACGGTGAGCGGAACGAAAGACCGTGGACCTGTCGCTTCGCCTAGGATCGATGCACCCTCTTTTATTTTCCTACTTTCCGCGTTTATTGTTCTACCTTTTTCTGCTTTCTCGAACCAAGTTCTTCGTATGGTGAAGCGAAGGTCGAGAGGACTGACGTTTTGCATTGTGTATTTTGTGTTTTTTCTTCTTGTGTTTTGCTTTGGAAATCTACGAGCGTTCGTTAGATTCGGATTTTTTAGGCAATGGTAGAATTTGAGATGCTTGGAAGCTTCTATTTTCACATGAAATTCACACTTCTATAAACGTAATTAAACAATTGAACGCAAATAGAGATTTGTTTCAGACTTTCCTTAACTTCCGATATCTTCTACGTTTTTGTATATAAACTGTACAGATGAATCAATACAAACAATGAAATTTCCTCACTTTGTCTCGACGATGCTATAAAATTCTCTCCACGAATGTACTGTTTCTCGCTTTTCACAATGCGAAATTTAAACAATAGACGACAAACCAAAGAAGATAGAAAACATCCTATGACAATAAATCACCCTAATCTTTCTCCAGAAAATAACTTCCTTACCTGAAAATTCAATGTTTCGCGTAAATCCTCTACACGAATTCAAACAGCAATTAACACATGACTTCCCATATCGAAGTTGCAGGCATCGTAGAAGAGTTGGCTTTATCAATTCCATGAACTCCCGGGGCAATTACAGGGGCAGCGGAACGTCGGCTAGATATCGTGTTTCTTTTGACGCGTATCGTCCAAGAAACTTTTTCCCATGCCTTGTGTAGCGGTAAATTCGAGCCTCCAACCCTCTTTTCGCAACGTTTAAGCGAGAATGGGCCGAAACGGTCGCGGAATTGCACCGCACGGCATAACGAGTTCAAGTGCTGCAGTCCATTGGTCGTGGCCGGGGCTGCGAGCAGCCAGACGATTCGTACGACACGGCGATAATGACAAGCATAACCATTACTGACCCGAGGTCGGTAAACGGTAACGGGCAGGGGGTAGCTTTTCGGCCTCGGATATCGTGGCGGCCGGCCAGATAAAAATCACTCGTCTAGAAGATTAAATAATAAATCACCCTCGCAGCGCTGCCCGTCTGAGTTCGTTTGCGCTCCGGTTGCAACGCCAATTAAATGTTTTCTCTTAACGATACGGGCAGGGAGTCTTCTTCCAAAGCCGAGCTTTCGGTCACTTCCGTTTCCTGGAACTGCGTCCTTTTCTTTTTTCTTTATTTATTTATCCTTCTTTTTTTTAGAAAGGAAATATTGAAAGTGAAGTGGTGCTTGCATGGTGCTATTACACTGTTATGTTCGGCATTGAAGTACTTTTGAAGTTTATTCATTATTCGTGGATTGGGACTTCGATAAAATACGCGATGCTAAGTCTTGTAATATTAAATTGTAGTTTTAAGTAGTTTTAAGTAAGTTTTAATTGATAGGCAGTGCAAGTAAAGGGTAACAGTTGTTACATTTATAAATAGTTTGTAGGGATATTCTAGGAAAAATGTGTGTTTCCAAACGTGCGACAGTTAGTTTTAGTTAGCTCCAACATAACATGATTTTCGTTGGGTTTCAGAAAATTGGCGTTGTATGATCGAAAAAGAAATACATCACAAGCAATTATATCATCGATGGTTATCTACCTCAAATAGACATTTAGATTAAATTCCCTATAACTTATACACCCTATCTTTGCAACCCTAAACAAGAACAGACCTAAAAGCCATTTCAATCCAATAAGACACAATTCATTACCCATTCGATCTTTTGAACGACCCTCGAGCCTATTTCCAAGCACACGAAACCCAGCCTTTAACCATTGTAAAAATGTTTCAATTCCGTAAGACGGCGCTCATTGCTCCGGAACTCAATTAATTTCGATACGCAGCGAGACATTCGTGGAACGCAGTGGTTCCGCCACCCCCATGGCCTAGTCGACCGCGGTTCGAACCACGGCGGTGCAAAAGACCTAAACACCGCAAACCCAAACGCTCACTAATTTTCTGTTTAGTCGTAAAATAAATTCTCGACGTTGGGGTCGGGTGGGATGGAAAGTAGGTGGGGGGAGAGGATAGCAACGAGTTCGAACCGTGGAGAATGCTCTCTCCACCGGCGTATTTTCCACCCTTGGTGTAAGGGTGAAGGTGCCGATGCCAGCATTTACCGGGGGCCGAGGCAAAATTTGGAAGCAGAAGTAATCGAATTTGTTGGCGTCGTTTAATGAGAGCCGCACAATAGTTGTGTCTGTATAATTGGTACACACCCCCGTCGCTACGAGACCCGAACCCACCCCCTCGACCCTCCATGGCCTTTTCCGACACTCTAACTGCTCCGCCGATGCAGCCGTCAGCGAACAGAGAAAGGGAAAAGGGGATCCTACGGCGTAACTATTTGGCTCGAGTACCTTCGCGAGAGACCGCATACAGTGGTTCTCGATATCTCCTCACACTCGATCCTCGTTATAGTAGATGTAGCGAATGAGCGTATCGTTTGACTGGTGATCTTGTACGTGTTTGTTTTTATTGTAATTTCATTTTATATTATATAATTATGTTATATATTTATTATAATTTTCGAAATAAGTCATTTAATTCATGTATATTATGTGTAAATTAGTGTAGCATGTTATTTATGTACACACGATTTATAGAAATAGTGGAACTAGTAGCTATGACTGTCTGATCATTGCTCACTGAATGTATTTATCTGAATGTGCACTTCCATCATGTAAGGATTATACTGTAAGAGAAAAATTGTAGATGGATGAAATCAATGAAGTGCTATTACATGAACTGTATTTATTGAACTTTTTGTCTTTCTATGAGTTGGAAGTTTTTAATGCAGTTCTACCGTAAGTTATTAAATCGCGATATATGAAATTTTCAATTCGTTTGGTTAAAATGATTAATCTTTCGTAGCAAGTGTGTATATAGTATAATAATACGTCGATTTAGATACATTTCTTTTCGTATTTGAATCTCATGCTTCTTCATCTGATTAAATATTTTGATATTAAATTTCGTCCGAGGCAAATATTTTATGCAATAGATATACTTTATATATACAAAGAACTGTCACAAAATGATATTTCCGAATTATTCGTATTCACCCATTATTCTCAAATATACTTATACTCTATCTTTGTTTCAAGCCTGATTCATCCTACACAAATACCAAATAGAAGCCCATAAATTCTCGATGTTCCATTTCAAATTCTCTTCAACGATCGTTGAATCCTGATCGTGGTTCGTACGCATTAGCATCGAGCAAAGCAACGGAATACCCTTTGCAGTCCAATGTCCGAGAACCCCTGTTTCGGCTATTTACCAATATAGTGATTAAATGTTCCATGAAATCACGAGTTCCACATCATAACATTTTAAGAGTACTCCTCCCTTGGTCATGCGGTGGCCCTCTTTTACCAGGACAACGATGCATGTAGCTTTAATACCAGTGGCCGTGCGAGGTGCGTATAGGTATGCGAGGTGGCACGCGTGAACACGCGTCTCTATACGAAACTTCGACAAGCTTCCAAGTACACTATCGTTCAAAAGTAGACACTCGGTTATTTTCAGTCACAAAGTACAGATAAATCGAATTTTATAATTATCGTAGTTACGATTAAAGTGTTTTTTAAAAGCTAATATGCAACAATAAAGTTGGCGTTTATAATTGTGAAATCTTGACAAGCTCTATTTTCAGATTCTGTAGTTGTTGGATTACAAATCAGATGACAAAGGTTCCTCTAAATTGATAGAAATTTCTTTTAATGCGAGCAATGATATTTAAATAATAAACATGTGTAATATGTGTATATGTGTAAACATGTATAATAAATAATAAAATATACTACTGTCCTGTTGATCTGATCTGTTGATATTATAATAAGATATCAAGTGATATTTCTAATTAATATTTGTTGTAATAATGTTTCTAATTAATATTAATTCATCATTCATTTGTGCATTTTGGTCATGTTCGAGCGTTACTTTGAATTGAACAAAGTATTCAGATACTTATGAAGGGTAGTGTACTTATACACTGCATAGTAGCTGGATTCTCTTTGCCTACTGTTTAATTACAACATACTTAGTTGCACAATTGTCTCTTTTACTCTTTCCACGTTGCTTCTAGCTGGTTGGTCTGTCGCTTCCCTTTGACCGTGTCTCTTCTCTCTTCGGCCAGTATCTCGATACTAAAAATAACGAGGCTGGGACAGGGATCACGGTGTAGGACATTTCTGTTCATTTTTCCCGAGACGGTTCCGCTCCGAGAGAGGCGTAATGGTAATTAGTTTTTCGCGTATGCGCTCGGAACCAGACCGAACTCTGGTACCGTGTTCGTCGTTGGGTCGAGGTTCCTTTTCGAATGGCATCCAAGATGGTCTAATTACCCTGCGTTCACTTTTCATTTTCGTTTTTTGGAAATCACGCTTTATGCTGTCTCAGATGTAAGATGGATGTATTTTAAATGATACCAGTGGTATTTATTATAATTAATTACAATTTGTTAAATTCTTAAATACAAAGAATGATTGTTCCGCAAGAAAGTTTAGAATTTTATTTGTTAATTTAACAATTTAGTAATTTGAAAATGCGTTAATTTCGCAGCTCAGTTACTTTTCATTTTTCTATTCTTTCGATAGTTATAATTATCAAATTTTCATTGACGTGTGTGGTTTCATTTCCTTTTCTATCGTTTCTTTCTTCATCGATCGTTTCTATCTGTAATTATCTTCCTTACAAATTTTCCAATTTCGCAATATTCTCTTCCCTAGTCTGCTGAAATTACTCGAATCGCGTGCCCAATGTTTTAATATCCTACATTCGTAGCAAAAGTTGGCGATTTAATATTAGAAGGGATAAAAACGTTTCGAAAAAGATCGGGAGGATTAGACATTTTTAGATCTGGTTTCCTTTCACAAATTTTTTAACCCTCTTCTCTCTTCACGCCTTTTTTCCTTCGACGAAAGAATGTCTGCGATGGTGGAGTATCGCTTACCCCGTTCACCGGCTCTAAAAGTGACAGAGAGTCAAAACACATCGGGTAAGTTGTTTTGCACTCACCTCCTTTTGCGTAGCGCGCGACAGCTGTATTTATACAAGACACTTCCGGCGAGACTCCAGCATGATAATTTCTTTTCCTTATTTCTGCCTTCTCCTACACGAACACCAAACAAGAAAAACAATAATTTTGCTGGCACGTGTACACAGAATTGGTCAGCTACTAATCCGTCTCGTCTTTCCCAATCAATGGGTAGAACGTTGATCTGAAACCTGAAATGAAACTTCCGGTTACCATCTATATATGTATCGTGTAAAGAGGAAGGAAAGAGATTTAAGGGAGGATTAATCGAAAACCGAGATGTTACAAACAACTTTATCGAGGGAAACGAGTTTCAACCCTTAAATTCCTATTAACACTAGAACTACCAATAGTTAACACGAAGCTATTTCTACCAAAACAAGCCAAAATGATTGGTCTTTAAAAAATACGTAATAATAGAATATTTTTATATTTATTGATTTATTAATTTCTTACAGAAGGAATTCCATGTTATGTAGTATATTTTTGGTATTATTAATCCATTTGGGACCATGATCCCTAAATAAGGGTTGGCACATTTATAAAATTGTCGAGCCAGTCATTTTGACTGGTATGGTATTGCTAGTATTAGCATTTAGCGATCTATCTATCGATCCGGAATTTTCTGATATCATCATATCGAATGATACGTAGTAAAAACTTTAAAAACATGTGGGAAGTTGTACAAAACAAGGAAACTGGTTAATTGGGGTTCAATAAACAGATTGCAGGACCCTTTTATGCTTTGACAAGTACCAGTCATTTTGACTGGTATTGGTATAAATAGCCTTGATGCAAAATTATTTTGAGTTTGAATACATAAAAAGCAAAATAAGATCCATTACATTATTCTTTTAGTTATCGTTTCAAAAGTCATTACATCATTGCGAAAAAAATATAACATGAAGTAGGAATTTTAAAATGAAATTTAAAACCAGTAAGTTTCATTGGTGTGGTAGTTCTAGTATTAAGAAGATTATGATGTAGCGCAAGAAGTTTTGTTCATTTGTATCTCTATCGAAACAAAAATGAGACATAGATTTCACGAATTTGTAAGAAATGAATGAAACTAAAAATGCCATCGGTGAATTAATGTTTGAACAAATATTAAATTTCTCATTAGAATGCATTAAAATACGTATATGAACTACTAATTTTATTGCACTGCATGTGCCTATGGAAATTGAAGAGTTAATATCGTAGTCTATCGGTAAGCAAGGTTCAGTGAATTTGAATTGTATACTTTTATTAATGCGGATTTTTATCCATTTATGCGAAAATGTACGGAGCGCATATAGCGTGCTAGAATATAAAAAGGTATGAAAAGTAAAGTAGTCGTTATGATATTTTAATGGATAAAACAAATTTTCACCCAAATTTTGCTGTTTTGTTTAATTGCATTTATGAAACCCCACAGCCTGTTTGTTAGGCTTGAAAAATATCATTTTGCTCCTGTTTCCATTATCCTTCAATTAACTGACGAGACGACAATTTTCACAATAATATTGCGATATTAATGCGAATCCACGAGTGTCAATCGATCGAACGAGAAACACTGTTTTAATTTTCACAACGCTCGCAATTGAATTGATAATTTTTGCATTAAATGCCGGGCGCGGTTTAAACGAGAGGAAAATCGCGCGCGCACAGTTTGCGAAGTAGAGCGATAATTCAACTCAGATTCAACTATAAATAATTATTGCCTGGCTCGTGATAATTTCCCGTTAATTTAACTACGCTTTTTCTGTCGTTCGTTCGTGTTAAATACGGATGCCACGGGCAAGTACTCGAGCCACATAAATGACAGCGTTGATTAAAACGTATGTACACAGAAACGAATTGAAGTTACTATTCATTTTATCTTCGCGCGCGATTAAGCTGTTCGTATAAGTATCTCCTCTGCGCGATACTTCGAAACAACACAATTAGTATAATGAGTTAGTACTAGTCCTCTAATTTACAAATCCCCCAGTTTCCTACTTCACTAATCCCGCGTCCTCGCATTTCGTGAATTCTCGACTCGTCAAATATTTCACTTTTCCTGCTTCTTTGCCTTCATATATTATAATTTCATCTCGTTTCTTCAACCGTTTCTCTTTTGCATTGGTCTAAGTTATAAACATGTCTAACACTCTTGACGATTCTTTATTTTCTGATTTTATTGATTGTTTATGTTAACTCAATTCACGGTTCCAAGGATCTATAAATTTCCGGCTGTCTAATATTTTATTTCTTAAACTATCCAATTTTCTCTATTAATTTAATTTTCAACTCCACCGATTTTTATACTTTTATAATACACGACGAACATTTTAATATTTTGTATTTAAAAAATTTCTACTTTCTAATGCGCAATTATACCACTTTATAAATGTATATTACAGAAATTTGAGAAAATATTATATAAATAACGATCAGGATGTCTAGGAGTGATTTCCAGCGAAATAAATGCATGATTTTCTAGCAAATAACTCGCACCTGGTCTAACTGACGAAATGATCTAGCCAGCACACGGTTTGCCAACTTCGATATCAATCTTATTACACGTCTCTACTTAACTTTCAAATTTGTCTGCTTCTTTAGCTACATCCTGCTTAATATATCCGTTAATCCCGCTGTACGTTGAACAAGGAAAACAAATGTTCGCGAGTATCCGGGAACGTGGTCGATTTGTAGTTGTTGGATATCGTTGACTGACGATATGTAAGATTGTCCAGCAAACACTGTGATTATTTAACTATAAACAAAGTCTTGTTCAGTCTCGGATATACATTTTTTTCACTAAATCATGGTTTTATGAAATTCGATCTTTTACAATATGTACTGCTACCCTCAAAATTCCCAACTATAAGTTACGATCAGTTAAACTGCAATTCAGTTATCATGTGCATGTGCTAACGTTTCAGCTAAATTTCGCTCGTTTCAATCGGTTTGCCAGTAAATCTTCGTAGGGGCTTGCTCGATCGATATTGCTATATATCACAGCGAATGAGTAGGTGTGGAGGGTCGAAATGTCGTTAGATTATACCAAAGATGTTTATTGGACGTGGGCCAACCTTCGAGATTCTCAGTCGCTTCCTGCGCAGATCGCAACGGTGCGATGCCAACAGTCAACGTGACGATGAGACAAGTGTGAAAGCTCGACCGTTTTGCGGCCTCTATCGCTTGAAGTACCAAAAATTCGCCAAGCGTACAACACGTCCGACCAGAACCTGGCATTTCCTAGCTCTATTCTTTCAATTTTACTGGGCTTCCGTATTTGTTCAGCTCACATTGGAAAATTTCACCAGGCAATTTCCCTTTTGTTTCGTTACTTATTACAGTCTTAGACTTGGTACATGAACGCTTTATAACCGATTCTCCTTCTTAGTTTCCCATTCTTCGATTTTTTCACTATTGGTAACTTGTATAGGATAAAATCACGAGCGCGAAAATTGTTGCTTATGACAGACACGATAAGCGTTATCATCGAGCAACTACAGATACCAATCTGAGTAATCAAAGGGTTTCGTTTTGGGATTATCTCGCGTCATATTCCTCTCTCTTATTAAACACGACATAGTACCACGCTAGGATAATTTACTTATAATTCTCAATGACAATTGATTGTAAAATACATCTAAATAAAAAAAAAATATTCCTCTCGATAAATCTACCTATTCCTCTGTTCGATCTTCGTCTTTCTCGATCACAGTCTAATCTATTTATTCACGGGCCAATTTTGTTGTTAAACTAGGAATTTTTATGACTTCCGGAGAAATTTCGAGGTGCGAAAATACACGCAACGCATGTAATATGCAAAGATATAAAAAATATTTAAAATAAAGCGTTGATTATAATATTTAGTACATGAAATAAAGTTTCTATAGTTACGTCCATAAAAATATAAAAGTCTATAAAAATCCTCGATCTGTCAAACATAATCATAACACCATCTCGTAACAGTTTTAAACATCAAAATAAATTATTTCACCACCTATAACTATTTCCACCATACTCTACGTCAACTTTATATCCTTTCTCTCTAAAAATATCGTTTTGTATCTTTCTGACTTTCAGCCGATGCCCAACGATCTCCCAAGACTGTTTGACGAGGAATTTTTCCTTTTGGTTGCCAAACAGCGGAATCCAAGACACATCAGCCCCATTGGAGCATGTACGTGCGGACGAGCGAACAGACGGAGTTGTTAATTAATATCGCTATAAATTAAAATGTATTATGCAAGTTAGGCGGTCTCGTCCGCAGGCTCTTCGGGACTCGCGGAGTCTCGGCTGTGGCCGTGCTCGAGGAACCGAGTTTTACGCGGTGTGCGAGCTTCCACGGGCGAAGGGAGGACGATGGAAAGGGCGAACGAGCGGAGGCTGAGGCAACGGGACGCGGAAGAGGGCGGCGCGGCGTGGCAACCGGCGGGCAAACAACAAGAGGTTTTCGTAGCCGGCTAACGGCAGAGTTTCCTCATAAACTCTTAGGGAAGTTCGCAGACAAACACAGAAATATTTTGTAATGGAAACACGTCCCTGAGAAATTAAATATCGCAATGAAGAAGATGAAGTTGCGTTTGTAGCCGAGTGCTACGAGGAGACGACTGCTGGCGAATCCAGAAGCGTATTACGTGCGACGAACAGTCATTAATTGCTACCGTTTTCGAACGTCGTAAATGTCAGTCACCTGATCTTATTCTCCTTCGATCTGTTGGGTTGGCAATTAAATGATTGCGGACTTTGTCATTAGGTGGTATTGACAAAATCCGCAATCACTTACTTGCCAACCCAATAGATAGAAAATCATCGCGTTGCTCATTCGTCCAAAGTATGGAGGATCTGTCTTATTCATATGCAACTCCATTTCACTGTGTAAATCTTTGATATTATGAGAAATTGAATTTGCATTATTTGCTTCAAATTCAAGGAAGTGATCGTTAAAGAAAGATACGTTCCAAATTTGCTGCGAATTATAAGAAAAATTGCTAAATTCGCAAAACTTAAATCTCTTGCGTCTGTCAAATCATTTTTTTTATCTAATCGTTCCTCCTTATTATTAAAAAACTTTTTAAGTTTCGGGTGATTTCTTGTTTGAATTTGCAAAATTTGGATATAAAAATTTAAGGACCTTGATGGAACCGGAAGTCTAGCAAATACAAGACAAAGTAGATCCGCTGTCAAGATCGAATATTGCAAACAGAACGTCACGCGAAATAATATTAACTCACACGTAATACGTATTAACAATGATGATTGCCCGAAATTCCTGAAGCATCTGGTCACGCGTTCGAGGAACATTCGCGCTATTAATCGTGCCAAGTTGCCAGTGCATCCCACGAACATTATATGTCGGTACGTTCGACGGATTATTTATGTTATTTATTTGCGGACAGTTCTCTATTTAATCGTACTACAGTTTTCGATAATCTCAGTTGGCTCTGATCCCTGGATCTCCAAAACAACTTAGTTACAAGTTGCAACTGGCCGATTGCGAAAGCAATCATGCGAATTAAAGAGATCGATCGCTGAAGTTTCGTTTGGTGGAAATACTTTGAAAATTACAGAGAAAGAACACGATAAGTGATATTTCACATTTTTCCCAACATAGTTTTATAATTTGATAAGTTGTTGCTTAATTTGACATACGTTATCAAGATTGTCGTTTTATTTGGTTTTATGACTGCACGCCTATTTATCCACATTTTTCACGACGTAAAAAATATTGCTTGTCGTAATACTAAAATATTGAAGAAATTAAAATATTATTTCTCTTAACAATCACGAAAGTATTTGAGAAGTCGCGAAATAACTTGAAAGCTTAGCATAGAAAACTTTAATGTCCATATGGTGGATATTATCTGAAACATTTTGAAATTTCGTTAACACTGTAATAAGATAAGATTGTCACGATTATATTGGTAAAATTTGAAACCGATTTGAATGCCTATAAATGATATGTGTTGCAAACGTATATGTAATGAAAAATTATTATACAGTATAAACAGTCATCCCACCATATCATAAATGTCGCGAATATGATTTTACTGAATACTCAGGTTTATTAATGTAATGGATAATCCACTATTCGAATACGTTTGTGATAGTTGCGAACTTTATCAATGTTAATCGCGATAGTGGAGCCTCAGAAAAGTGCTAATGAAATCTCAAAATGCTTCGTATAACACACATAACATATTCATGAAACGTGTCCAGAAGTGTTCAAATACTTTCATGAGTACTTGCATTTCAACTATTTTGTACCAAAATATTCCCCTTTTGTTATAAAATGACAGTAAAATAAAAATATCAACAAAAATCGTGTACCTTTTACTTGTGTTTTTTTTCTTTCTTTTTGGGAATTTTACGAAGACCAGCGGCCGATCGCCGCAACATTGGGGCGGAATTAGAAGCGAAAAGCTGGTCGTTGAACGGCAGAGGAAATCGAACGAGCGGAACGTTTGATAAGCGCGCAAATTGGCCGGGACAGATGACGGATTTCGATAGTTAGAAACGGCTGCTCGTTAAAACTAATGGCAGCAGCGGATTTAGAACTTGGCAGTGTTAATCATCAATTATATCGACCTTATTGCGGCTAGCCCACAGCATGTGACGTGCGTGACAATCGTTGGAACGAAACGGCCGCCACGTGTTTTCGCATCACGCTTTGAATCGATCGCGATTCGCTCAAAATAATTGTCGCGCCCCTGTCTCGCTTTAATTAATCATTAACCTACCTCGAGCCCGGAGAATCCTTCCTTCCGATTTAATTAGTTATTCGTTAATTTCGTCTACGACGAATTTGTTACAATTCCCCTGTAAATGTATTATTCTCCGGTTCACTCGATTGTCTTATTTTTACACGTTCTGCAGTCCCATTTTCATCCCCTCTTGAGCGTCTGCAACGGAAGAACCGAATTGTTCGTCGTCCGTTTTATTAGAAATTCGATTGCGTTTATAGTTAGCAGCTTGAATAGATGGCGGAATAAAATATTGAAATTTTAATTGCACCGACTGAACAATAATGGAAGTTTAGTATTATTTTATTAATTAGAACAAAAGCTATCGGAAGAATATAGAACTCGTTTATTTTTATATATATATTTCAACTGTAATTTGCATCACAAAACTTTGAAAACAAGGGAATACATATTTTTTGAGGAACGATAAAGAATGTATAAAATGTAAAGATATTACAATTTATCAATAAAGATCAAAAGTACGTTCCTTCTAAAGAAGAAAATATCAAACGCGTATCTACTAATTAATAGCAAAGGTTAAGGACATTGGAACTTATGGAACTTCTGGTTCCTCGATTGTCACCAGATTTTTCGTCGGTCTAATTATTGTCCCTGGGGCAACTACAACCCTCGATATGCCAGCTATAGTCGAACTACAGCAATCAACGAGATCGCAATTTCTCCCGGTTCTCTTCAAGAGAACCTCGAGGACTTAGCAAGTAGTTAGTCCTCCGACTTTGTCCGCCCAACCCCCAAAGAAACGTACTACGCATTCTGAACCTTATCCAGCAAACATCTAGTTGAATCGCGTGTCCTTTTTCTCGAAACATGAAGTGATACGAAATCATTACAAAGATTGCGATGTCAAAGCACCTTAGATTCAAATTATTTCAATTAGACTTTTTATTGGTTAGTCATTTTTAGAATCGTCGATTGCATACTTCTGTCTTTGCACTTTGATTAAGATTTCTTTCGAACATTTTAATTTCCTTCAATTTAATTATTGTCGATTGTTTACATATATTGAGTATTATAATTATATAATTCCTAATTTTATAAATATATCTGCCACCATACGTATTCTCAAACCTTCCAATTTTTCGCCCTTTAATTCCGCAATTTTAATTTCTTAAACATCGAATATCCTATTTACCCAAATTTTAATTTTCTAAATATTTATATTTTTCCCTCTTAATTTGATATCATTCTCTATATACCTTATCCTATTACTTTTCGCTTCTTCTATACATTCTCAAGCAACTAATTCTTCAATACATCTCTCCCTATTAAATTTATTTACCACTTTCCCTACCATTTCCTAGCTCAACTTTTCTCGTCCGCTCTTACCTTAATTTTTCAATCTACGGACGGTTCGTCGGTCGAATTTTAGCATCTCTCGAGTATCTTTTAATTCACCGGCCCTCCATTTTCGAGCATCAGAGCGCCGATTCGGATTCCCAGCCAGCAATCTCTATGATAAAACGGTCAAAGATCGCGCGATAAATTTTTTGCGCGCGTTTTCCGCGAAATACGAAGTTGGAAAAAGGGTGCGCGCACTTCTGGTTCATCCCCGTTCCGTGCCAGCAGCGGTCGATTCATATCGTCCGTCGCAATAGCGTGGAAAACACTTCCGGGAACCATCGTAGACCATCCACCGAGCGGAGCACTTAAACTCCAGGCGCGACCAGCGTGGAGAACCTGACGGATAACGAGCGCCCAGAGATTAATCGGCGGTCACGGATTCTAAATTCTGCCACGCGGTTAAACCGCGACGATCGCCGCGAACCGCGTGCAACTTCGATCATCTCTTTGATTCGGCTCTGCCCTTCAACGTCTAAATAATTTTTTTCGTCTAATTAAATGTCGAAATAAATTTTTCGCTTCCGCATAGATCGATAAAATTGCAGCGTGATAATGTGAAAATACATACTGCACTCGAATGTACCTGGCAAAATTAATTTAGATATCATTTTGTTAAGCTGCGAAGTAAATGAATATATAATTGACGTGCTTGTTAAGCAGAAAGCAAATCTCCAGTTTGTTATAAAAGAGTACGTAATTGTTAAACATGATGTATGAATGTAAAAAAAACATAATATCATCATGATATTTTGTTTAGAATTATTGAAGTTACCTTCTGAAACTGCTAAACCTCTGTTTCTTCAGAATTTTTACATCGATATCGATCGATAAACGGTTCCAATACATTATTATAGTGGACCTTCTACTATCAAAAGGTTTGCTTCATAAATTTATTTATATTAGGTTGTCTCAAATGTTTCTTTCGTTTCATAAGTGAAATAATAGATGCACAACATTTTTTACTTTATATCATTTTATGGATTTATGCATGATCCATTTTGTAGTAATAGAATAAAATGGATCAAACATAATTCAATAAAATAATATAAAATAAAATATGTTGTGCATCTACTACTTCCTTATAAAACGAAAGGAACTTTTCGGACAACCTAATACAATGTAGCCCTCGTCTCTTTACCACACACACCTATATAACCATGATATATGTATACGTGCACAGACTGTTTTCTATTTAACCGAATATTTTATCTTATTTATCTTGAAAAAGATATATCAGCTACGTGTTATCATAAAACAGTTTAAGCATTCTCGCTATACATAGGAGAACAATTTGAGCGTAAAATGGTTAAAGACAGCGAAGTTACTTCTGCAAAATCAAAAAATACGCAACATCCAGCAAATAACTATCTGCGATGGAAAAAGAAACAAATGAACGTGTATGAAAATAACTATGCAAGTGAATCGTTGCTAGACCAAACGATCGTTGACGCTTCGCGATAAACCGGTGAAATTATTCGACAAAAGAGAAAAAGGAAGTTTCACGGCACACCGAATATAACCGCAGGACGGTTGTCATTTTATCGATATCAACAAAGAGGAGCTGGCCGTCGTAGAAAACGCTTCTGGCATCTATACGGCTAGCTATGGTGCAAGGGGAAGGCACTTAAAGTCAAGTAACTCGACCAGCGTGGAGAACTCGACGGATAACGAGCAGTCGGAGATTGATCGTATTGCGGGCGCGAATTCGAAATTCCGCCAGGGCCGTGCTTTATTCGCTGAGAATTTCGCTATGTTACCCGGCATTTCGACTCGGATCGGCCAGAGAAAACGGCAATGCATGCCGACACACGCGTCCGCCATTTATATTTCCCAAGTCACACGCGCGATTCCGATTTCATATCAGAAATTCCTCTCGTTCTACCAATTCATACATTCTTATCTTCTTACTTGTTTTTCTGATCCTTCGTGATTTCCACGGCTGAACCTTAATACTAAAATTACCGATAGTTAATACGAAATTATTTCTACCGAAACCAGTGAAAATGACCGGTCTTTAAAAAATACGTAATAATAGAATATTTTTATATTTATTGATTTATTACTTTCTTACAGAAGGAATTCCATGTTATGTGGTACATGTTTGATATTATTAATTCATGATCTCCATGATCTCTAAACGACACATTTATAAAATTATAGAACCAGTCGTTTTGACTGGTGTGGTATTGCTAGTGTTAGTATCTAGTGATCTAGCGATCGATCCGGAATTTTCCTGATAACCGATATCGTCATATTGAATGATACGCAATAAAAATTGTAAAAACGTGTGGAAATTGTTTAATTGGGGTTAATTGGGGAATAAACAGATTGCAGGACCCTTTTACACTTTGACAAGTACCAGTCATTGTGGCTGGTATTGGTATAAGTAGCCTTAATACAAAATTATTTTTAGCTTGAATACATAAAAACAAATTAAAATAGTTGCGAAAGTCATTACATTATTGTGGAAAAAGAATATAACATGAAGTAGGAATTTTAAAGTAAAATTGTATGACCAGTCAATTTGACTGGTGTGGCAGTTGTAGTGTTAAAGCTTCGAATCTACAGGTCGAAAAGTTTCAACTTCGTACTCTGTTAATCGTAGAAAACGAGCCTTTAAAGTTCTGCTTAAAAACTTTGAAAAATACTTTTAGACACCTTTCATGTATATATACTATGTGTGTTATACGAAACATTTCGAAATTCCATTAACACTGTTACGAGATTCCACTATTATGGTTATACTAAAACTTGAAATCGAAATGAAAATATATAGATATAGAAATTGCAAGACATTTAATACAAATATATACTTTACAGAGATCAGAAGTATTTGAACTTATCATATGTTTATGAATCATATCTTGAACATTTACTGTATGTAAAATATAGCTGTTCACGCCGTATACAAATTTTTCACTCGATCTACTTTTTCAAGAAACATCTTGTAATTTCTATATACATTTTCAGCTTGTTATCAATTCTGACCAATATAATCATAGCAGTCGTGTTTCATGAAATTGGTAATGAAATTTCTAAATGTTTCATGTGTATAACACATACGATATGAACATAAAAGCTACCAATATTAATGTGGTCAAATACCTTCGTGAGCCAACGTAGATGACTGTACAGAGGAAGATAGTATACACGACGGATGATTCAGCGCGTGTAATTTCCCGGTGAACGATTGACGCGGACCGCGTGAACGGCATATATCGCGCGGCACCGCGCGCCGCGACGATTTCGGTAAAATGTGTGACGGTCGAAGCGACGGGCAAAGCCTCCTTTGACTTCTCTGCCGTGACCATAAACCTCTGATTTACGCCGTTTCGAGGCGAGCACGGGTGCCGTTCGGCAAACCACGCGTGAGATCGACCTGTCGCGAAAATCGGATTACCGACTTTTTACTTTGTCTCGTTTCTACGCGCGCGAAACCAGACGCGCAGAACCGCACAACGATGCGCTTTACGCGCGCCAGATTGATGCGGATACGCGAACTCGCGCTTCCATCTTCGTCTTCCTTTTTCTTTTGTCCCTTTGTCTTTGCATATTGCAGCCCTGCTCAAGCGAATTCCGAAACGCGATGGATTCGTAAAAAGAGGAAATTAGTTCGAACGTCGCGAATATCGAAGTTCGCGTTTTGCATTTAAAAGACAAGGTTCGATAACTTCTCTCCGTGGGGACAAAGTATTGGCGATGCTACTTTTCAACTTTTATCTTGGACACTTTCTCTGATATTTTTAAGTTCACCGAATTCTTGTATACGACACTGATGTTTTATAGTATCAGGTTGTCCGAAAATTTTCTTTCGTTTTATAAGGAAATAATAGACGCGCAATGTTTTTTGTTTTATATTAGTTTATTGAATTATGCACGAACATAATAATAGAAATATAACGAAATTGATTATACATAATTCAATAAAATAATAGTAATAATAATTCATAGTAATAATAATAGTAATAATAATTCAATAAAATAGAAATTGTTGTTCATGAAACGAAAGAAACTTTTCGGAGGAACCAATATTTCGATGATGTTAGTATCTGTAAAGCTTTTATTTTTCTGTATTCATTAGACTTTGGTTTTTGTTCTTTTAATTATTTGGTTGATCAGTTAGTTCTTTTCATACTATGAATCATCACTTTTCAAGTTGCATTGTCGCTCTTATCGTTCATGTCGATCCTATAGTTAATGATTTTTACGATGTTGTATCAGTACATCGGAATAAAAGATGGTCTCTATGCAAACATATATCTTGTACTGAAAGGATCAAGCTAGTAATTAATTTGCAACGAATTAAAGACAATTTTTACATTCGTTGAAAAGTATCTGGCTTTCTTTGAATAACTTTAACCTCGTTCTGTACGTTTCATGCGCGCCATAGACGTTAAATAATTCATACAACACGTGCAACACCTTGGAAAGTGTAGCAACATATTAGTATTTATCCGACGTTTCTTTTTCATTTATCTAAATTTATTCCCCGGTTTGCACTCTGCGTATGTAGTAATAAACACATTAGCAAGTAATCAACAACAATCATTGCGATACTATGCGAAAAGAAACATTAGGTTTCTTCAATGAGACCATTTATATACATCTATCAAAACCAATCTTAAATTCGAAGAAGGAGAAACAGGAATGAGACAGAATAAACTCGAATGATAAAAATGTAACAATTACTAGACCAGAAAGTTATTTTTAATTTCAACACGCAACCTCTTCAGTTGTTAACCGGGAAACGAACTTGTCACTCGCATCTCAATTTTGTATCTTGTTGCATTACTTTACTTACATTTTATGTTACATTATGTGGTAATTATATTAAAACCAAAGCTAACCCTTCTTTGTTATCGTCGAAATCCGCATACTGAGTCTTTCATGGGCTAAGTAAGATTTTCTCTACAGAGTGTTAATAATTTTGTCAAATAAAATTGATTCCTATTAAATATTCTACCAAACAGTTAACCACGATTATTAAAAGAAACAACAATTTCTTAAAATTCTCTTTTCAATGTTATAGAAAATTCACACAACTTTGACATCGACGTAGTAAAGAATTCCTAGAGAGTTTTGCTAAACATTGGTAACTAATTTATTCATCCATTTCGAAGTTTCCGTACTATAGGTGTCTATGGAAATCGAAGGGTTGAATATGCAAGCATATTCGAAGTGATTCGAAGTTTGAGCCGCAGCGCACTAAATTAATTATGCTGTGAATTAATTACGAAACTAGAGGAATGATACTTTTAACGGTTGAGGTACGTGATTAAATCCAAATTTTCAAAACCTTAACTTTTCACCACTATGATTCTCGGATTTCCATATGTAAAACGATCCAAAATGTTTCAGTGCCTATCCACCACGTAAATATCCAAGCAAACGTTCACGCTTCGAGACATCCTGGCGATCGACCACGAAAAATCGAGGCGATCGCTCTCGATCGTTTGGATCGTGGCTTCCTGAACTTGGTTTGGTTCGTTCGGTTGGTTCACCGTGTATTTATAGTTTAATTTGTGGCCTAGGGCCACGTTGAGGGTCGCGGGTATATTTACTTGGCCGGCCTGGCTTTAGGAGCCTCGAAATCCGTTCGCTCCCGGTCTTCCTCGCCACGGTGGCCGAACGAAAGAATTTTTATGAGCACGTTAAACGAGCAGCCGAATGTATCTCTGTAGGTCCACGGCCTGCCGCGGTACGATCGGTTTATCGTTCACCGAACGATCGGACGTTCCCCTTTCTTCGCTCTCGCGCGACGCTTTCGCGCGACTCATCGAGGAACGACCGAGCTTCCCGATCCTCCCCACCGACCAACTTTCTAATTTTGGCCATGCAAACGAAATTTTAAAGATCAGTTTCGCCAGTTTCGCACTATATTGTGCAAGTTATGCTCTTGAATCCTTTCGATGACTATTGTGACGCGATTTTCATATCATCTCTGTTTGCAATCATCGTATAGTAGAAGAAGAGACGCGGAGATAGTATAAATACAAGTATTTCTGTAGAAATCAGTAGCAAATATGCCTTGCGCAATTGTTTAAAGCATTAATTGTGCAGGCCATGAAAGAAAAATCAACTTTCATTATTTTCTTTTATCGTTCCGATAGACAGATTTCGAAATCCTTAGTTCGGTATATTTTACACTTTTCATTTCCAGTTTAAATTATTTATGGCGGCTTATTTGTACGTATGGTTACATACAATTATGTATTGACAATGTTCTAAGGCGATGCTTATCGATACACTTGAAGACTAATTTCTGGTTTACGATAAGAGGAAATTTTCCGTTCTCAAAATTTGCTTCCTGAACTCGTCATGTGTGAAGTATTATACAATACATAATTGGTGGTAAAAGATTGAATTATGAATTTTTTTGAACCTCAATTAATGCTTTATTATCAGTGTGCAACTATACCGGTAAATATTAAGGAGGAAATTGGAAATTTCAAGAAGTATTCGTAAAGCAATTTAAAGAATACAGTGGGAGGAAATGAAAAAGAAAAAGAGAAACGTGGGACGAGTTCGGAGAAACAAGAATATGTAGAAACAGTTCAATCCGTGCGTTCACGGTACCTTACGTTCCGTTCAATTCCGTGATGTTAACTTCCTTGGAGGATCACAAATTTATCGTTATTCCTAACCAGGAAGGAATTAAGTTTTCCGTCGACGGCGACCATTAAAACGTCGGTATTCTTTTATAAAATACAGAGAGCAATTACACTTATCTGTTTGCAATTAATTACGAGCAAACCAAATCGAAAAACAGCACACACGAATTAATATCACGTAACGATAGTGCGCCGCATTAAAATTAATCAGCAATTGTTCTTAATGGGCGCGAAGGGGAAGGTTTGTAAGGCGTCTCTTAGCCTCTGGTTCGTTTACGTGAATCAAGGATCCGTGGATCTTGCATGTTTAGCACAATTTATTTGTTAATAATTACACGAGTCCTCTTACTCTATTTTCTATCTTGATTTTTTTCTTCATTCCAACAAAATCGCGCGTAAGCAAGCAATCTTGTTTGTATTGCATATGTGCATACAGGGTGCTCTATAATTGGTGGTATCAAAACTAAATTGAAAATATGAAAGAAAATGTTTTTACAAAGAGCTTGGTTTTTTTGAGAGAATTTATTTTTTAATTTAAAATTTATTTCAATTTATTTCAGCTATATTAAAAATAAATCTTGAAAATTTATTCTGCACTTAATTATTGCACTATGTCTCACGTTAATTGGTCTTGCTGTAGATCGATATCTCTATTTATATTTATCTCTAGCGTATGGTTAATGGACACCTAACAGCCGATAAAACATAATCTCTGAACACTCGCGAGTGATAAATGTTATTTTATGAATGAAAAATATTTTCAATAATGTTCTATCTCATTCTATGTTGTCTAATATCCAATACACAAACATAAATACTTACAGTCTTCAGTCAATTCCATTAAATTATCACGTAATTAACTTATCAGGCAAACATTCAAAGTGAATTTTTTAAAAAATACACAGACTCGTATAAAAAGATTGTATTCCATCCTGTCGACTTATTTTTTCCTATAAGAGGAACCTGTACTAGCTATACGACACCCAGTATATCTATACACACATAATATGTATATAGTTCGCGTGCAAAAACACGGATAATTTGTGGCCACGATTATGCAACGTTGCTCGCGAGCCTGCGTGCTCCGCTTTTCTGCTCCGCTCTTCGTTCCGCGTCGAGTGATTTCGGTTCGTACATCGCCGTATCGCAAATTTGTATCGTGCACCGAGATTTGTTCGTACCGAGAGCGACGAGCCAGGCAGAAACGGCCAGGCGAATCTTGTCTGATGTTTCCTTGCTTCGAGCCGCGATTAATCGCCGCTTCTAAAATCAGCCCCCGGCGTTTATCCTTTTCTTCGTCTTTTTTTCTTCCGTGAAACAAGGAACACCGAATCTGTTTTAATTTCTCGAATTTTGGATGAAGGGATGAGGGAAAAAAGTTGCGCATGTGTATATTTATAGGGAATGATTTATCGCTTTCGATTACTTATAGCGAGCGTTTTCAGTATTTTTCTTTTACATCATTCTCTGAATCATCGTCATCGTGGCGTTCTTGTTACTAGCTAACATCACGTGACTCACCGTTTCATTAAATAACTGCTTACTAATGAATTTGTAATTTGTACTTAATTTCTTAGATAGCTATATTACGTAAAGCAGATATCGTTCGAAGTTTTTACTAGTCTTTCGTCAGCCACTTCTTACGTCTCTTTGACGTAAATGGTGAATAGAAAATGGATTCTCAGGAAAATTGAAGGAAAAGTAATCGTTTGCCAATTATAACGCTACAATTATTCGAAAGTTTCCAAACGAAGCTTAGTATAGGTTCATTTATGTTATCCGCCAAGGCTGGAAAATGTAAGAGAACAATTCAAGCAAATACACTGAATGCTTACAGGTATTATCGACATTGTCAGACAAGAATAACAATAGTCGCTATTTAATAACAAAAATCATTCTGCAAGAATATGTCACGGCTTGGCAATGTCGTCGCGCTTGCATAATTTTCCTATTGCAAAACTTAAACGTACACCTTTGTGTGAAAATTCTACGACACATAAAACTATTTATTACAAATACTCCATTTTATAAAACTCCTAGAACAGCAAAAGTTTCCATAATTGCGTTGTAATTGAAGCAGTGGAAGTCAGAAGGTTTAACAGTCGGAATTCGCAAACTCTGTGTCCAATATGGCGCGTTTCGCACAGATCAATGCACCTGTCGACTCCCTCGCCAGACGCGCTGGCCCGCGAGAGAAAAAGAGAAGAGAGTGAAAAGACGGTGCAACGTACTGGCGCGTTTCTGGAAATCGGCTTTCCGCGGCGCGGCGGCCGGAAATAGAAAGAAGCCAGCCCTCTTCTGAGATCGAAGTGCAGGGAAAAAACGCGGGTCCCGTTTATTTTTACAATCGGCAGTAGATTGAATCGTTCGGCGGTCGTTCTTAGGGCTCTCGGGCGACGCCGACGAAGAGAAGAACGAGAGGCAGAAGAGAACGGAAGGAAAGAGAAGCATGTGCGATACACGCGGCTCGCTGTACGCCGCGTTTGCCTTTTTGTTCGTCTCCACCGCGAGATCTGTTTCTTCGTTCGCTGCTACCGACGTTGTTGCTTCGGCGAGCTCAGCCTTTTGCCTCGGAAAGCCGCGCGTTCTCTTTGAATGGATCGGCCGCGATCTTCACCCGTTCCTCCTCTTTTCTCCTTTTTATCTCTTCTTTTTTTTCTTTCTTTATTCTGCCTTTTCTGCCAGCCCATCGCCGTCCATGGTTTTCCGGGCTCGCGAGGAAACGATTTTCAACGCGGCGAGCAAACGTCGACGTGCACTGTTTAGCGCTGGCCTCGAGAAGATCATACGCAATGAGGCTGATCTTGCGACGCACGGGAAAGTGCGGTTACACTGCTTCCGCCATACACGAGAAGGGGGTTGTTGCGCGATTCTTCGCGTACAAACGGAGCGTAACCGATGCCTCGATGGAGAAACGTCGTTTCGCTGTATCGTTTCTAACGTTTGTCACGGAAACGAGTTTGGGATG
The DNA here is from genome assembly GCF_910591885.1 of Bombus terrestris. Taxonomy (NCBI): domain Eukaryota; kingdom Metazoa; phylum Arthropoda; class Insecta; order Hymenoptera; family Apidae; genus Bombus; species Bombus terrestris. The sequence goes on from NC_063277.1 coordinate 7,659,649, forward strand.
AAACTTATAGTGATCCTTCTGTACTGCATTGTTTGGAAATTGTGGCAGTATGACATAGATAGAACACAGGTATAGGAATTGGTAGAATCCTCGTATTGGGTTGTGCGAAAAGTTTCTTTCGTTTTATGAGCAAATAACAGACGTACAACATTTTTTGTTTTTTATTATTTTGTCGAATTACGTATGATCCATTTTTTTTCTGTTGAGATAAACACCGCGACATTTCACGGACTTGGTTTCACGTTTGTATGAAGGTGCACTGTTATAAAAAACACGTTTGCGAAAGAAAGACACTTTTCGGACAATATTACATAAGTCGAAACTGTAGGAAATTAAAACTAAGAGAGAAAAATTTCGAAATAATAATTTTGTTATATAAGAGAAGAGTTATCAATCGATGAAGACTTCTCCGGCATTAGAATATTTCTGCACGATACTCATGACGAAAATGAGTAAACTTTTAAATCTCAGTTAACTTTTTTTTTAAATGTCTGATATCATTGTCATATACGTATCAATTTACCTTCACAGTTATCGCGATAAAACTTCACGAAATAACAGAAATAAGCGAGTAACATACAACAGGCGCACACGCGTAACATTCACTTGCAAATTCAATAAATAACAGAATGCGAAAGTTGGGAAATTTCCAAATAAACGATATCAAAATAGCTGGAAATTAATGATCCGACAACTTATAAATTTCGAAATTTCTCGGTACGAGAATTAATCCGATAATTAGCAACTATAAATCTACGCGACTCGTTGAGATAAAAACCACGAGAAACTTTGAGAGATGAAAAATTAGAAAGATCCTCGATCTTAATAGGAAATTTTCGAACGTACGATACATAGGATTAAATGTTGGCATTTATTCATGACGTCTGTCGACCAGCGTTACAATACTGAACATGTACAGTATCCACAGAACGTACAGTTTATTCGCGAGACATTACGAGCAGTCGTGTTATAGAAAGAGTTAAGAGAAGCAGCCAGGAATTGGTGGCGGAATCGTCGAGATTTAGAGGCGTGCATGTTGTTGATAATTAATTGTAGCGAGAGCGTCGTAGAACGATGCTTCGCGGCTCGTAACGTAACTGTTAATGGATATTATCCGTGATAGAACTATTCTAGTTTTCAGCCGAGTAATCCCGAAGTAAAGCGCAGATAGATCTAGCAGTTCCAAGTAACAGCGTAATAAGACAAGGTGGAATAGTCAAGTGGAGTAATCGAATAAGCTGGCTCTTTTAACTGATAATAAAAAACAGCGATAAAAGCGATGAAACGTTCGCGCGCATACGTCAAACTTGAGTTTCTAGAGCTACGTATAAAAGACGATCATGATTAATTAATTATGAAAAACACAGATATGTAAAATTTCAATGCCAATTACTGAATAAAGAAATCGTAACGTACAAAAATGTCGAGAAACAAAAAAGAACTGCGAAATCAATTACGTGTACAAAGAATGATTAAAAAGTAGCGGCTGTGCGAAGCTAAAATAGCAAACGTGCAGAAGGAAGAAATTAATTGATAAAAGATCGCACGATGAAAAATTTGAAAGCTCAAGAAAAACCGCAATATCGCACAATGACACAGATGCAGAAACTGTAAAATAGTGAAATTAAATTCTAGAGATCTAATAATTTCTTACAACAAATATATTTTCAACATTGAATATACGTGATTTATAGCAAATTTCCTCTTCCTTAATAAGTCGATCATTAATAGTGGGACAAAATTTAATAGATACTATTATACTGTACAATTCAAAGTTCAAAGAAACGACAATTTATATGAATCGAGGTAATACATATCGTAAGAAGAGAGAGATTTGCGAATTCGTGAAAACGTTTGGAAAATTTGCTGACCGATCGAGAAAGCGGAGACTCCATTTTCAAGGAGCCACGTCACCTCGCTCGCGTCTAAACACATTCTCCCTTTCATCGTCGCCAGCAGCTGTACTTACGTCGTTTTCCCTCCGCTACTTCAAATTACCACTCAATTCCTGAGCAGCGTTCGGCCGCAAAATTCAAACAAACACAATCGGTTAAGTACATCGTCGCTTTGACGCACTACCGCTGTATCCCGTTCCAATAAAACGTTTACCGTATTACAACGTCAACCGCGGCGGTTCGCCGAGAGTCAGCGTGCTGTTTGCTTTGGCCGCGTCTCTTCATTTTCCTCGTACAGCCAGCACCAGCTTTTCGAGCGATTTCTTGCCGGTGATTGCTTTGACGGGCGGTATCGGTTGCCTGGAAATCGAACGATCGCTTGTAAAACGCATAGAATCGTGGCTTTCAACGTTGATCCTTTCATTACGTACCATGAAGAGCTCTCTGTGCTCGCGTTTTCAGCATTTCACGCTAAAACTATTCACGAGAAAAGCACGAAACTCGTGCCAAAGAGATTAGAATGAAATGACGTGCAGATAATGTAGAGCAAGAAAAAGAGCTTCCGCTTATATTTTATACGGAAAATCATTCAAATTCCTAGGAATACACCGTTGAAAATCAGAAAATTTCCATAAGAAATTACAAATTAATCGTATTCGATCCTGTGTTATTTTTTAACCCTAATACTTTTAAAAGCAACGCATAGACCTTTGATAAGTCGTATGTGAATTCAAAGGAAAGTGTATAATTTTTAGTAAGATCAATATTTAGAAAAACCACGAAGAAGACTAAGTTTGGATTTCTAATAATTTTGGTTGAATTTCTACTAATTTGCACGTGTCTTGCGATCATAGTACGCCTCGCTTCTTGAGATTCTATGGACTCGCTCATTAAATTTTTAACAATAGTTCAGCCTATTTGTGCCGTGATTGATGGTGAACGATCATGAAACGCGTTTTACGAGCTTCCTTTAAGGAGAAAGCTTCGGTGGCTGTATTAAATGAAGACATTAACATCAATTCAAACGCTATAACGTCTAATATATTGAGAAACTTGGTAAACACCAATTATCAGGCGATCTTCTGTTAATAACTAATTATTTCCTGTTTCCAAAACGTGCATAAGATTTTGCGAAATCGGACGAAATAACGGGAATCAGTTCGTTACAATTATTTTCATCTGTAGCGTACCAAACAGATGAGCAATATGCGTATTGTAAAATATGAAACGCATTTATTTGCTACGATAAAATTATGTGTCCAATTAAAATTCAATGATTTGATTTTGAAAAGGAAAGTTGGTCTAAGATTTTCGGGTTATTTACGAGAATTACCGAACGAAGATTGCGAAAGCGAAAAAATCTCGCATTAAAGGAAATTCGCAATAGGATACCAACAACGAGTAAAATAACTCCCAACATACAAACTGTCCATCTATGTGCACGATAATATTCATTTCCGACTCCATATTTATACAAAATCAAAAAGTGTCCAAGTATCAAATTTAGACTTCCGTAAAGCAATAAGATGCACGAAATTACTAATCGCCGAAAGTAACATAGAACCTGGAAGGCTCCAAGAATTTTCTAATTACATTTCCACAAACTTATAAGACCCAAAAATTACACAGAACCAACAAATCCTCTTTTTCAAAATTTACCTTCTAATCATACTTCCGTAAAATTGGAGAATCTAAGGACTGGTAATCATCGAAATTACATAAAGCCACTAAATTCGTCAAATACCAAACGCGTTTACTTTCTACGAATCAGCGATCGACGAATGTCTAAGATGCAAAAATGACTAATCGTGTTACAATCGGAAGTCAACGAACGCCGTCCTGACCCAAGAGAAGGTGAACGCGTGGGTGTAGCGTCGGAAAAAGAAGCTGCGTCCCCGTAGAGGGGCGAGGAGGTTGCAAAAGAGGTTCTCGTTGGTAGGTAGCGTGGTCTCTGCTCGTCGTCACGCTGTTAGCGCCGAGTTAATCGGGGCCGGAAATGAAGTGAGGGATAGAGGAATATTAATAACTGAATCTAATCAATTCCATGAAACGATGCTGGCCACCCCGCGCAGACTGAAAGAGCAAACCGTCCCTCGTTCTCTCTCTTTCTCTGTCTTTCTGTCTCTGTCCCTCTTTCACGCCCTAACTCTCTCCTCTCCTCCTCCTCTCCCTCTCCCTCCACCCTTCGGTATTTCCTCCTACGAGCTCCGGCAGCGATCTAATCAAATGCATCGCATTAAGCTAATTTAGTGGCGCTGCTAGCGTGGCGAACCGCTCTTTGCTCTGTCTCTGGCCTCTTCTCTCTTTCGTCGCCCCTGCAACGAGCTGCTTCGCGGTTTAACGCGAATTGTGCCGCTGACAAATTTTCAATTGCTGACACCGGCGCGCCCGCTAGCTACACGCCTTCGTTTTAGACACCAGACTCTGAGCAATATGTGACGTCGCCCGGTGACGTTCGTCACTGAACTCGGTTCAAACGCGGTAGATTTCCCGGAAAGTTTCCATTGTTCTTCTGAATCTATCTTCAGCGCGGATTCGTTATAAGTATCGTTAGGCTATGGTTCAAGCAGATGTGTGTTCCGAACACGTCAAAACGGTCATACACAGTAGCGGATAAGAGAAAGTTTAAAATCCGTGAAATTCTGTGGTATATGTTAGGTACATCTATTCATCGCTCTTATTAAATGTAAATTCTTTTTGTGAAATTACGGTGTCTTTTTCTACTTCTTATGTTATGAACTTTCTTTCGTCTGTCGCTGTATATGTAATAAAATGTTGAGATGTTTCATTACGCGGAACAGCCTCTTAGAACACGCATCCACTGTAAAGTAACTACCGAACATAGGTTTACGAGTATTTGACAGCCACAGTATAGAATATCGAACAGACATTGTGTATTGTGGCAGGAAGTCAAGATGGTTGTCTTTACAGATACTCGAGATATTGATTAAGTACAAAAAGCGGTCACAGTCAGACGTTTCTAGAACTTTGCACACAGTGAACGTACCGCAAGAATTTCTATTTAAGTCATTCGGAAGACACATTGATCAATTTCGTAAATTGAAAAGTACAGACAAGTTATATCGCACAGTCTTGTAACTTTGCCTTAGGATCCACCATTATCTATGTCATCCCCTCGCGACTAATGAACCTACGGAAGTAAGTCATTTGTTTCTTAAAAATTAAATACTAAATGTAAGCTTGTGTAATAAACAGATGGTGGATATTTATGAAACTTCGTATCTTTATAAATACGATCAAAAAAGTGGAATAAATATTATAACGAGTACCGTATTTTGGATATTATATACATCTTTGACTATTATGTGAATTCTGTGGATTTTTACACCTTTAAATTTCCCATAAGCTCATAAAATTCCGCAGTCTAGTGATGAAATTAAGAAAATAGTAAAATGTACAGTTAATCAGTTTCACCTGAGATTCATTTGCTTGTGACGGTAATAGAAATGGATTGTCTAATCGACCAGTGTTCTCGTCTGGAGTAGCGTATTTTATTTAAAGCGTTCGCCAAAGGAAAGCAGAGTCGTCAACGCGCCAATATCTCCGCCGCACTTGCCCCAATATTTTCCATTTCACTTCGCGACTCGCATATACGAAAAAATTGGCGAGACACGTTCGATCGGACAGCGAAACGTTTATTTTCGTTCTCCCGAAATCTGACTTTTTCTTCAGCCGGTATAATGACACGGCTCGTTTTTCTCCGCTTGGCGAGGAGTTATCGGTTGGAATCGGCGCGCAAACGAACCTAAATCCCGCGACAGGTCGCGCGGCTCGCGGCCCCTAATTTCGGGGATAAAGAGCCGGGGAAAAATTGCGGGATCTATGCCGGCGATGGACGCGAGTAATCGCCGCCACATTTCACCGCGGCTTTGCGCGTTATTTATGCGGTCAAGCAGTTATGCCACTTTACAGCGATCGTCCGAAATAAGGCAACCGCGAGTTTTAAGACGCGACCTCGGGGCCACTGAGTTATTGGCCCCGGCTGCATTTCTACTCTTACTTTGTAACTTTGGATTTGTCAGCGAATCCCCCGCCACCTGCTTGAAAAGGTATTAGGTGCTACGTGTAATTATCCTCGTTGCTGTATTATTTCACAATGTACTCTTCAACGTATTAATAACGCGCAATATTCACGTAAGAAATTATAAAATCCTTCGGTGAGATTCTTCAATCAGAATCTTCAAACGAACCACTTACAAAAATATAAAGTCGTGGTCGTAACTTTTGCATGCTTTTTTTAATTTTGCGGTGTACTTTTTACGTACGAAGATCACAGGTTCATTTTTGTTAATATCTCTGGACGTTCAAGAAAATGACAGACACATATTCAATTCTATAATTAACGCTAAATCTACCGATAGTTAACACGAAGTTATTTCTATCAAAACCAGTCAAAATGAATGGAAAAAATACGTAACAATAGAATATTTTTCTATTTATTGATTTATTATTTTCTTGCAGAAGGAATTTTACGTTATGTAGTACATTTTTGGTATTATTAATCCATCTGGGACCATTATCCCCAAACGAGGCTTGACACATTTATAAAATTGTGGAACCAGTCATTTTGATTGGTATAGTATATCTAGTGTTAGCATCTAGCGATCTAGCGATCGATCCGGAATTTTCCTGATATCTGATATCATCATATTGAATGATACGCAGTAAAAATTTTAAAAACGTGTGGAAAGTTGTACAAAACGAGGAAACTGATTAATTGCGAATCGATAAACAGATTGCAGAACCCTTTTACACTTTGACAAGTAGCAGCCATTTTGACTGCTGTTCGTATAAGTAGCCTTGATACAAAATTATTTTGAGTTTGAATACATAAAAAGCAAAATAAAATTCTTTTAGTTATCGTTGCGAAAGTCATTACATCATTGTGGAGAAAAATATAACATGAAGTAGGAATTTTAAAATAAAATTGTAAAACCAGTCAATTTGACTGGTGTGGTAGTCCTAGTGTTAAAATAGATTAGGTATAGTACCAATATATATGTAGAATTGAATAACGACATACTAAATTCTGAAAATACATTTCTACAAGAGATTGAAAATGTGACTCGTTCTTTCGTTTATCGTCTTCGTATTATATAGTGTCGTGTAACATTGTCCAGGAAATGATAAATCTAACGATGTAAGATCCTTTAAATAGAAGATTTTTTAGCTTTCCTCTTCCTGGCTTTTCGTCAGAGTCTTAAAACGAACCAGGATTACTGTCTAGACAGGGGAAATTATGATTCCTGGTATCTCGAAAGTGAAATTGGTCCGGTAATCAAAGAAGAATACCCAGAAGTTCACTTCTGCTGAAAGTGGATCAGTTAACAGAGAATGTGTTATAAAGACGGATATCATTAATGGTGAAAATTTTCGATGTATAAGCGTATAATAAAATAATAATAGAATCTTGCAAATAGAAACTCATTTAACCCACATCTGTCGCTCGTTTTCATAATTTAATTCACCATTTTGTCATTTTAAGATTAATACGAAGTTCTATAATCGAATCGACTTTTTAGAAAGCTTATTTTCTTTTGAGCAATCTGTTCTTTCTCGCGAAGATTTGATTTAGAGTCAAATAAATTTTGCAAGTCCGAAATTATTTTCTATTTCATGTTACCATTACTTTCAGCTTAAATTAAAAGAAAATTATTGAAAACAAGTGAGACAAGGGATCGTCGTCGTTTCACAAAAAAAATCCACTGGGTCGATAATAAATTTTCCAAAGTGTACTGGCCGTTTAATGGCACCAGAAGAGCTTCTCAATCTTCGTTCAATCGGAGCAGAGACACGAAACTGATGGGTATCACACGGCGAGTCTTTAATTCATATTATAAGCTACTCGAGACTAGTTGAAATGACATTTACGAGCAAAACTCAAACGACGCGAACCTTCAGAGGTCTTTTACCTTCTACGTACGCGTGCTGCCGAACCATATTCGCAGATCAAAAGCCGATTCGTGGAAATTGCCAATGTGGAAATAAATTAATGCTATCGTGAATCATCGTGCCGATTCATTCGGTAATTTTATTCGTCCTTTTACGTAGAACTTAATTTTTCGATCATATTATTATCGATTCTTTCTTCATCCAAATCTATTAGTCATCCACAGAAATAAATTACCAAACTGCAATTATAAAATAACTATTGTACATTTTTATTAATTAGTTAATCATCTCTTACCTAATTTAAAATTTCAATACGTTCAGTCAGTGAAACTTGAGAAAAAATATGGAATTTAAATAAGAAAGCTTTTAATTTACAGGAACTTGCGTAAAGCGTGTAAATAGTGAACTGCCTATTCATAAATTAACTGTATTACAAATAGTATGGTTTCTAGTTTTTTCTATAATATAAAATCGCTATAAATATCACGAACAACTTGAAAATGTTTATTACAGTATCTAATAGTTACGAATTAAATTAAGTTGGTTTTGTTATAAAAACCAAGTATCAATAGAACGTAAAAATAACCAATTCTAACAAATAGTACTAAATTCCGATAATTTCCCAAGAAATTAGAGACCAACCTTGATATATCATTTTCAGGGAACTGTTAGGCGAATCACCGTAATTCTCGTGGTTGTTACACGTTCTAACGAGTCTTTGAAAGAGCAACGCGATTTAGACACGTTCACGTGTTACAGTGGCATTGGAAAATTAGGCAGCTCGACGTTGGTGGCCAGAACCGGCGATTTTTCCAGCGCGAACGCTTAATATCGGCATATCGCAGGCCGTGTTCCTGTTGTAAATACATCGTCTATATTTACGGGACGTATATTTAGTGTGTATTCGCGTGCAACGGTGCCGCGAACGAAGACAAGGTGGGTGTGTCCGGGGAACTCACACGCTGCCCGCGAGACGATCAGTCATTTTGAAGCTTCAGCCCTCGTCAAAATTGTCGCGGATTCCTTCCTCCTGTCTCGCGTCTGTCGCGCTTCGAACGAGCTTCATTAACGGGGGGACAGGCAAACCGGGACGGACACGCCGCCCGAACTCTTTTCGCCTCCTCAAAGAAACCTTGGGGGCGTGTGAACTGCTAAATTGTTCGAGGAACTTACGCTCCGCATATGAATATTGGAGACCAGGGTAAATTGCAGCTTTGTTACGAATTTAAAATAAAATTAAACATTCCTACTATCGATGGCTATTCGAATTAAAAAATGCCATTTAATACATACTTTAGGAATTATGTAAAACAAATTCGTATTTATATCGTACTTAAATGTTATTTTGTTTCCTTATCACACGCTTGCTATAACATTGTATTAAGAGCAAGCAGTGTGTCTACAGCGATTATCATCTTTTATCTTTCTGTAAAACGAGACCGCACTGATTCTTAGAACATTTTCGGCAATTATTTTCCACACTTGAACAAGATTCTTCATTTTCACACGTAGGGAGAAAATAAAATTTTATTAAAATTTCGAAAAAATTAATTTACCAAGATTTGGAAGTACTATAACCGAGCCACTTATGCTACCATACGATATGATATACGCGAATATTATCATGACCAGGACATTAAGCTAAATTGCGTTTCAAATCCGATTTCCTTAAAAAAGAAGCTTCGTCAGAAAGAATCTCATTCTGCTTGTTTTGCATACAACCCTACCATTCATACCACCCTTACTATATCTATCATTTCACTCCACAAAGCCAAATATCGATCGAGATATACTACAAAACATATCACTTTCAAACACCTATAATTCATTTCGCTCGCAAAAAGTTTTCCCTTTCTCAGACATTCGGTTGGTTCCATCGAACGCGCGAACAGCGAAAGAGCGGTGAATGTGTCTCAGGCCGAATCTGATAGCACTCGCAAGTCTATATTAAGACGATGGCACGCCATGAAAATAAGCCCGGTTAGTGCGGCGAAGTTGGCAGTGGCGGAGAGGGACGCATTAAACGAGATCGGTGTTTCCGACACAAAGACGAGTTCGCTTTGGCATAAGTCAAAATCTTCGGTATGCGAGCGGACACGCGTGGCCGCGACCTGACTTCTCAACCCCCGGGTTTATTTCCGAGTCAATTAAGCTCGTTTGTTTGGAAGGCCGCGGTCCACCCGAGCAATTACGGCTCCGTTAACGCCGCATTTCCTGTGGACAGGTGGCCGATCGGTACGGCAGCCCGGAACGCGACACAGGAATCGCAAATATCTCGAGACTTCCGGCCCTCTGTGACACAGCTCCTCGTCGACACGTTACGCGTCCAACGATCGAACTGTGCGACCGTGATACACTTCTCGTGAATCTGCTTAGATTTGATATACACATACGTAGAATGTCTTGCAGAAACAGGACCAGAGATATTTATTGGACGATTATAAATTGAAGGAAATATAATAAATAAGTTGATACTTATGTAAATTTATAGGGCAATAAACACAAGACAAGCAGAAATGTAAGACACGTACGAGAAAGCAAGAAATCTTAAAAAGTCATTAGAAAATTATTAAATTTTTTAAGAATTATCTAACGTTACAAATAATTTATGTATTTAATGTTGCGATACAAATTTCGCAAGTGACTTGCAAGCTTTTGTTTTAATAAGTTTACTGTTAATGTTACGCAAAGTTTGGTGAAATGGCACACTGCACGCAACAAACGGTAAATAATATTTTACAACAATATTACAGATCTTCAAAGACATCAAGCGATTGATATAAAGCGCGTGAATCACTGTTGGCATGTAAAACCATTTCAATGATGCGTCAAATCTGTTTTGCACCTAGTTCCACATAAACTCTAAATCTGCCAAAATGCTGTTAATAGCCTCGTCTTCTAAAACTTTTAATCACAACCACGATAAAATATTTCTCTTGATTTCGATATTTCCTATATATTTCCATTTACCTTGCACGTTTTAAACTTTTCGTTCTTTTTGCCATCCCAAGTACTGCAAGCAAATATACAAGCGAACCGCGCGAAATTCTTATCGCAACAAAGATACCATATAGTTTATTACCAGCAAGCTACGAATTTCCCAGCAGACTTTCTACCATTTTACAGGAAGTCGTGCCACAGTTTCGCCGGGCGTAAACGTCTCACTTTCTCCAGCGGGAATAAACGTCGGCACGGGGTGCGGCTTTCGACCGTCCGAATAATTCTGACCAATTAACCCTGCGAGCACAAAGAAGCACGAAAAGAAAAGCGAGGCCGACCTTGACGCGTACAAATGCGCCGATGAATAACCGAGTCATTTTATTTAGAGAACCGATCCGTCTTTTCGCGAGCAGGAACGAATCGGGAGACGGAAACTGGGGAAAAAGAAGCCGAGAAACGGTCTCTGCCCGGTTGCTCAGAATAGCAGCCTAGTCACCGTGGTTTTTCGCTACTTCGTCCGCTTCTTCGCGGTCGGTCGATGTCGGAATATGTCGACCAATTAATTCCCACCCTTTGATTCCGTACTGGGGCTCGCTATATAAATTCCTGCTTTTGTATTCCTTTTACGTGTACTTCTAGTCGGCTATTGAAATATTCGCTGCAACCAAGATTTTAAAAATTAATTATTACGGCGATATAATATTCTTTTTTGAACGCGAAGATGCAACAGCTGTGGATGTTTAACAAAAAGAAAGATTGTTACATCGATATCGTTATTTAAATAATTCATGGAATCTTTGTATTGGCTCACAAGTTAGATCGATAGGAAGTATTGAATTATGAATGATTTTAACTTTGAAGAAGAAAGGGCCGATTCGATCAATATTTCGCGCAATAAGAACAGAAATGAATTGCGCGGTGAATAAGAAGCAAAGGTATGCACTGTCTCCTCAAATTTTGTTCAAAATAACGAATATTCGAGAAGGTATTGCGTTTATGATGTATATAAATATAATATAACATATAAAAGTAATAAATACTAGATAAGTACGTAATACTACAAAAGAACATATTGTACCTTGCAAAATGTTATCGCATATCTCCAAAGGGTTAAAAATATATAATAACCTGCAACACCAGAAATATTTACCCAGCCCAAAATTAATTTTTTTATTTCTCAATATTCTGCAAGAAATTCTTCATTCTGTTAAGCTTACTGCTTCGTTCAGATGTTTCAGAATTTTCGCAATTTTCCACACATCCCTATGCAAAACCAATTGCCTCCAGTAGTTGCATTAATCGCGTGTGCAAACATGCTAATTAACTCGTCCATAGATTACACTTCTTCTGCGAATCGCTTGCTATATTTAAGAGAAATGTTAAAAATGAATAATTACATGATTCTTTGATACTGTCGCACCATTTATGGCTCTTTATTATTACCAATCGTAATTATTTCTTCATTTGATTATTCTTTTCATATCAAAAGATATTACTCATACATAAATAAATGATAATAATAATAATATTTCACAACGACTCACGAAACAGCAACGACAACGGAACATAAAAATTCGAGGGTTAAGTCAACTGAGCAGCTCGTTGAAACGCTTGTCCACGAAGAAGAGGAATGCATTCCGCCCGCAGTAGGCGCATCGCCGGTAGCACTTTTGGCAAGTATTCAGCTCGCTATTTTTTCCGCGTGCACGGTTCGCGGGCTCCTCCGCGTGACGTCCTCGATTCGTCGAAGAGATTCATGGCCGCTGATCTCTCAGCGGCGATCTTCGAGACGAAGGTGACGGCTCGGCCGCGTTTCCGAGAGTTACGGAGACAACCGGGCTGATTTAAAGCGCGCTTAAGCGGGGAATAATGCAAGCCCTGCCAGACCGGCTGTTTATATTTATCGTTCCAATGAAGGGAAATTATGATCTTTTTTCGGGTCCCGTATTTTGTCTCGCGAACCCACGACCAAAGGGTGCTGCTAATTGATCATTGCCTCTTAGCATAAAGCTTCACGATGCGGTGTTTTCGGTTTCCGGGAAGATTTCGGTTATTTTGTGGTATCACTTGGTGTGCGTTAAATAGTTGAATTTAAATGAAGAACCTCGTGAACGCAGACTCTAATAGATTGAAATCTTCTTTTAAACGTATAATAGTGTTTCTTAGCTCTTTTACTAATAGACAAATAACCTACAACCAGCTCTTTCATATTTATGTAAGAACATATTTGTAATATGATAGATAAAGTAAAATATTCAAGACAGTTTAATAGGTACTTTTAGTTAGACTTTTAAGAGACTAGAGTCTCTCGCTCTGATTTTCTTTTATTTGTCGAAAATGAAGCTAACTAATAAAGTATCGCAATGTAGCCAGATAGAATAAAACAAAGGTTAAAATTATTTATAGAAACCTATTATTTTTGTTATTTGTTACTAGTTTGTTTGTAGCTGCTATTTACGTTACTCGAATAGAAGCTACTTCTTAAGAGCGAAGTCTGTTAACGCGACGAAACAAATGACCCAGAACTCGCGGTGCTCGCGCTAAATACGCAGCGACTGCAATGAAATAACACTGCTCGTACGACATTTACGAGTCGGCTTTTCCGATTTTTCCCTACTAAAGGAACGTTATTCGAAATGTTAAATTTTATGTCAAAAAGTGGCCGACGATGTGCATTTTTTTACGTGCCGCGGCACACGTTCTAACTACCTGTACGTAACTGCTAACGTATACTGTTACGTCGCGGCTTCATACGGCGTTATGAATAAAATGTTAACTGTTAATTAAAATTGCAAACCGTGTTCTTTATGTTACATCGTATAATACCTAATATAATACTATTATGTAATATCTCGTGCGTGTAGAGATAACGTAGCGTTATATATCGTCGTACACAATGGAACGAGTGTGTTTGCAGCTCGAAGCTGTTTCGAGGGGAAATTATCCCTTGAAAACGACGAAATTGGAGTTAACCCATCGACGCTGAAATAGCTAATAAAAATGGCGGATGAATAGTAGGGCAAAAAAAAAAGGGGAGAACCGAAAATACCAGTCGGAACCAACGTAAAATAAACTTGTACGTCTCCAAAAACGAAGATCGATAGTCGCGGGCGAAACAGCCACTGGGAAGCATGGTCGTTTTATCAAACTGGTCTGGACATAGAGCGGTTTTCATAACACCGAAATCGTCACATTCGAATTTGCCACTGGAGAACCTGTGAAGTAATTGCCCGGCCGGTTTCACGATGCTCGTAAACGTCCGAGTAGATCAAACCTTCATAGGTTGTCGCGCGCGTGTTTAGCTGGTTTTCTCTGGCGCAACTGCTACTCATGAAATTCCACTGCGACTATGACCTGTTAATGGCACGGCGGACACATGCAATAAAAAACGTCTGCTTAAAATATATCTGCCAGCTTTGGTGAATTTTAGTTGTTTCATGACGTATTATATTATTATTATATATATATTTACTATCACGTAAGGTTGTTGACCTGATATTGCATAGGGATTAATGTAGGTCATTTTCTATCTCTCTTTGTATCGATCGATTTTCTGTTTAATCCGACGAGGAAAAATTGAGGAAGTTGTATTTGACATTTCTAGATATAAACGTTGCAGATGTAGAATAATTATTGACCGATGATTAATTATTTTGTGCCAAGTTCGTCTTTAAGATCTATATTTATTTAGATTCCTCGATTTATTTATTTTCCAACAACTCCTTAACGTCCCACTTTTCATTCCGAGATTGATTCTTGAGATTAGAAAGATTCTATACTGGAGCAGAATAGCGTCCGTTTCGTGAATCTTATTTCGCTCATTTCAACAAGAATATTCCAAAATATCTTTTATTTTAAACTTTGTAACTTTTAATTTCGCAATTTTCTCTCATTGCGATAATCCTCTCCCTCCCTTACCAATACCTTCAGCTCACATTTTTCTCAATTTCCTAAATCCATACTTTCCCTATGTCCTCACCGTCGTCCTACATGCGATCATTTTCCCCAATTCCAAAAATCTTGCAATATTCTAATGCCTCGTGCTAGGACCGCAGATTTCCCAATTTTCAATTTCAATGGATGCTTTTGACTCCGTTTGACATATCCGAGAAACCAACCCCAAACCGATACTTTCTCCATTCGACAACCCAAGGAAACTCACCCCTTCCGTCTCGCTAATAGCCAGAAAGCGTTGTAGACACGACACCTAAAAATATTCGGTGCACGCGATCGTCTTCCTCCTCCGATGCTGGTAGTCGTCTTCGTTGTTCGTTGACGCCAGCGTCGACGATAAATAAGCGTGTCCCTGTTGGTGCGGCGGGGCCACGGGGGCAGTTAAGATATGACGACACACTTAGTGTCGCGAATAAAGCAACGCGGTCCGTTGCACGTTGCACTTTCCAACGTGCGTCGCATCGAACCGCACACACCAGGGGCGGTTCTATCGGCTCCGACGCCCACGAACCGCCCCGCACCGTTTTCAATCGGTTATCGATCAGGGGGTGGGTTTCCGTGGAGATTGAATGGCGACGTTATTGGCTGCCTGTCAGAATTTCACGGCAAATCAAACGTGATCAATCGGACAGACTGGCTGGTCGTCGACTGCGCGGTGCAAAGAATTCGACTTGTAGTTCAGTGGAGGGTTGGTGGAGTTCAGTGGATCGTTCCTATGCATAGTGATCTTTCTTTCATTCGCGGGTTGGAGTAGGACTAGTGCGACTAGGATTAATCGCGATTGTACAGTTATTGGATATTTTTCCAGTTACTTTCATTTTAGTATTTAAAGGGTTGTAATTAGCGTATTGCAACAGTAGAGCGACAACGTGCGCTTATAAAAATATTTCTATGAAAATAAATAGGTATATATATATGTAAACATGTTTCTATTTCAGTGAAAGTCAGCGTTATTTTTGACAAAGCACCTACATTTTATCAATAATTGTAAAAGCAGAGAATCGGTATCCTTCGCTTTAATGGATTTAATTCAACAAATTCTGTAATGTTAGTGTTAATCATTACATCCTCTCTGTATTCATGTCGATGCTTGTGTTTCACCCACTAATCGCTACTATAATTTGGATATTTCATCAATTTTTGTAGCGTACCTATTACACGTGTTTTATACATCACTGCAGCTTTAAGCTTTTCATAGACATCCACAGTCTATCGATCAATCACGTTTATATCTTCCACACGATCAACCATTTTATTTCGTATTTTACGTAGGATCGTCCTGAATTTGATTCTATAAAGGTAACAAGATTCATTTCGAAAGTTTTGACGAGACGAGGGAGGTTGTTATTACGCGGAATTGCTATGCACTTAATTCGGTGACCGGCACGTCGCCGGTAAATCGGCCGGAAAATAAATTACCGATTGCCTTGGCAATAATCCCGGCTGATTTTCAGGAAAACACGGCGGGTTAATGTGAAAATCGTCGCTTTTTTGTTGCTCAGGCCTGAGTTTAACGTCGCGTGACAATGATGCGACGAAAGTGATAACCATAACTCTGTCAAACGCTCGCCGCCGACGGTCCTATCTGGAAAAACGATAATTGCAGAATCAAATTTGCCCCGGGGGACCTCTGTCAGAAATAGACACTGGCTGGTAACACAGGCTGGAGGAGGAGCGCGGTGACAAAAGGAGGTGAAAAAAATTTTTCGCAGGAAGTTTGACCAGTTTCGCTTGACAAACGACTTCGTCAAACGGCGCGGTATCCCCTTTGCCGAAACGTTGCTGCGTCGCATCGCGCTAAAATTGTCCTTTGCCGGAAAATGACGGAGATATTGTTAAATCTGATATCGAAGTTATTAACGAAATGTGAATCGCGTCGCGTGCATTCATCGCTCCTCGGAAGGTACGAAGTAACGTTTTGTTACCAACTACAATTCCTACTTTCTTCATAGACATTTGTCGAACGAACGAATTAAATCTTATAAATTATAAAACGTTCATAACCTGCAACTGTTATGCACGACTCTTATTTAATATTTATAATTCGAAATTTCAAATTTGTAAGATTTTACTAAGGATATTAGTTCGACTTATTGCAGAAAGATCCTAATGGCGGTACGTAGAACTTACCATTTGCCAAATAGTTACGTTTTAACCGACCTGTGTATACATATTGTCGCTACAAAGAGTATCTATACAACGAAGCGTCTTTTTATCAAGTTCTATATGTAGGCTTCAGCTTCGTAGTATCACAGTTTTATATAATTTCGTACGAAAGTATTACCAAATGATATGAAATTTGATATACTTGAAGCACACATGATGTGTAAATAATTTTCGTGGCCAGTGTATTTCGTAATTGAAAGATACCAGGTATAGAACGAGCTCGCAGCACAATATCGGAATCATCAGCATTAAAAACACGTATCCTGGCGTATCGTTGGGGAGAAGAGGGAAAAAGGGAAATGGCCGATCGACGAGAGCGTCGAGGCTTCACTGAGAGCCCGGCTACGGAACCAAAATGGAGACACTGCTAGGCTTTGTCGTGCCAAAATTCTCTGCGACACAGCGATGAAGAGGCAGAGACAAAGGCGCGAAGGCATTACCACGAAACTTCGACAGAGGCCGCGGATTATATGTATCTGGCACAAAGAGAAAAACGCCGTATCCATTATAGCCGAAACGCCGATGCAACGAGAGGATGCATTAAGTCCGGCACCGCAGCCACCCCCGCGTTGCGTGCATCAGCTTCGGTTATAAATAGATCCCGTTGGGGTTGAACCGTTCTGCCAGAGGATGATCGACTGCTGTTCGTGCTTTGAATATTTTTCCCAAGGCCGATTTTCGCGGAAACAATGAAACTTGCGTCGTTAGAGTCGTGGAATCCGTTCTGCGAAGTGGCTAAACTTGGAAATTGATTCGTTTATTTTACCGTGAAATCTGCGTTACCGATATCGACATTCTTCATCGATCAATCACTTTAAGCTTCCTCTCAAGTTTCTAGAAGACAAGAGCTGTTATAAATTATTTAATATTTCCAAATATTTTGACAATTATTGAACATTTCTAAAAAATTTGATAATTGTATCGATAATTTTATTGGCTCTATGGAAAAGTAGTATTCGAAGCTCGTTTTGTTCCAACAACGACTTGCTCGTCTTTTGCAACTGCGTGTCTCTCAACAATAACACATTCGTCGCCAGAGAAACTAGGCGCTAAGCTCTTCACTCGAGAACTAGTGAGGTGTGACGAGAAGCTGCGACGATACTGGTTGAGCTTTTTATTAGCTCCGACTCGGTGGGATGTTCAGTGGGAGTTCGGATATGAAACCGAGTGCATTGGTTTCTGAGAAGGCGAGTAAATGTTTAACGATCGTGTTGATTAGACCGCATTGCCTGGGGATGTTTGAGAAAAAGAAAGATGTAGTACGATTTGTCATTATTATGGTGAACAGAGTAATGAATATGAGCACAACTTTTTATAACAACAAAGGAGAAAAAAATTTTTTGGTATCACATTCAATGAATCTAATGGTTAATATTTCGTAATTTTATGAAATTTTATTATAATAACTTTTCGATAAGAATTCCGATAAGATTTCCTATCTCTAACCGTACATTGATAATTGACAACTGAGAACATTTCTTATTTTTCCACTTCCAGCTTTCAACTGTCAATAATTATTTAGTATAAAAAAATTGCATCAATATTTTTGATTAATTATTGCAACACGTCCCTATACTATAACTGCTCCATAAGCAAAGATAAAAATACCCTGTCAATGTAAACATGTTAATCAACCTGTTATTACATTAATTACCAGCTATTCCGAAACGAAGGTTAAAAAACGAAAAGTATTGTAAATATCGTTGAAATCGAAAGATATGAATTTCGCATCGTAAAAATTTACCAAGAGCAAAGTCCACTTTCTCGGATAAAAATTGGGACACTTTCGTGGATCTCTTTTGTCGTGAGGCTGTTCGTTGGCTCTGTTTGTACAGTTCTCCTGCGACAATGCGAACGTAACACCGGACTACTTCCATCTTCTGTCGGATATGTTTGCCGCGCTCTCTGAAGCCGGCTGCTAAAACAACAAACCGAAGAAGAGTAGCCAGCGCAGGACTTAGCTGACTTAAAGCGCGACGCAGATGTTACTCCCATCAATTTGGAACGAGCAAACATTAAAATCCCTCGTGTAACTGATGCACTACGCTCGTTTTCGAACTTAATTCCGCGCGCATGGAACAATACTTATTACGCGAAACGACTGTCGAGGACGTTCGGCCGCGTTTAAAATGGACGAGAGACCTTCGGCCGATGAAGTGGCCGATTCACGTTGTCGAACAATTCGTGATACGTACAGTTAAAGAATCTCCTGAGCTTGAAAATTTCGTCTGGTACGTTATAATCGTGCGATATGAGCATGTAGTCAAGATGTAAGAGGAATTTCTAATTGATTGAAATATTTAAATTAGAAAATGTTGTAGAAACTTCCATGATCTTTCTAACAAAATGAATAACGTATAAAACGGTCGACTTCAAGAATTCACCTCTTTTTTTTATCGTATGTTGCAGTAAAAAATTGATGGATTTCCTAATTGAGAATAAATATTTCTTGCAGAGTATTCGTTCTGTAGTTTAACAAACGCACTATATGTAACTAATTTATATCAAAACGGAGCTAAATAAAGCTTTAGACATTAATAAGGTATGGAAGGTACGGCAACAAGCTGAAACACAGAATTACAGGAGAAAGTAAAATACAAGAAAATTTTAATGAATGGAGAAAGTTGCAAACTAACATCGAATAATACAGATCTAAACAAGGAACAGCCACAAGACAGCATTAGAAAGGCAAAGTATCTCTCAACCTACCCTCTCTAATTTAAAATTATTTAAAATCTCTCAATCTCAATCTCAAACAAAAGAGCCACGTATACAACTCGTGAAAGCTATCGTAAAGATCTTCAAATGTCGGAACCATCTATGTTGACAGTTTCTTTCGGGTCACAACGAACCAAGTCAAAAGTCATAGAGCAGTTCAACCCGTGTCGGAGTATTTCAATTCGTGAATCGTGCTCGGTCGCGAGTCGCGGTCTGCGTCGTCTATAGAGGTCGTGCATTCCAGGAATAGGCTGTCACGAGCGGTGCCAATGCAGCCACTAACCTATAACTTATTTCACGTATCGTTTGACGTGATGCATTCGATCCAATAATATCCGCCTAGGATCGAGAACGACGTCGGCGGGGCGCACCGGAGCAAATTCATAACGCTACATCGCATCGTGCCGGCACCGTCGTTGGATGTTCCGCGAACCACGGCCCGCGACGTGGATATTAATTGATCCCTAACCGTTGCCTTCATCTGAGGAACAACTTCCTCGATCGTCGCCAAGGGAACGAACGATGTTTGTCGTTCCGCGAAAATTCTGCTCCCGCTAAACGGACGATCGGCTCTCGCGGTCTCGACTTCTCGTTGCCGCGCGTGACTCACGAAAATTGTTCGTGACGCCACTTGTTCCAGGAAGGAACTTTAATACGGTCGATAGTCGCCATTCGATGTGATTTTGTTTCTAAGGCGAAGCTTGCAACGTCGATGGAGGTAAGATTTTGAAGAGGAATCGATCGGAGTGTACAGGGCCGAGGTCGAAGTTCAGGGATGCTTTGTTTGCATGATGATTAGTTTCTGAATTCATGTATACAGTGATAAATAAAAATATTGGCACGGATGAACTTCTCGTATATGTACAATTGTACGAATATTTGCAGAAGAGACGACTCTTCCTCTGACTAATTAACTTCTGACTCGCTTCTCTTTCTCCAGATTGCAATCGTCAAGGGTTAAACGCCGTCATATAGAACCTTTGAAGACTTCTAAATAATCATCGTTAGAGAAATAGGGAAATTTCTGTCTCAATGTTCACTCACAAACAACTATCCGAAAGTACAAAGGAAAAAAAGAGACACGCTTTACGGTTCCATTTCAGTTGATTCGAGTGGAATCCTACAGAGGAAGCCCTGCCCAAAAATACGCTCTGTAAGTTGGAAAATTTATATCAAATCACAGGTTGTCAAGAATAAATGGCCGAGGCAATAACGTGTCCAATAAACAGTCACTCGAAAGACCGCTTATTTACGCGGGTAAATAAACAATTTATTTCTCTCGTTTCATCCGGTTGTTGCTCGTAACCGCCGCCAAATGAACGAAATCGTCAAACGAATTTAGCTGGCGAAATAATTGAACCGATTACGACCGCCAAGAGCAGGGAAAATTCAATTTCACGTTGTATGAAATTCGGACGAGTCTTGGTCGCGTCGCGATCCCGATGAGCAGCGTCGTCGGCCCTTAGGTTCACGAATGGATCGTCGATCGACAGATCGTGATTTCTACAACACGGTTCTAACCACTCATTTACCAATTCGAGGCGTTGCTACCTATTTTCGACGACCAACGCCGGGTCACGGCCTATTCCTCGTTCACGGTGGGCGTCGTCGCATCGACTTAGTGATAAATTGGACCTGATCACACACCTATCTTCGCACGTTCGCACCTTCCGGGTACTGGTCGCCAACCATCTCACCTCTTTGGAAGAGTAGCCTCGATCTAAAGATACCGCGGGCCATCGAAAACGCCGGATCATCGGTTGCCAATGATCCCTGTTCTTGCAATGATATTCTTGCTCCTATACTGTTCTTCGTATAGTAGTCGATGGGATAACGTGCGAGCTTCTTTGTCTTCGACGAGTTACTTGGTTTAACGGTAACGTGACCAGAGTGACGCTGTATGTAAAATGATGGGAAAGTGCTTAAAAATGAATTAAAAGTATTTAATTAGTGTACATAAAACGTGATTTATCCAAAGTTTGAATTTAGTGGGTTGAAACTATATCTACGAAATGTAATCCTATCGTCAAGTATCAACCTAAAGAAGAAGACATTTACTTTAAATTACGTACATATATAGTCAGAATATTCTTGTGATTTTCTTACGTGAGTTTCAATTTGAGAAAAACTGCCGCGAAAATATTGATATAACGATCACAAGCTTTTTATCTTTTATCCAAAACTCGACACAGCTAATAATGAACTGTAAGGATAAAAAAACTAGAGATATGGAAAACAAGGAAGAACTACGAAGAACAAGTAAAGCAACTACGGCAACTTGAAATTGAAAGAAAAGAACGAAAGAAAAAAATAGAGACACGACCTATCGCGAAGAACGAAAAGTTCAAGCTCGTTTTCAGTACTTGTTGTTAGTTAATCAGCACAAAAATCTTTAAAAACTCGCGTAAATTGCATCTGTAGTTGACAAATCGACGCAATCTCGCGTGTTGTATCTCGATTTGCTTATTGGTTTTCCGTTACACGTAGCAGCATGGAGGAGCCGCGAACGGAAGCGCATCCACGAGAATTCCCATGATTTCCAGCAGAAATAGCTCGCCACAGTAATGGGTATCTCACATTTTATCACGTTTCGAGCGTGAAAGAGTCGTCTTCGATTTCCACTCTATTTCCTGCGTTTTCCACGAGGAATCTCGAGCCGGTTTTATATCCCCTCGACGGCCGACCGAAAATAAACGTCCGACCATTTATATCGGGAGCATACATTATTCGATTCTTTACGAGACCCGCGTCTACTCGAATGACTAATTGGAACAACAACAATGGATATATTTTACAGCGAAAGCAGCGGAGGTGGCCACGGCTCGAGCGGTTTGAAATACATTTATTGCCGCAGCCCGAGACACAATCGAATCCTGTCGGACAAGAAGAGGACCCCACCGCTCTTCCTTATCTTTCGTCGTAAATTAATCTGCCGCGTTTCACCCTCCGTGCCGGGCTTTCGTCCTGACCCTGCCCTCTCCCTCTGTTTTGCTCGCTAATATCCCTAAAACATCCCCGACTACGGGGGTCTTCTTAGAACCAGACTCTTAAAAATTGTTTTCTTTCTCCTCGGATAACCTTTTGTACAACAACCTCTCTGCTTATTTTTCTTCGCGTCCACGGATACCGATATTCATTGTCGCTCTTCCTATTACTAACTGTTGATGGAAATATCGTAATCTGTACATCGAATTACATACAGTGTAAGTATGTTGCTCTATTCATTTAGATATTCTCATGTACTTCTTGTTATTCTTGGTTTTGCTGTATCATTAGTATGTTTCCATTGCCAGTCAAGCGAGTACGACGGTGTTAATGTGTTTGATGACAATTTTTTCTAATAATTTCGTAAAACACTCCTAGATGGAAAAAAGCTTATTTCAGTATGTTACGCGTAACTGTTGCCATCGGTATATTAAATTCCCCCGTATTAAATACGCTGTACGAGAATATGTTTGGAACAAAAGATTAGATGTATTTCGGAGCGTGTACATTTTGATAGTCAGAGTTATTTTCTTTCGAGAAAACAGGCAAGGATTACTCTAAATGTTATGATACGTATTTCGCATTAAATAGCTTATATATTTTTTTACATTACAGGTATTTATTTTATGCACTTCTGCTAAATATCTCTGATGAATGAATACAAATTCTGATAAATAGTATACAAATCTCAGCATAAAAGAATCTACTGTACAAGTATTTTCACGTACCCGCGCTTAGTAAAATGTTCGTTGCACGACAGAAATCATCTTTAAAATCACCTAAGGAGGTGTGTAAATTGCAAGCAAACGAACAGCGGAACAAGCTATTTCCGTCTATAACCTTTCGGATCATGGAGAAGCATAAAATTGTGCAATTAATAAATCCATTCGTGCGTTCACATCAAACGAGATGTTCGTCCGGTCGCACGTGCAAGCGTAAAGGATTTCTTTGACGATTTCCATTCCGCGAATGGCGGTCTGCGTACGGGAACATAACGAACCGTGTCCTGGCAGTTGCGGCGCAGGAACAAATGCGGCGTGTTAGCATAAATCTCGAAATCCGTTTGAAAGCGGGAGCCTATTATCGCTCCCGGACGACTGAGATCGTCTTTCTGTGACGGACGCTAGCTAATTAAACAAATGCTTGGCCAGGTCGGACCTGGATCCCGGGTTTAACCTTTAAGCTCCGCTCTATTGTCCGATATATTACATTTTTTAATTTACGAAAAACACTTTACACGTTTGAAACGATTACTCGGGCCAATGGAAATTATACGAGCTGTTTAGAAGCCGCACTGATCGACTCGGTGAATTAAAAGGTAGAAAAATATCAGGATGTTAGAGATATTACTTTTGAAAGTTCTACTTATTTACACGATATTCTTCTGATCGATACGTGACGGAAAATCCCAAACCAAATTCGTTTAAACTTTATGTCTATTATAATTTTGGTAAGCTAGAATTAAGCAACAACGACGTAAGAACGTGTCGAAGAAGATCATCGAGATTTCGAGAAGGAAATGTTAATCAAAGATCGTCGACAAAATTCTAAATCACAGAGATCTGACGTAATTTCGAGATGGAAAAGCTAGTTTCCAAAGGATGGGAAGAAGCGATAGTGAATGAATCCTGTAACTTCATGTCAAACTTTGCATAAGACGAAACAATAAAATTATGAACCCTGATAACTCAGACCAGCGTTTCTCGTCAATGATGTCTGGAAAAATACGTTAACGATCAAACTGTACGTCGTATAAGACAGATCCAAGTTGCGAATCAGAACCACGCGGAAGCTCGTCGTATTTATTCTGCATCGTCGTAGCCGAAAGTATCTTCCATTTAAGAAGCGTAGACAATCGGGATTGCGAATTCGCTGTCGACAAAGGCGGGATCGCAATCAATAGGTCTTCTCAATGGAGGCCGTCTATCTCTAATGCCGTACATAATTTAGGCATTAAAATACGAGCAGCCGGTAGCGGAGGTGCTATTAGCGTGGGGTGTGCGAAAGCGGATGACGCCACCCGATGCAATTATACTTTATGCCCTCTGCCACCCCCTGCCGACGTCTCCTCTCTATTTCAAACCTGCCTTCATCCACGAAAGAGCCACTGCTCGTCTCTTCTTTCCTCTTCGACTGTGTCTATCTTATCTTTTCCCTCTGCATCATCCCTTAGTCATCCTCTCCTTTCCACCCTGGTCCTTGGTCCACCCAGTTCTCGCTCCACGACGAGTATAGATTTATAACTACTTAAACTTTCGCGATTTATTTCCCGCTTATCGTTCGTCTGGATATGTTTACCCAAGTTTACTTATCACTTAGTGAATGCAAATGAGAGATCCGAGGGGGTGGCACCGGGTCTGACTTGAATTAAGCCGGAGTCGATCTCGGTTAATGTGTAGATCCAGCTGGCAACGTTATCATCGATCGTTCTGTTATTAATTTCTCGATTCTGGCCATTTATGGAAATTTGCATTTTTAGAGATATAATTAAGAAAAGGGTACTTTAGTAGAAAATTGTTGTACTTGCGATTAGTAAATATCGCGAAGGGTAATATTCTTTGCATATTTCAATATTAACGTATTACGTGTATTACTTGTATTTTTGCATCTTGAAAATTCCCATAAATACAGAGATCCGTGGTCTATTCGTTTCTTTGAGCAACCGTCATTGCTTTCTACTTTTAAACCTATTACGCTTACTATTAAACGTTGATGAATATAAAGGTGGAACTTGAAGATTGGAGAATTACTTTTCTATATTAAATATATACATGCAGTAAAAATCAATAGTGTTACAACTCCGATTTTGTTAACGGAGAAAGTAACGAAGTACCGAAAGTTGGTGATTCTATCGATGCGAAGAAATTTTGAAGAAGAAACAATAGTGTCCACTCCAAATTCAACAAACGTACACGTTCGGAATAATTTGAACTAATTTTGGTGTGGCGAGCAATATTTTAAAGGACAGTGATCGAGTGTACAGAATATATCATGACAAAGCGACGGGTGTGAAAGAATGAGCCAGTCGAACGCGTTAACTGTTTCAACGCAGTGAAGTCATTTATTAGCCGTGTAGACTAAGTTGCTATTTTCGCGAAGCTGCTATGCCGCGTGTGTTGGTTTCGACTTTTGCAAGCCACGGTTGCAAGACGGATTTGATCGTGCCAAGCTGATGGCGATTTCACAGTGTATTTAGAGACGCGCCACGCTAAGGGCTCGATTAATTGTATTTAACTATCGAGTTTATATCGTGCTTATTTTCATCGTCCTATTTGCAACGCTATAGTATTTCACGTGAAACTCGCGACGATATCTTTAACATTGAAAATACTGCAATTGTCGAAATGACCAATTTATAGCTTTTCATAGATTTATAACGAACGTATCAGGGTGAATTTTTCGCGATTTCAATAATTCTTTGCAAAGATTTATCTTTTCAACCGAACTCGCCTCTCGTTTCTATTTTTTTAGTTTCAGTGATAAATGAGAAATCGAACAACAAACAATGTGAGTATCAGAAATTCAGGTTTCCAATGGAAACAGAAAACGCATTCTGATTAACGTTGCAAAAACAAAAAAATGTTATCTTTTTAAATTATTGATTACCCAATCTCTACCAACTTTCAACCCTACAGTAAGCAGCCAAATAGTTTCTGTACTATAATGGTGCCAAAAAGCACGGTACAGAAATTAGATCGGCTCATAATTTTTAAGGATATCGAAGCTCTTCATTGGGCGAACCTTCTATAAATAGTAGGAGGTCAGACGGTGCTACTTCTAGACTAATTACGGATGTCATTGAACTGGCTGAGAATTAGTTTTAGCGCTATTAACAAAGATTCTGATAAAATCTTCCTATATTTGACTCGGGTCTATCTCACAGATCTTTCGATCTTTCTTTCAGTAACCAGCGTGCACAATCGGACGTCGAATATTCTCAAAGTTTTGGTACAAAATAAAATTCTTCCTTCTAATCAACTTATTCTCCTATTTCTTGAAACTGGTATGCCTGTCCTGGAAATGAAATTCAATTTCAACTAATAAAATATCCTTTCACGCTTGATTTCAATGTAATTAATCGATTTTCCTTCGTGCAACCCAAACTTAATGAATATTTTATATGGATTAAACGTCTGTCAGGAAAAGGATACAGAAAAAGGAAAAGAACATCGAGAACATTGATCGTTCACATACATCTACATCGTGGAAATTTTCGATCGACATCAGCGTCCAATTATTTACCGGAAAATTCCGACCAGCGACACGAGTTAAATGGCGCAAATTCAGACAGAGGCTAGGGACGGAGATGAGGAGGGGGAGGGAGAGGAGATGAAGCGGGAGGGTAAAATCTACTTTCGGTTCGCGATGTGTATTCGAATGCACGGGCTCACCTTTCGCGGACTGAAGGGATGCCGGCGGGGATAGGAAAAGGCGGACGAGTAATAGCTACGGAATATTGCAATAATATGCAAAGTATATGAGGGATATATTAATTTCGCGAAAACGGTGGAAATGTAGAGAGTTGCTGCCTCGGCAGAGCCCGGTTTCTGCGGGCTTCCGTGCCCAAAAGAGGCGGCACATCGGAGTCTGGGGGTGGAAGGTGGTCGAGACGAGAAACCGGGGGCTTCACAGACAAATAAATACACGATATTTCACCGGATGGGAAATGAGAGTTTGCTTCGTGGCTTGCTTACCGGCTAGACTCCGCGAAACTGAATTTTAATTCTGAGGAGCGTGTATCTACATACCTCGATTACCTACTCCGCCATATAATGTACGACAGATACGCTTTATTACATGCGGCGGATTCGTTGCCCTGTAATTCGTCCGACCGATGGAATGTCGTATTAAGTCGAATATCAGCGACAACCTTTTCCGGTAATGTTCCAACACGGAAATACTTTTAACTCTTCTCTCGCTATTTTCCGAGAGATTGCGCAATTTTGAGGACATTGGTCTGTGTTCACAAAATGGGATTATTTTTCATATTTGAAAAGAAAAAATACACGTAAATTTTAGTATAGGCTGTCGGCTCGAAAATTAGGTTTTGGAGAATCGAAGGATTGATCAGAATATTGACATATTCCAACGTCTATTGCTGTTTGATCCTTCGCAGAAGGAGCTACCCTTACAGTACACAGAGGAATTATCCTTATGCTTGCACCACGTACAATTTTTTCTCAAGTATATCACAACTAAAGTATTGCAGTATGAACTTTCTATCGAGGAAATAAATAAAACTCAAGTGTAAGATAACTTCCGCGAACTTTCTCCCCGAACAGCACCGCGACCAGACTCAAAATTCTTGGAATAAAAAAAGAGAGATGGAAAATGATATCGCAAACAAAACTTGCAAGTTTTCCAAACGTGAAGGGAGAAAGTAGAAGAAAAAAAAAATAGAGGAAAACGGTAAACTCGGAAGGGCTCGTTTAGTAACCACTGTTCGAAAGGCCAAAGGCATCGAGGTTTGGTGACGCGGAGAGGTACGGGACCGAGAGCCGGTCATAAGTTCAAGCCAAGAATTCGCACGGGAATGAGGAATTGAAGTAAGTTGCGGCTTTGCCGACTCTAGCACTCGTCGTCCTCGTCGTCTTCGTCGTCGTCGTCGTTGGGGCCGGCGATGGTGTGGTAGTACCGGTCGGTTCTGCCGGATAAAAAGTTGAGAAAAGCAAGAGTTGAGATCAATACCTCCGACCGACCGCCCCATCACGACCCCCTGGCTTCTCCGTAGAAGTCGCCAGACTTGTGAGACCTCTCAGAGACTTCTAGCACTCTTTCTCTCTTTCCCCTCTCAGTCAGCGTTTTCTTTCGTCAGGTAACACGGAGAAATGTGGAAATTCTTCTCACCCGGCCGCGAAACCTTGTCCCGAATCCTTGCAAGTAGTTCCTCTAACGCCACTTGCACTGAATTTATTCGATGTCGAGCTCGTTGTCATCGTTGCTCGCGATTATTATTGACAAGCCTTGGTGACAAAACTGTTCGTTAGCGTGGCCCTTCGTTTATGCGTTCTTCTTCGTGATGTATCGATAATAATATACGTTCGACGCCTTAATTTAGTAAAAATTAAAAGTCCGAGATTACATGTAAAGATGAGATCGATTGACTGAATTTGGAATATTACATCAAGTAATATTGGTTATTGGACCAAATTCTATCGTTCTCGTGCTTTGGAACACGTCAATTGTTTTAATCGAAACTTCGATATAATACTTGTAAACGTGTTTCACGTATTTCCATTCTCTTAGTTATTAGAATATTTCCCTGCTGTTTGGTCCAGCAGGTTTACATAGAATTTATTTTATTTAAATACACGATGGAAGCAAAAATAACAAAACTATAGCATTCGTCGGAAATAATCCAACGAACGTTCCGATCTTCCTTTCCAATTCCACTTCTCCGAACTTCGTCCGAAAAACGAAACAGATCGCACTCCTAGTCACATCCGAAGACGTTTTACACCCCGTTATAATTCACGGTTAATCCAATCTGCCTGTTAGAAGATCGCTACGTTGATCCGTGAGAATCCTTCTAGTGGCGCGAAGATACAACAACCGGTGACAGTTGCCGAAAAAGAAAACGTGGATGGTTGAAGAAGGGGATGGACGTGCAGACGTTGGAAGCTTCTTGGTCGCAGCAGGACGAGGGTTGTAACTCGCGTATATCCATAGCACATAATCTCGGATACCACGAACGAGAGAGCCAGCTGAAAACGCGCGAAAGGAGAAGAGAGAAAACGAGGTCGTTCTCCTCCCCGTGACCACCCTCGGTCACCAACATTCCCCATTCCGGTCGGCTTCGGGCCGAGTTGTAGCTGCTAACTTAGTTTGTGAACTGCAAAATCCTCCGCCACCCACGAGGGCATACAAATAATAATTCTTTGTTTCGCGCGAGCACGGAGACGTGTAAATACCGGCGTAGCTCTCTCCAGCTCGCAGGGAGCCCTGCCAGACGCGGCAGAAGCGAGAAAGAGCTGGCTCGGGGTTCCAGGGAGGAGACTATTCCCGCGGTAACGCCTAAATCGCTCCAACAACTCATCCGCTGAAAGTTGCGACGAGCTTCGAAGATGTACGGCGGCAGGGCTTCACGGCTCTTCTTCCTCGCGAAACACTGCTTCATGGCCTCTTATTCGCCGCTCTGTCTTCTGTCTCTGTCCCTTTGTCCTCCGTTTCCTTGCCCCTTCCGTCCTTGATGACCATCAGACCGGCCCTCGGCTTAGGTGTTCAAGCGGTGTCTTTGAAGATGGGACCAGCTACCGTAATGCTGACATCGACCGTTCGTCTTGATTGAGACGAACGGGGTGCAGCAGTTGCCAGGGTGAAATTGGCCCCATTTTCAGGTGCGATTGGTCCCGCTCTTGATTGTGTTATGCTTGAAATTGCCTTCATAATTGGATTCATAAATTTTGGATTGTTGTCCGGTCCCGAGGAACTAATTCTATTGGTATTTTCATCGTAACGATCGTGATTTTATTGAGGATATTTTTACGTTCGTTTTAACGAGTTCAAAACTCTTCTTATCTTCTTTCCCGTTCTTAACTTTTTCGCCACGTGTTTAGCTATATATCGCAGATTGGTAATCGTCCGGTTCGACCACGAGTTATGGATTAAAGAAAGTTATTTAAATTCCAAACCTCGAACTTCAAAAACCAAAACGGTAGTTCGATTCATTTCGATCATCGAATCTTCATCGATCGATCGCTTACGATCTGTCGCTTACAACATTTCAGCAACTCTCTCTCAAAAAAAGGCAAGAAACAAAAAAAAAAAAAACAAGAAAACGGTATTCCAGCCGGAAGGAATGGGACAAAGTGCAGAGAAAATTGACGTGGAAAGTCCGACGCAGTCGTCCCGGACGGTCTGGCAATAACACAGTAAACTCGAAGAGGCTGGGAGGAAGGAACGCGGAGGCAGAGGAACAGAGAGAGACAGAGGGAGAGAGAGAGGAAGCAGAAAAAGAGAGAGAGAGAGAGTCTAGGTAAGAGAAGCAGCGTTGGAAGGAGGGAACGTCAGTGGAACGGTCGACAGAGAAGCCGGTGAGCGGCGGCAGGAGTAGTGGGAGGATGAAGGTGAAACCGGCGGTAGCGCGAGCGAGACGGTGATCGGACACGAGAGGAGAAAAGTGCTGAAGAAAGACGAAGATGGTGGAACCGGTGCTCGAGCTCCGCGAAGAAAACGCTTCGGTTTATTTCAGTTCGATTTTTCCAGTGTCGCCGTCGCCCTGACGACAATTCGCAGGCGCGGTACACTCTCTGTTCCTCTCTTCGTCACACACCGCACCACCGCTCTTCTTCCGTCGATACCTTTCTCCCTTGCTCCTATCGCATCGGACCGACGGAACGAACGAATGGGTTACGCCCAGATGCGCGCATCGAACCCTGGTCAATAGAATCGTTCTGTCTCCTGTTCGTAGTCGTAGCTTTACCCTCTCCAACGACCCCTCTCGGACAGTCGACGGTTCGGCAGCGTCGAATCGGAAAGGGGTGTAGCAGCGCAGGGTTGAGAGAGAGGAGTGCGTGTAGGTGCGTTCGGTCCACCTATAGAGGAAAGGGTGGACCCTGGCATGCCGAAGCAGGCAGGAGTTCAGCAGGGTGCTCCGGTGGCGAGCATCCACTGCCGGAGGACCACCCCCGCGCGATTGGAAATCTATTCCCACCCTCGAAGTCGAACCTCGACCTATCGGAGGGTTCGGTTCGGAGATATTGAGTCTGCGCTCTCTCTCCATTGCCGATGCTCGTCGTTCGTTTCGGTAGTTACGTTGATCCACCCCTCTTGCTGTCTCCTGTTCGCACCTCGTTTCTTCTTTCCTTCGTCTCCCACTCTTTAATCTTCCTCCTCATTTCGATGCTTTTCGACACTCGAGTTAGGCTAGCCCGCCTTTTTTCTTCCGGCATTTGTCTCGTTTCGCCGACGACTTTCACGGTGAACCGGCTCTGTCGATCTTTAATGAGAAACTGCTGCTCGTTAGCGACCTTTCAGCGATGCTCCTCGATCGATCGTTTTATACCGACGTAAGTTTGTCTCTTTCTGCTTCTTGCCATTCTTCTTCTTCTTTCCCTTGTTCTTTCGTGGAAAACCAGGTGAAAGAAAACAGAGATGGAGGTAGAAAAATGGGGAATGGTTAACGATGCTCGTCGGTAGCGCATCGCATCGTTAAAACCGAACGCAATGCGAACCAGTGCGTCGGTGACATGGAACTGTCGTTAAGTGCGTTTATGTCCGTTTAGCGGTGGCCGCGTGAAATATTTTCACAGCACACGGCCGCATGCATACGCGTGCATTGTGCCTGACCCGGCGGCCCCGGGGTCAGCCATACCTCATTGCACCGGACAGTGGTCAGATATTTTCACAATAGGTTCCGCGCCGGTGCTTTCATTGCAGGAAACTTCGCGGCTTGCCTGGGTGTTAAATGGCAGGTCGGCATTGAATACGCTTCTACAATACGGCCAGTACGCGGCAACGTAACGCGTGGCTTTGCCTTCGCTCGTGATAGGAATATTCGAGAGTGGACGTCTTCTTGCCTGGAAAATTTCACCGGGACGATACGTAAAATGGGACGGAGTTTACTTGAATAATGGCCCATTGTACGCCTGGCACCCTTCGACATTTTCTCCGCGATTAGACCAAACTTCCTTCCTTCAGATAAAATTCCTATTATAGTAAAAATAGCTATGCCGCGTCACTAAATTATTCTTAATCTTTCAACCAACAATTGACAATCTTTCAGACAGGATAATTTCTTTATCGAAGGATCTTTTACGCGTGATTTCATCTTGGTCAAAAGTAAATTATATACATTTACGTTGAAGTGGGATTTATTTATCTTTATTTATTTTGAACTCTGCGATTATGAAAATTTTCTCTCCAAGAATATGATTAGCAAGCTGTAAAGTAAAAAATTGGAATCGAACGTACAAGAGAAATTGATCGATAAAGACAGCCATTTTGTTTGGAGAAAGCGAAGTTAAATCGGTTTGGTTCTGACTATGACGACTTGTTGATTATAAAACGAAAGGGAGAAGCGGTCGTACCAAACTAGCGTTGTTCAGAGACATAAAAACGAGCACGAACTTCCTCAAACTATCGTTTCCTCTCACCATATTTTAAGATCTTTCCAAGACTCGACCTACTTTAACCTCGTTAACATCACATTCTGTTACGGAATTACTTTACCAAATTGTACCAATGGCCAGCGACAAACCACCAAATATTTCCATAAAAATTCGCTGTGTTCCTTAAAAAGGAAAAATAAAAAGATAAAATAATCATTTTATTTGATTTGCAACTTTCTCTACTGACCTTGATCGTTAATATAGCAGTTCGTCATCGAGAGCAGAGAAGATTTTAAGAAATCGATAGCGGGATCGGTGTACCGTCGACCAGCCATTTCTTCGATAATGCGTTCATGCCCGACCGAACGAAGAGGCAGTGGCGCACGGCGCCGATAAAAAAGACGAGTTCTCTTTCTTTCTCTCTCCCGTTGGTTCGTCTATCGCACGCGATGCCGCTGGGGGCGGTGGCGGTGTGTCGAGGACCGTCGAAGGGGTGGCCAGACCGGTCGGGTGAAGGGTGGTCGAGAAAGAGAAAAGGAGAGGAATCGGTAGTGGAAAGAGAGCGCGGTTCGGAGGGAGGAGAAGAGGGCCGGGAGGGCGGAAGGAAGGAATGGAGGGAGTGCGGCGCATCGGGGGTGGGACAAGAGAGGGTATAGAAGCTATCGACGTTTTTACGTAACAAATCAGTCGTAACTGGCGCGCTCCGGTTGCGACCGTGCGCGGTAGAACGACCAATCAGAGAGCCAGCCGATATTCGATACCCGATCGCATCATAGGTTCCTGCCCGCTGCTCGAAACACCAAGGTAGTCCAATAGCCAGATGGGAAAAAGGGACGCGATAGAGGAGGAGAGAGGGCCGAAAGCCAGGGTGGGATGCACGGAAAGGGATGAACGCCGGAGGGAGAGGAGAGCACTCGCGCCAATGTCGTGGCGATGCGAGGGGGTGAAAGAGAAAGCGTTAAGCTTCGAGGGGGGAACAATTGCACCCAACCTTGTGGCAGACAATTCGTCGCTGGTCTCGCCATTTTTTCTTCCTTCCCGCCGCCTTCTCGAGACAAGCTCGTTGCTCCCATTGCTCGCCTATCTATGTGCCAAAACCTTATTTCCGTGATGGATTAGATCGTAACGATACGATACGTGGAAGCCAATGCATACTCGAAAGTATCTCTGCGCTCGAGATTTATGGTAGATAGAAGGTGGTGGGGAAATGTCGCTTCTTACGAGGTCGTCAGTCGTGAAAATGCAAACTTTTCCTCCGCGTTCTTTAACGAAAAGTTTCGCCGCTTCTCAACTAACTTTTAAACTAATCAATGCTCTCAGCCAGATAAAGAGAACGAAAGTAACCGACTATACCCTTGAGCATGTTCGCGATGCTTAAACTGGCTGGCACTTTCACTCGGCGAACAATTCCTATTTATTATCTATGGAAAATGACGAATACGTCTCCCGGGATAATTAATGGATTTTCTCGTTTATCCTGCTCGGAGCACAACGCGTATCTGCCACTCGTTTACTCGAGTAAACGTTATGTACCGCATTCGCCAGCTGCAGGGGTCAATACCTCCGAGCTACTTTCGACTCGGTGTCGTTGGAAATAACTCAAATATCGATTGCACACAGTCCAGCCGGTGGAACCTTGGGCGACCTTGCCTGGTAGCGTTACGTCGTGCCGAAATACATACTCGTCCGGAGGAAACTCGATCTTAATACGAGCAGAGCGATGGAACGAAGGACGAAGGAGAACGAAGTTGGATACGTGATCAGCGAGAAGCGGAAAAATTGCGGGTAGCGGGGATAGGAGGTACGGCTACGGAAAGAAGACAAGCCGAGTGGATGGGATAGGTGATGCGAAGAGAGTGAACAGCGGGGGTGGCCGAGTGGGTGGTGGTGGCGATAGGGGATGCCGGTGGATAGGGGTAGTTGGTGGAAGTAAAGGCGCTAGCGTAGAAGGAGCGTTTTAATCTATGGTCGCTCACAGGAGCGGGACTCTGGGGTCGGAGCTCACCCCCCGCGGCCGGATTATAATCAACCCTTTTATCCTAGGCTTTCCATGTCGCTAATTTCCATAATTACACAGACGCTAAAATCACAATATCCTCTGCCGGCAGAAAGGAGTAACCTACGTGAGCTTCCTCCTCCACCCACGGCAGCGTCACACGAGGAGAATGCCTGGTTCGGAGGGTGAAAGCGCGGTACAGAGAAAGAGAAAGGGACAGAAGGCGAAAAAGGAGACGAGAAGCTGCGACTGAAAGGAAAAGAGAAGGGTATACAGAGCAGGCTACGAGGAGGAGATGGGAGGAAGCGGCTGGCTAGAGATAAAGGTACTCTTTAGCTAGGATGGCGTTCGCTCGCATGTTTATGCACTCGTATCCGCGTGGCCGGGCATGGAAGTGCCTGGATAACCAGCCAAGTGACAACCCGGCAGGTCCCCGGCTGGCATAGACCTGCCAGCAAGAGCACGCCTCTCGACTCGAATTTTGAAAGGCAGCCAACTCGGAAAAGTGGGTTTAAAAGTCTCTCGATAAGTGCCGGCGTGATGGCCCGACGGGGACTGCCGTTGTTTCCACCTACTGCCTGTTAGAAACGTTTCTGTTCAGCGTAAAAGCGAGTTGCGCGCGCGAGTATGCGTTCAGACTGGATCGTTTCAACTTCCCTAGCCGGTCTAATCGTGTTCAACTTGAAATTCGGTTCATAAGAGGCGGCGTCGCACGACCATCGAACACGCTGTCGAAAAACTGCGCGAACGACCGTACATTCCATGTACGATGACCGAGGTCGGCCGATCACCGCAAGGATCACGAATGTACGGAAACTGAAACGTTTGCCAAAATGTAGACAGACAGAGAGAGAGAGAGAGGGTAGTTACCTTCCGGATGATCGAGTCCCTGTAATCCTGTTTCGGTCGCGATCCTGTCTACCTCTCGATATTCCAGCACAGGAGAACTCACCGAGTGACTAGGGTTGACTTTTCTCACTTTAACCTCGCGATGCGATGCTTGGCTTCGGGAGAGGGTGGAGGAGGAGGTTGCTGGGGCTGTATCGAGCGGCCCTCCTACATACATCTATCTCCTCCGACTCCTACCCTCTCCTGGCCGTTCCTCTTACCCGCCTCCTCTTTCCCTCTTCCCCCCCCCCGACATTCGTGGCCTTCCACCCCTTCCACCCCTTTCCAACCTTCTCTACCTCTTCCACCTTCTCCTCCTTCTCCGGCTGTGTGCCTCCCTCCGCGTCCTCTTCACCCATCCTTCGCGACTCACCTACCTAAACCCCGTCTCTCCTCGGCCACCCCCTCTCGCCACTTCTCTTCTCCTTCTCAACTCCGACAGACTCTCTCCCGCGTCCTTTCTCTTTCCTTCTTTCCCGTTCTCCCTCTGCGCCCACAGCTCTCGCTCTCTAGGCCTTTGCCTCGAAAACGCTCTCACCGACAAACAAACCGCAGACACTTTGCAGTTTTACGCAATCGTAAGTTCCTCCGTTTGTTTACTCGTTCAACGTTTGTGCGAATATTGTTACGCACGGGGGCCGAGATCAACCGAACGGGGTCTCTCCGTCGCGTCGTCATGTGCAGGATAATAAACACCAGGGAAAAAACGAACCAACTTCCCGAGAACCCTATAAAACTTTCCTCTCTTCTGCTGCCGCGTCGTCGCTTCTGTTTCTCACGTGTTGCCACGACGTCGATCATCGCACCCTTATTCTCGCGGAGGACCTTAAATTTTAATTAAAGGGAAAGCGTTCGTCCAAGTTCATCGATATCGCAGTGATCGCTTCGCAACCTCAGACTCCTGAGTAAATCTTCGTGAATCTTGTCTGAAATTGTTCACCTTCTCGAAGAGGAGACAACCAAGGCGAGCACAGGACGTTCCAAGTGGCGACACTCTACAGCTTTATGCACTTTCCTTTGCTGCTCGGCGCAGGGTTAGGTGAGTAGGACGCCCGGCACGGGGAAGGGGGATTGCTCGACGCCGAAATTGCTTGCAGTGTCGAGTTGCCGAGAAACTTTGGATTTCGGACGAGCGGCGAAAGCGGCGAGGGGAAAACCGAGTACAAGGTCACGCGTCGGGGCTGATTATTAACTTTTCCGACAAAGATCCTGGCCATCCCAGTGACTCTCCATTGAACCTGCGATTACCTTTATCATACGATACTCGTACACTTCTTATCTCTGAATTTTTTAATTTGCCACGTGTTCCTCATGTGTGTCGATTTTAAATTATTAGATACGTTGCAATTATTAAAATACGTCTTTAACGTTTTGTTATTATTCGCAAACATTGATATCTCATGATTTGTAGGGATATTTGTTTTTAATTATATAGTAATGTAGATTGTGATCATTTAGAAATGCAAATGTTTGATTCGTTCGATAAACAGACGTTAGATGTATACTCACAGAAATTTAGGTTATATGTATGTCAGGTAATTAAGGGTTCTACTCTTGCAGAAGTACATCTCAGGGATTGTTTCAAGTGCAAGGGCACAACGAACAGGGAAGCACGCAAGTTTGCTTGTGTTCAAGGTCACGCTCGTCCTAAACCTTCTACCTTGCATTGCTTGTCCCAAGAAGCAGGAGCGCTTCAAAAATAATATTCGAGATAAAAAGTTAATTACCACTGTCGAGGTAACAACATTAACCTGACCAGATTTTCCCAAAGTTCAATTGAAATACATATCATCAAGTCGGTCGCTTTCTAACTTCTTTATGCTGCACGTTACTCCAACTACTAACACTCCGAAAGTACGATCCGCGGTGAAAAGAAATCTACGATAACAATTATAAGTTAGTCAAATTTTCTTTTCGAAAGGAATTAATCTACATCTGGTTACAGAAAGTATCGGCATATGCCTTTATTTTGCAATAAAACAGCTTTTCTCACGTTCTATACTTTATTTTCATAGTATCAAATTTTCATAATTAAATTAAAATATTAGTAAAGAAAAAAAAGGAAAAAAGAATGAAAGTATCAGCGATGTATAACGAAATGGTACGAAGTTTAACCTTAATTACACCTGATTAATTAGTACTAAAATATGTAAATGCTGTAATAAACACAAATGTGTATCGATACCTTTTCTATCCATTGTACATTGATTTCTTTCGAGTGTTTAAAATCAGAACGATCCAAGCACCGATACTTCGCAAAACTACACTCGACGTGACATCCACAGAGAGATAGGCCAATGACCAGTAAAAATATGTTACTTGGAATTTCCAGAGAAACGCCAGTTCTAGCACCGAGTTATTCGTTATTTTCCATGGTCGTACGTATTAATCGGACCCCATGCACGTGTACGGAACGTCTTGGATGTACGACACGGTCGCGAGGGATGGCGGGGGACGTCGCGGGCGCGGACGGGGGCGTCGAACGGCGCGGTGGTGCTGGACGAAGAAGAGGGGAGGGGGCTGGTGCTCGGGTGGAGGCGGAAGAGCGCGAGGAGAGGCAGGACGGGTGGAGTAGGAGAGCAGTATCTTGGAGACTTCGCACTGTATCTTGAAATGAGTTTTGTTGGATCAATAAGTTCCACTATAAGAACACTCTCGCTCTGTCCCGGTATATCGGGGTGTTGGTTCTGTTCGTGTTTATCTGTGTCTGCAAATAGATACACGCCGTACATGAGTCTCTCCCCTTCTCCTCCCCCTCGCCGCTCTTCTGTCTTTTCTTCGTCTCTCTCGCCCGCCCTCCCCACTACTCTCTTCGTGGAACGAGCTTCTCTCCCTCGATCTTCCCTCTGCCACCGAACGAACGTCTATGTATCTGTCGCACCAGTCGACTATGTACGAATAGGATAGTCGCTACAAGCATTTTGAGATGAGTCGAACTCAATCTCGCGGCAGACGTGGCTCTATCCGGAACGAATCTACCTGCCGTGGTGATCACGTGAGCATGGATACGCGAATTTCTGTGATTGCCGGTACTCGAAAATGTGCGGGGGATGATGAGGCACCGGCGATGCGCTAGAAATTTAGACTGCGCCTGCGAGGTATGATTAATACGCTCGACCAAGATATAACGCGAAAATCTGTCTATTTTGGGGGGATCGCGAGGCGTTTAAGAAGCTACCGAATGAGTCATGTGTGATGTTTTATATCGCTAACGATGCTTGTTAAATAGAGCAAGTCTTAGTAAAACATGTATCATTTTTTATATTGAAGAATTCATACTGCTCGGTTCAATGTCTGATAAAAAAAGATCCTAATCTATGAATTCCAATATACACGAACTCTTTCGCAAAATATTTTACAGACTCATGTTATTTTCTCTTTATTCGAGATCTGAATCGAACGTATCGATGATCAAATGTTGAATATCGATAGATAATTTTCAAGAAATTTCCAAAAAATATCAAGTTATATAATAATTGCAAAAACCACACAGTATAATAAAATTACCCTTTAAATCCACGCTCTTAGGTTAATAAGTTTATATCTGGGCTAAACCTAAGAAATGAAGTCACATTGTTGCAAGTTTTTCCGCAAGCTTCCACTGGAGAATCGGGGTTTTGCAGTCAGGCTGTACCAATGCCAGCCAAGCATTACCGTATGTACCAATAGAATAGAATCTATATCGGGCAGCACCGTGGGGGTGGTTACATAAGACCATACTCTCTCCCTGGTGCACATCGACAGCGTTGCAAGCAGGTACACGTCGCACACGCATTCACGTACACCACGACGGAGTCAGACAGTGCAACCAACCAAACAGTGTCGCAGTGTAGCTAGCAGATAGGGGAAACAATTGCTATCGGCCCGTAACAAATGCGCGGCAACCTGCGTTCGCAAATCAGCCCCCGTTCTCCTTCGTTCTCCCGCACCTCCTTCCTGTACCTTTCGTTCGCCACGCGTCGACTACAGAGCGATCATTATATCTTCCGATTAAAATAACGTTAATGCCTTTCTCTCAAGTTTTGCGACTATCGTAGTCGGTACGTCTCTCGTTTCAACCCCTCAGACGCAGTTTCAAGCTGAGCTTCTTGGCCCCGTGCCTGCGTCCTAGCTCCGAGCGCCGGTAATGGCGCCGTAAATTAAAAGTTTGACTTATCGTGCGATTGATTTCACGGATGGCAATCCGCGGTGCCGAGGATTCGCTCAAATGGCGTTGATAATTTCTTGGATGACTAGTTGGGAAGTTTTTTCTGTGTTGAAATACTGTAGGGATATCTTACTCGTATTCGTGTTAATCGGACGATGGCAATGTACGATTGAGTTAAAAACCTTACACTTTTTGCGAGTTGTTCTGACTATAAGCGAAGAATAAAGTTATATTTCTGTACGTAAAACATTACGAGACAGAATTTTCTCCGGTTGAAGATAATTCAACTATTAATATTGAAACAACAGTAAAGTACTAAAAATATTTACAGCGAATGTAGTCTTACATTTGATCTACCAGAATAAAAATATATGATACCGCACAAATTTTCGTAACTATCTGACGAACAAACTCAAAGCATTAATACTTATCGGTATGTCTTCAGTTACTCGACCAACGTGGAAACGAGTATTCCTTCGCTTTCATTTTCTCATATCGCGGCTAGATTAACACGTCCTAGAAACGTGCTATCTCTCGGTTCACACTAGAGCGAGAAGGTAAGATTGCGACGTTCATTCGGGCTGATTCTAGAGAAGGCCCATTCCTTGATCTCGCCACAATAAAGCTGATCATCGAGTCACGACAACTCGGAGCACCTTTCCCCCCATTTTGGAATTTCTTCGTTCATAAATATCTAAATCTCCAGGCCCTTTTACCGCGAACAGAGAGAAGCCCTTTGTGCCGGACAATCTCGAATGATAATCAGAGTCCTCTTGTGTCTCCCGCGTGTGGAACGGCGGTACCGTTTTACAACGAGTCCCGGTAAATCATTCCGGACCGTCGTGGAAACGTCTCGGCCACGTCACGAGATTTGGTACGCTCGTTCCGCGAACGTGAATTCTTCTTCTTCTTCTTCTTCTTCGTACACCTCCACTCGATCCAGCGCGGTCCGCGATGCGCGTTTGATAACGAACTCCAGTCGGAACGAACCGTTCTAGAGATCCCGCCGCACTGTCCTAACGGTGGGAGAAAAATTAGTGCCACTTGTGGCCGATGTGGCAGGGGCTGCGTTTTATCGCAGACTCTCTTATGGAGAGGTTTGCCCACGGATACCCGACATAGTAATGTTTGCTGACAGTCGATGTGGTCGCTTTTTACTACTTAAAAGGATTCAAAAGTAGCTAGAATCATTTTCCTTTTTTTGTTTTTTATTGGACCAGTTGTTTGGAAATTTGGTATAGTCGACAGAAGACAGGAATTTTGGCTATTTCTTTGAATATTGGAAGAGGTGCATAGCTTCTTTTTGTTGCGTTATTACATTTGGACTGGTTATTAGGAAACTTGGTATAATTAGCAAGTAGCAAAGAAAGGAAGGAATAATAAAGGTTATTTCTTGGAATATTGGAAGAGGTGCTTAATTCCTTTATTGCGTTGTTACGATAGGATTATATAGTATTATGGATAAAAATGTTTACTTGCTATGGCTAAGTAAATATCGCTTGGTTGACACGAAGTTATATAATCGATATTAATAGAAAATTAATGGCATATTAGCTAGTACAACACGTGCAGCGCGCTATACGAACCACTCGGCCATAGTTATCCATAAATTAAAAATAGAAAAAGCTGATGATGTTACGAACATTGTTAGAAGTAGACACCCCTTAGTTGGTAAGAAATTATATAATCGATATTAATGGCACTTTATACAGTATAACACGTGCAGTGCAGTATATGGGCTACTTAGTCATACTGATCGACTTCATTAATTAAAAATTACATTGATTAAAGATAGAAATAAGTGACGATGTTATGAACATCATTATTTGAAATTTACTTTATAATTTAATATTGCTTACGCTAGTTTCTTACAATATACGAAGCGAAGGAAGCAAGTCATTCAATTCAGGAAAACTGAATTCTAACTTCCTACCTGTTTAATGATACTGACAAATTTATTAAAGTTAAAATGTTCACCAATTTATATACTACAGGCTCCTGTATACTATAGTATATTGGTGCATTAATTCTAGATAAGTCTATCACGAAAATTGAAAACGCAGGTTACCTCGCATTCTCTTTATTCCTTCGATCAGTAAGCTGATTCATATTTTTACAAGTCTAAAAACTCACTCAAATTTCAATAATTCTGATACATGTACATACATATCGTAAAGAAGAAAAACTTGAAAATGCATCTCTACCCAAGCCGATAACCATGAACATTATTTTCTAAGATAAAAGCAATTCAGATTGGAAATTGAATGTCTACGTCCACGGTGTATTTCGAGAAATCTGTCGACAAAAAAAGCACCATTTCTAAGCACAATGCTAAGCATTCCACGGCACCGATTACCTCATTCCAACGCAGATTGCACGTAGCCTGAATAAGGTATGGCTGCTCGCGCGTCGATTCCTATCACGATACGAGGAAACTCGAGCAGGATCCGGATTGCACATGCGAAAATCCGATGCAGCGGGGCGACGCTGCGCTGTTGCGATAGACGCGCAAGCTACGCTGGTTCACGCGCGTAATTAGAAGCCGCCGCGAA
This sequence comes from Bombus terrestris, assembly GCF_910591885.1. Lineage (NCBI taxonomy): Eukaryota > Metazoa > Arthropoda > Insecta > Hymenoptera > Apidae > Bombus > Bombus terrestris. Next base: position 7,701,852 of record NC_063277.1, read on the forward strand.
CAATGAGGAGTATAACTTTTATTTCGCTTATCGGACTAGCCTATCTACTCCTCCTCGGGCGGTACCTAGGCGCGTTTCGCGCCAGCCGCGCCATGCAGGAAACTATTTAACTGATTGTCGCTTCGAGGTAAACTTTGCAGTCACTTTTCCGCACGATACAGCTACTTCCTGCTCGAGTTACTTAGCTGTGTCGCGGGAGGAGCTGGCGTGTGACCGGAGCGGAGATGATTTAGCCGCTTCGAAAAAAAGCAACCTCTCTGGCAAGCTTTCGGCGAAACGTTCGCGTATTTTGACGATCGATGCCTTGCTGTTGAGTAAACAGCCGAGTCATTCTGATAAAATCCAATCAGTGGTCAAGTATTTTAAAGGCGTGTACGTTATATCGTTGGAAAATCTATAAATTCGAGATTGATATAACAATGTATAATATATATAGTTTCTATAATTTTTAAAAAATTTTATTATACAAAAATACATATTGCTATAACAATAGGTATTAATAAAAAGTGATTTGTGTGAGTGATAGGTATCATACGAGATAATTCATTTCCCGAAAGATTTAAATTCTGTACAAACACCTATATTATACAGTATTAGTTACGACGAAGAATAACTTGCTGAAGAGCTACAATTATTTTTCTGTAAGAAATATCAATGACACGAAAGATCAGGATAAAACGAGTCTACTGGAAATCGATAAAAACTACATGGTTAAATAAGTGTATAACTAATCGGAACAATTTAATCCAGTTTCGCTGAAGTAACCAAGTTTTGCCAAGACCTACATTCCTTTTCGTTACATTTTTCTATCGCCAGACAGAGGACAGCTCTGTACAAGGGTATCACAAAGAAATAACCACAGTCTGGCATATCCACCTACTCAGGAAACTTTTAATGCGGCTCCAAAGTTAAAGTCCACCTTTTCCACCTTGAACCTCTTACTTTCTGACCGTCCTGTTCCTCCTTCTCCCTTCCACTCACTCAGCTCACTCTCACGGAGCGTGGCTCACACCAGCGTCCCGACGCGACGTCGGAGTCCTTCGCTCGAGACGTCTCTAATCGTAATGGTCGTGGAGTGTTAATGTTCCCGTTAACACAGCTGAGGTGTTTAACCTTGTTAACTTGCGCGACTGCCGCGACTCTGACCGAGCATGCATCTCCACTTCCCGGTTGTGGTAATCACTGACGTGTATATGTATATGTATGTATGCGTCTCGTAACTTCCTTTTCTTTTTCTAAACTTGTTCCCCTTTTCGATTTACAGAAAAAAGATAGATACACATCATTTAAAGACGTCGGCGTCGAAGTTGTATTTACTATTTGATATCTACCGATTATGACTGTTTTAATCGTGGATTTTGTTAAACATTACTTACTCTATATTTAATCGTATTGTCAATTTGTTCAGTAAATAGTAGAAAAATTGGTCAGCTGATTTGGTTATCAATATTTTTGCCTTTGTATAAGAGTTAAAGTTGATCAATAACGCTAAGTCTTTAAAGTTAGACGGAAATCTACTTTTCTAAGAAATTGAACTGTTAATTTATTCGCCACTCTCTCTCTCTCTCTCTTTCTCTCTATTGCTGTATAAGTCAATTTAAATGTGTCATCAATCAATATTCGACAACTTGTACTCAAATTCCCTGAAACTAAAGCAATTTTAGTCTCCACAACCGTCCTCTACAAAGCATCTATCTATTCATCCTAACTAATAATAGCGTTCAGTTTTCGATCACGCGAACACGCGACAAGAAAATAGGCGGACGATCGACATAGAAACGTTGTGAGGGTTTAGCTGGCCGATTAACGCGGGGGTTAGCAGCGGCCATAATCAGTTTCCGTGCTAGGACGGTCGGTCAATCGACGGAACGACAATTTCTAGAGGTATTTTCAGCTCCCGACGGGCCAGTCTTCTGCAGGAATATATCGATAGGACGAGCATTATCATATTATGGAACTCTCCATACAGTTTCGGCCGACCTCCCTTCCTTAATTTAAATTCTATTACACCCGATCTCTATTCCCTCTTTCCTATGAATATTCAAACTCGACGAGACCAGCCTGCAGCCACCCCGAGCCGTCCTCTCTTTCCAGCATCTATCGAGTATCCAAAGAATTAAATTAATATACCGGGCAAAACAGCCCCCATTTCCCTTCCGACGTCTCCTCCGGGCCTCGTCGCACTAGAATCCACTGACACATCCCCTTAGAGGAGCTCGTCTCGACGGCCATTAACGTCATTTTCGCGATAAAGCGGGATAATTAGCCTGCAAAATCAAGATCCAATCGATCTGACCAGATTTTCACGGCAGCCTGCGCGAGCCTGCCACCGGCAACTTTGATCGGGACTTTTGTCGTCCTCTGCTGTTCGCCAGTTAACCTTCCGTACTTGAGAACCAAATTATGAAATAAATAAGTCCATTGTTTTTTCGACATTGTTTTATATGCGTTGTCGTACTGACCTATCTTCGTTTTATTGGAATGGTAAACCATTTAGCTCACGCTGTAGGTAAACAAGATTTAATGCTGTAAATTATTTCAACTATTCTACAGTAAACATACACAGAATTAATGTGTTATAGTTACTCGAACAATAAAACGTGCGATATTTACAAAAAGATGTTGCGTGTATATGATGGATGTAGCTTGCAGGATCTTTGCAGGATTCATTAATATTTGTACAAGCTATTAGATACAGTTGACCTAATTAGTTTTAATTGTGAGAAAAAACAGCTCAGACAAGATACAGTCCATTTCCTCTCCTTCTCTTCCCTTTTCTTCTTCTCTGGTTTCTGCATTGCCAGGGTAAAGTATTAAAACTTGATTTCCTCAATAAAGCCGTTTTTATGACATTCTTTGTCCTTTCCCCCATCCCTCGTAAGTACGTAGTTATCATTATTATTACACTTATTAGTAAGAAATAAATTGTCAGAGCCACTCGAAGGTCACATATTAATTTCTCTCTGCACATTCCACAATATCATAGAATGAAAAATATAATATTCAGCTTAGACAAAAATAAATATATAAATCGCCTCGCGGTGCAGTGAAAAAATCATTAATCGGGCATCGGACGTAGATCCGAATCACATTCATAATATTTCGAAGCTGCGTACACACAAAGCATGGTCGGTAATGAATCACGCGAGCTTTTGTTGCAGACGCATAATGATCGCGCGAGGCGGACCGACCGCGCCATGAAATATAATAAATCGCTCGTAATGAAGCAACATTGTAAGACACCGGCCACTTAAACAGCCGTCGCTAACGGGCATAACTTTTCCACCCAACCAGAAGACGATATTAATCGCGTACATAGCGTTTAATGCGCGAGCTATGGCATTCATTAGGCGGTTGGCTTCGATCTTATCGGTTTCATCTTGCAGAGCTAATACACTCGGCCGCGCAAGGGTGCACCAGGAATCGCTCGTCACTCATTGTTTCGACGCCACCACTTTCGATTCCAATGGAAATCTACAATCTACAACTCTACAAGAGAATACACTTTCCCCTTTTTATATCATACAGACATAGAGGAAGCAAAAAGTCCATTAATGATTCGAAATATTTGTTATAACGATCTACAGTAGAGCTTCTTTCATCGACAAATAAGTTCATATAATAAGAGTTCTCTCATTATTCTCACTCCTTGACGATGAAAATGATTTTTCCTTTATATAATAAGAGATCACGTTCAAATAAATCATCACAAGCTCATTGAATCGAATGTTAACGAAAATTTTGTCCTAATGAATGGCGCTACGGTATATTCAATTATTATTGCGTGACGTTTTTAAAAATATCGTCGAGCTACAGTATACTAGGAATTTTGTCGACAGACAAATAGTTCATAAAATTGAAATTCGTATAATGCAACTTATATTCGTCGCTTTGCCTCCTTACCTATTATCGTTCGTTCAAATGATAAGAATTCACGTTTAGGTAAACAAATTGAATGAGAAAATTTCCAACAAATGATGTTTAGATAAATGGATTTCTAGCGTATTTTTCCATTGGAAGCTCATTCGGTATACCGTGCAACCATGTTATAGGAAATAGCTTCCACTTCCCGGTTATTTGCAGTTTTCGCGAAAGAAACGGCGTGTAGAAGACAGAATCATTAAGGAAAGGAACATCCGGCTTCCATAAAGAGATACGTAATTCCTGCCGCTTTTGTTCAAGCTCGACTAATCGCTGGCATTATCGCCGGCTTCAACGAATCAGCAATGAAGTAACCACGAAAATAGTTTGTATATCTAGAATTGAATCGGTCTAATTAATGCTCCGAGTTGTTCGAGAATTTTATCGCTGACTGCTTTCTGCTCGATATTTGTCATAATTGGGGCTATATACAATCGTACGAATAATTTCGTATCAATCTTCCTCTTTCTACCTATACGCTCTAATAACACTACTTTTTTCACCCGCATCTCCATTTTACACTCTTAATTGTTACACTTTTAATTTACCTTTGAATAAGTAAATAATTCGCTCATCTGATTCATGTCTTATTATTATTTATCACCTGCTACATATTCAGAATTGATGAGACAGTTTCAAGTCTCTGTGTAACTTGGTCATTCGTGATTCGAGGATTCCCGATATCTGCGGTGAGATTCCTTTGTTCCAACAAAATTCTAATCAATCTGATTAAAGCAACTGCTGTCAACTGTCTGAGTTTGAGCTCCTATTATTTGGAGGAAAGTTATAAACAATATTTTAGAGGAAACTGTCAAAATTCAAAGAATATTTAACTAAATTGTAAGAGGAACAAAATGTCTCACTACAAACTTTCTATTTCAGATTGATTTGCTGAAAACATTATTTTCTTTTTAAATGCGTTACTCATTCGGTAAACCACCAATACCGATAATTATGCGAATTATTTATTCTCTGACAAATTTATAAACGAAATTGTATTCCTAGCACAAAAATTGCCACCTTATTCAATTAATATCAGATTGTATTCTATCAATATCATATACATATGAATCATATATATGTTATGTGTATTTTATTTATTATTCCACAAGTTTATACATAGCGCAAAACCTACGCTACTCCGCATTACAATTTCATTCGATCAATCTTTAAACGTCTGAACGTATAATCCAAAAAACTCTACAGTTCGCCAAAAAAGACATTCACTGTAACACGAAGGATCTTATATTCGCACAAACGTGTAATATCCCAAGTTCTGTGGCTCGTTGTATATCAAAGCATTATCATGTATCATCGTTCTTTCAACTTCGGCAGGTCGATTATGATCCATAGACGATCATGGCTACTCCGTTCCACGAACAATCCTGACACTAGAAGCACACGGTTGTACAGTTTTCCCGAACGCGATCCATCATCATTCGCGCGTAACGCATACCTCTGAAGACGCGAGTCGACCTCGGTTGAGGCAAGTAGACCGTGTCCTTATAGCCGTGCCGGGAACGCTATTTAATGATGGGATGGGTTCGCTTGTTATGTGATAAATTCGTTAGAAACGTAATTATTGATAAGTGTTAATGAGTACAAGCGTGCATGCAGGGTACATCATTGTGAATCATGCGGCCGAGCGTTTACTCACGCACAACAGCTTGCCCGTGCACAAGCCCATTGTTTGGCGAGATGCACGCGTGTGCACGGGGATCGACCGCGTTATCGAGCTCTCCTACACCAGCCACGAAGATCCGACGGTAGGGGTCGGAAAACTCAGTAAGATCACCGATAAATATAGCGCGTCGAATGAGCGGCTAGCCCTCTGGTTAGATCTTACGATCTTGATCATGGCCCGTCGTGCACAACGCCGCGGTTTCCTTCTTCTTTCCCCTTGCGAATCTCTTTCTTTTCTCTCGCGACCTCGCCGCGGACGCTCTTTTTTCTTCCGATTACACTCCTGTACTTGAATACTTTTTAGTTTTTGTCATGGAGATAGTTATATTTGATGAATTTTTAAATGTATACTTGGGCTTGTTTGTATCACGCGAGGCTCTGTAGTGACATAGTTTTATCATTCATGTAATTCTCTACGAGTATGAAACAGGAACATTACTTAAAAAGTGGTTTAGTAATGGCGATTTTATAGAGAGATACAATTAGCTCGTTAAATTTCTTTCGTAACATCAAACAACTTTCAACGTTTAAGAAACGATAGTACGTATACGCTTAAATAAGATATACATACATGTCGTGCATATATATTTTAAATATTTTTATTTGTTTAATCAAGAATATTTCGGTAATTGATATATCATTAAATTTACTCGATATTTTACAATTTTCTGGAAACCTCTCGCTAATGATAATTCGATGGCACCGATCGAGAAATACCAGAAAATCCGGCTCCTGTAATTGGATTTAACCTGTCAGTTTAATTCTTATTAATCGTCCCATCCCGCGTCATATTCCACCGTGAGAATTCAATTAGATTCGATGGGGAAATTACTGACAGATTTGTCTGACGATCTGGCTCATGTTCCCGGAAGCGTAATCGACTTCGATCTACGACCTGTCGAAAACCAGGAACAATGCCAGTAACCTTAAAAGGGCCAAATGCGAATTCGACTTTGACAAACATTTTCCTTAATCGCTCTCTAAATCGAGATATGCCAGAATTCAAGAAGTTCAACGAAGAAGAATTAACCTTTGAACGATTGATCATTGGGGTCTATGAACTGAGCACTACGTGCAACGTAAAAACCACAAGAATATATTTCGATAAAAATGCTTAGCGATATGTAATTGTTTGAAATAAAAGTTATAAAAGACGATCGATAGAAATGGTTTCTGTAAAGAAGATACAATTACCTATTTAATGTTTAATTGAAATAATGAATCTTTTGTCTGCTCTTGTTTAACCCCCAGTCGGTTTATCGGTTAGTCTATGGTTGGTTTCTAGGTGATCGTAACACACACAGACTTAGGAATACATCGTCTTAATTTAAATTGATGGTCTTTTGCGTATAAAATGCGGAATATTAACTGAAATAGAGTACTCTAAAATTAAGTGATTTAACAGAAACTAGCGTGATTCACCCATGGTCCAATGATACCAATTGTCATGATATCAATTGATCAATGACAACAAAATTAGAAGATAATAAGAAGGCAGAATTGTTCGTCAAAATTTACAAGTACGTTGAAAAAGTAGGCCAAGCAATTGGAGCAATTAACAGATCGATACTAATCTATGATATTCCAAATTCCCTGTTAAGAAGCAAAAATATGTTGGTTATAACCTGCAGAATAAACCATACGAAATTCTCATTCTTATTTTTAATCTTTCTTAAACAAAAGCACGCGATGACTTCATTTGAAAATATTGATAGGAATATTCACTTTAATAATTTACTTTAAAGAATTATTCGAGGCATATTTAAAAATGGTTTCGGGGCGGAGGAACTTCAGGGACACTTATTTCCAGTCTTCTGTGTCAGGGGATCGACGTACAAATTTCGGAGCCGGAGCGGCCGGGAGCAGCCGAGGAAAAAGTGACGAAGAAGATAGCATGGAATCTGGATCGGCACGAACTCGACGGCCCAGTCTGTCAACGGAGGTGAAAAAAGGGAGAGGCGAGAAGGTAGATCCGTGTTTCCGATAGCGTGACCAGGACGAAGCCAGGAATCCGAAAACACGCGGCATCAGGCCCGTAACCAGATCCCGTTAAGACTCTCGGTTTCTCGGTGTCGCGAGAGCGCAATCTTCGGAATCAAACGAAGACATAGATCATTCTAAAAATACGCTCCCACCACTGGGCCCTGACGGTGCCGCCTCCGCCTCGTCCATTCTCCCGAAGCGGCATCGTTCCGGCGGGTAATTCAAAGCGTCAGGACGATAAGGCATTCGCATAACTCCTTTTGAATTATTTGAGTTATTTCACTATTAGATATGGTATGCGGCTCTCGCGACGGCCACGCCGATGCAAACGTTCTCGAACCGTTTCACAGTTCTCTTCGATCCTTTTGGGACGCCTCGGCTCTTTCGGTAGTATTAATAGCTGACGAATCTCAGCCGTGATCGCGACAACGATCGCTTTGATCGAGCATCTGAGCGTTCTTTCTTCAATGACTCCATGAACCAACCGTAGAATCGTTCACGTCTATTTGGAGGCTAAACTCGCTGTTTCCAGTAAGAAGATACTTTTTGGCGGTTGGTCACTGAAGGCCAGAAGGAGTCTGATTAATTCAAATTTCCCACGGTCGTTTGGAAACGCCACGGAGTTCGTGTTAGACGGTTAATAATTGTAAGCGAGTGTTTCGTCTCGAGGCTCGTGATGCTCGTGGCACGGTGTCGTTGACGTGGTCGTTCAGACGATGCACAGGCTCGACCGTTTGCGTCGGCAATAATTTGTCGAATGAGAAATAAACTCGTACTATCATGGAGAAAATACACCTTGACGATGTACGAGTGAAATAGTGCAGGGAAACGGCCGTGCCACCGACTTCAAATGCTTTTCAGCTACTAATTATCGAATTAATAAATCTCGATCATTGTCACGTGACTTTCACGCTGCTATTTTTATTCACATAAGAATGGGACGTATAGACGAAGTCCAGATAAATATTAAGTAAGAATGTAATTGTTAAGAACTGAGAAGATTCGCGATAATATGTATACTCGTTGAAAACGACTCTAGTGAAAAGTTAAAAGAACTCGTTATTCGTTAATGGTCAGAAGATTCCTGTGTCAGTTGCTCTCTTCGGTTCCTCCGGCGTTGAAACTACCGTGATTCGAATTTTACGACTTTCTAGAAAAGAACATAACCAGTGTTTCGCTAATTTGTAGTCATGGCTCCTGAATCACATTAAGTTTACGTGCCTCCGAAATCGTATCTTTACTTATTAGAATAGTTTAAACCATCTTCTGTCCATATAACTGTATATGTGTAAATACTATCTGTAAGTTCTTTATCTGCAGATGTTCTAACATTAACATGGATCAGATAAGCCGACACAAGGACTACCACGATTAATTCAAACGTAACTGTTTGGTTTTAAGATACAAGAGGTATAACTTCCTAGACTTCGACCAATGCCCTAAGTAATGTACTATAATACACCATATTTTGCAACTTAAACTTGCGACCTGTGGAAAGATGACAAGATGAGAAATTTATCCCAGGTAGCTCGATGTATCGAATCGCCACGCTTCTGATAATTAAAAACATTAGCAGAAACGAAGCTGTTAAATCGTTTCAAGGTCCAGCAAAGACTGAGAGAAGGATGCAAGAGAGCGGATAGAATCAGCACCGATAATTCAAGGAGTTGGCGAGCACCCTTTGCTCGTTCGATAATTGCAAGTGAACGGTTAACCGATGTGGCGCTGTGCGGCGCACGAGGTGTGACGACGCGACGCCTCGCCTCTGCGATTATCACGTCTGTCACGATTACGCGAGGCGTCATATTGTTTGGTGGTCGTTGGCGAGAAGACATCGTCGCGACGACGTTCGCGGGCACCGCGTTGTCCCGGTAATCGTCCTTGCGGCCGTGTCGTCGTGAATGGTCGGACGCCTAGTCAAGTAACAGCGCCTCTCTCCTCTCGCACGCATGGTAAACTTGTCATTTTTATAACTGTTTTTGTAAACGGCCGCTTCCCAGCTTCTATAAATTACGCGGTTGGCTTCTGTTACGCTCGCGTGGAGCCACGACGGCTGTAGCGGCTTTGATCTGTGGGAAATGTCTTTCTCTATATCCGCCCTGGTCCCCTCTGCCACCGCGACATCCCGCCACTGCTCTCTCGTCACCTTTTCCTTCCCTCGGCAAGCCACGAACCACGCAAAGTCTAGCTGAGAACGAAACGCGGTTACCGCGCGACTTTTATCCCGCTTCCTTTTTCGAACCAAGTTTCTCCTACATTCTTTGTTCTCCTCGTGTCGTCTTCCCCTTCCTCAATTCCCTCTACTCGCTATCACCGTTCCACCTCGATTTCGTAAAGAACAGTTTAGACAAAGGCCTCCCAGTTAAATTGCCGACGGACATTTTTGGCGCGAAAGAAAATTCGCCCGCGACCTTCTAGAGAAGAGGAGGCTGTTTCATTGCGGGAGGATGAGAATGCGTGTTAACTTTATACTTCGCGGCGTCGATGCTCTGGTATAGAATTCGGTGTGTCTGAATTAGAAACGGAAATTTTATGGATCTAGAAACTTCGTGATGGATTTAGTTGGCTGCGCGAATTGAAAATACACATGTAGCTTATTACATTGAATCGCTGGCATTCCCATTTTTCCTTTCATGAAATATCGTGATAAGCATATTACGATAATTTAACGTGAAACAAATGAATGTTTATATTCGTAGAAGATGTTCCAGATTGTAAAGGAACAAACTCATTCTTTCCAAGTTTCTACGCAATTTCAACAGAATACATTATTTTTATTAGAAATTAACAACTGTCGTGGTAATCGTAGAATTTCCTTTAAATACGTGAAATATCGTTAAAAATGTCCTAACTACGATCTGTTGCTATCCCTGCGCTTTTTATCAAACTACCTTGTCACTTCTTCGCGTTTTATCATTATCCAGTTGCCACGAAAGACCGTTCGACCCTATTAATTTCGGCCACGCACAATGTCAGTTGGTAATGATCGCGCGATGATTTCACCGGAAACTTGTAACGCGCTGTGTAAACAGCGCGTCCATACTCATGTAGATAGTCGCAGGCGATCGCTGATGTGTATCGAGGTGACCAAACTTCGAAACCTTTGAAATCATAAAACGTAACACATTCTCCATACATAGCCCAATGATTTCACATACTACTCTACCCACGCTATTTTGTTGTCGGATACCAGGATCGTCGACAGAAATATCTGAACCCGTTACTCGTTACCAATTGTTAATTCTGAGATTACAACAAAAATTTGATAAAAATAGCATCAAAGTGTGATTGCACGTATATTATTTATAAATGTTACTAATCTCGAGTACTTTATATAGAATTTATAGATTCGATACAGAACTTGCATCTCTTGAAATAATAAATTATTCGTGTTACAAGATGTAATTTAACGTGTTTGATAATCGAAGACAGAATAAAATTCAATGACAATCTAATAAATGTTCTGTTTCAAAAAAATAATATCTATACGACAGTAGATGGCCTATTTCAGCGACACGTTATCTCTCAGAATTACACATCGCTCGAACATTCTTCAACTTCATGAAACATAAACAGGCATCCCCTTTTCCGCGTTCCATCGTTCCACCATTATTAAAACGATCTTCATATAGAATTGTGTTGAAAAATGGTTGAACAGGGTCCGCGATAACGATCGCGCAACCATAATTAAACATTCCATCCGTGAGAAACGTCGCGTCGCGTCTCTGACAAAGAACGGCAGCGTTTCCACTATTTATTTGCCGGTCGCGTTGCGTTATTCAAGGATGCACCCACGAAAAGGTCATCCTCGTCGGGGCGTTTATTAAACCGGAAGTGCTCGCAGTCGGTTATCCTCTCATTGAACGCCACGACGGCGATAACTGTTCAATGGCTCGTAGCGAACGCGTCTGGTGAAATTCCAGTAGCAGTCTCTCCATTATGATTCCTCTTTTTCCCCCAAGATCTTTCCCTCCCTCCTCCCCCGTTTCTCTTCCACTCGCTTGGCGGAGATTTGATTTGTCGCGTGCAGTGCACGCGCGCGCGAGTTCTCTTTTGAGCTACGATAATAGCGTGCTTCCAGTCGCCCGCTCATCCCTTCAACTTAAGCGACGTTATGCCCAGCGATGTACAAGAACGAGCTGCGTTCTGGCGACACTGCCACGATCGAGAAAATCCTTTCCTCTTCTTTAGTCACTCACTTCGCGCCGCTTCGGGATCAACCCCCGACGCAGAAAGGAATTTACGCGGCTCCTGTCGCCGGAAACGAGCTCACGCCATGAAATTGAGAGTGGTTCGCGTTTGCCCAAGCTATAAGTTGCAAAAACAGCTTCCTTTCGTGTATTAGAACAAGCAATGTGCTTGTTAACACTGCGTATCTATTTGGATTTTCTGTTGCCAATAAGCAATAAAATATAGTATCGATTTGAATTTGTTCTATTCTAGCGGAGGAACGGAGAATTAATGATTGATATAATGAAATGATTTGATGGTAAAGTAATATTCGGTGAGTAATCGTCCATTTTACACGGTTCGAAGGATTACAGTGTATTTATCAATTCTACAGTTACCATTTAGCAGAAAATATAACATTCATCTTATTCACAGCTTTAAATAGAGAATTCCACTTTATATTGCACACAAAAGCAGACGCGTTAAGTGGAATATCTCTTATTTCTACTATGGTCATTCCAAGCAAATATTTCAAAACTCATAGTCTGATTCTAATTAAACATAAATATACTAGCACATTAATAATACCGACCGTTAATAAATTTAATGTGTTTAACAGGCGAATTTTTATGCTGGCTTTAATGTTCTCATAAAAACGACCGAATATTCTTTCCGTGGAGGAAACCTGACGGTTGAGTCATCAGGCGTGTGGACTGGTAGAATAATTAAGTGGTTCGAAAAAGACACGACAGCCAGTTGATAATTCTGAAACGACAACGAACTAAGTACTAAGAGTACATCGAACGGCGATCGTTCGCTAAACCGGTAAGCAAATTTATTCGTCTGTTGTTGAGCGACGCCTCCTCGACCACGTCCGGCCGTGTCATTACTCCCTTTCACGATCCTCGTTAGCAAAGACTCGCGCGCGTAAACCACGGATCCTGTAATAAGACGCGCGCATACCCAACCAGTTGACAACGACATCGTCTTTATGGTTCGATCGTTACCGTTACGTCTGCCGTGTGAGTTTCTTCTTTGTTACCTTTTCAAGCATTGTTCGACCAGTCGCCGTCATTTCGAAGAACAGACAGGAATTGAAACGATTCTAATTTTGCAATTGATTCAGGATTACTCTGTCTAACGTTGGCAGATGGTTACGAGAATGTTAATTAAGTATTTGTAGTTTAGATATTTTATGGAAATATTATTTGATGTTTCTTCGTTATTAAATCTCTAGATAGGAATGAACAGTGCTTCGAAATGCGAAAACTCAGAATTCATATTTCTGCTTCTTTGCAATCCTTGTATGCTATTTGCAACAAAACATTTTTATTAGTTTAATACTAGAACTATCACACCAGTCAAATTGGCTGGTTTTACAATTTTATTTTAAGATTCCTACTTCATGTTATAATTTTTTTCCATAATGATGTAATGACCTTCGCAACGATAACTAAAAGAATAATATAATGAATTTTATTTTGTTTTTTATGTATTCAAACTCAAAATAATTTTGTATCAAGGCTGCTTATACGAACTGCTTATACGAACAGCAGTCAAAATGGCTGGTACTTGCCAAAGTGTAAAAGAGTCCTGCAATCTGTTTATCGATTCGCAATTAACCAGTTTCCTCATTTTGTACAACTTCCCACACGTTTTTAAAATTTTTACTATCAAGAAAATATCAGGATATCAGGAAAATTCCGGATCGATCGCTAGATCGCTAGATGCTAACACTAGATATACCACATCAATCAAAATGACTGGTTTTACAATTTTATAACCTTCATTTAGGGATTATGGTCCCAGATTGATTAATAATAACAAAAATGTACTACATAACATGGAATTCCTTCTGTAAGAAAGTAATAAAACAATAAATATAAAAATATTTTATTACTACGTATTTTTTGAAGACCAGTTATTTTCACTGGTTTTGGTAGGAATAGCTTCGTGTTAACTATCGGTAATTCTAGTGTTAAGGAAGTCTTTGACATAAGATTAGAACGGGAGATCATACACGTTAGTTAATAAATAATTAACATCAATAATGGACGTATCGATAATTACATAATTAACACATCAAAGATCAAGATGATACTTTCATATATTCTTCACCTTTATCAAACATGTTAAAAATACAGAAACACATAGAAAGAGTAAACTCCAGATAACATTCTGCTATTGTCTTTCCTCTAAAATCCACGGATGCAATTTACACGGAAATTCATTGAATTCTCCACGTTTCAACTTCCAAGCTATCGAAAGCCAAAGTGATTCATCATCGATTCCCTGAATTTCAATGAAACAGCATTGTTTGAATCACTTTCAGTCTTCGATTAGCAGCGTACGCAGGCAATTGGCGGGTCGAATTCGCAGAGCGCCACTCTGATCGCTGTAGTATGCATCACGTCGAATTCTTTTAATTGGAACTGGTCGATCCACGGAGGAAGAGGATTACGTGTCGCGGTCGAAGAGAACACGTACGAACGCACGGGCGCCATGGCTGCGGCTGGCAAGTGTGTAATAAGATATCCGCGGATACTCGAAGCCCTCAATTGGCTAATTTACCGGCAGTTAGCGGCTATCCGACCGCTTAGGTCATCCTAACGTGGCCGGGTATTCGGCCTGAATAATTTATAACTGCCTGTTTACGAGAATTGAGAATAATGAATTTCAGCGGCAATTCGCACTCCGACGCATCATTGACGAACTACAGCTGGCCATCGAGCCGGCTCGGATGTTCGTTATTAGGTGTTACGATGATACGTTCATATCCCGTGAATAACATCCTTCTTCGTTACGATAGCCTGTCGTTGTTGCATGCCGTACACGTGATAGACCTTGATTAATCGAAGGAAATAATACCCTGATCATCAGCGGGATTGATGCTTCTGACAGACACGGGCCACAGATCGTACGAATACATTGCTACCGGATAACATTGCGGAAACGAGCATCGATCCGACGTAGTGTAAGAGTTGTCAACGGAGTTGGTTAAGTGTTGCAGCTGTAGCGTGTTCTGCGCGTTATTGTCTTATCGAAAAGTAGGCTAATAAAAAATTAAGCTATTTGGAAGTAAATGGTGAAGTAATAGAGGCAGAATTGCAGAAATGCATTACTCCAGCAATGTATACATCGTTTTACCAAGACACACAAAATAGGATTAATGTAAAAAGTCTAATGCACAAAATAGAGGAAAACAAGGGAATCTTCCATGATTTATTGAGAAAAGGAATATCAAGGGAATCAAAAGTAAAACTTCCCGAGTAACTCGATATCGACGCAATCGAATACGATACTTTCTATTTTTTAACTCGGCACCAGCTTCACTTTCGCTAATACTTCCATTATGATTGCAAATCGATTTTGCAAAGACTCACGTGCCAATCGTAAATTATCGGGCATCCGGTTGCTGCGACGAAAGTTGATCTTAACGTGCGTTTCGATAGGACGCGTGTTCTTCGGCCGATATGCTTCAGATATACGCTGGAGCGTGTAGGTGTCCGGGATCGGAGCGTTTCCGGTGGCCAAGCAGGGTCTCGCAGACGAGAGGGGCAGACGGGGAGGCCGATGTAAGTGAGCAGTCAAAGAGATGGCGCCTAATAGATTGGTTTGTAGGTGGAAGCATTATCTGCGACTTGTATGTGTGCGCGCGCGTGAACCACGATGGAGCGTGTAGAGCAGTGTGCATGGCCGAGGGCGGAAATTAGTAATGGAGCAATGAGCACCGCGCTGAGTAAAGCTGTCGGTCGCGGCTCTTCATCGGGGTTTGGGGAGGCAGGGAGTTGCTCGTCACGACCGTTTTGTTGAACAAGACGACGCGAGGATTTGGGCACAACACATGAACGATTACTGGTCTAGCCATTAAATTGAAACATACGAAAAACTTTGTGTTTCTTAAACGAACTATTAACTAGACGTAGACCTCTCGAACGATCTAATAATTTGATTGTCGTGTAATTATATTAAATATATATAAACCTTAATAATTTTTATATGATTCGATGCAGCAGTTTCGTTATTACAAATTTATAAAAATTATTAATTATAGAATTCAAATAAATTGTGGATTGAAACATCGTCTAGATGAGATAGACGATGTCATTAACTTTTTCTATATTTCGTATCTCTCCTTGGAATAAAGTTAAATTAAATGAGACACTCATTAAGTGAACCCTCGATAGTATCGTCGAATCGTAAGTAAATAACAAGAATAATAATCAGAGATAGATTTGAGTAAATCGAATTATAAGATCACGATTTCTCGTGACAAGTAATTCACATCAATGTACATAGATGTTTGCTTAAAAATTAATCGAGGCGTGGGACGATCGATTCTTGTGTCTGCGAAAATCACCGACAGGTATAACCACAAACATTGCCCTCACCCTCTAGCTGGGTAAAAAGTGAAACGAACATAAAAAGCGGCACCGCGAATCTAATCGACAGCTTCATAAAATTGAACCCATAAAGTCATAAAATCAACCACTCCGTTGGGGGATAGCCCGCCAGGAAAATATTTACAGTTCTTTTTGGCCGCTCTCGTTCCTGCAATCTTTCGCCAAATAGCAAAGGACTCGAGCTACTCTCGAAGCTTCATCAAATCCAATCTTTTTAGTCTTACATTGAAATCTAATCGAGTCGAATTATCATTTTCCTTGTTCTTTCCAATTCAAAGATCTTTTTCTTATTTATAGAAATAATTTAAGAACAGAACGAAGACAAAGTAGGAAGAAGTCCAGTAACAACTGAAACATTTACGAAATTACAGAATTTACGAAAATTTGGGACGTCTTGACGTCGCGTCTTCCAATTTTTCTTTCACTTTATTTCTCAATCGCTTGCTTCAAAGGTCTGGAATGTATATTCCAAGTATCGTGATCGTAAGGGCTTTGTAGCCGCCACTAGTGGCCACAAAATCGAAGGATCAGAACGCGGTCGGTGGTCAGTGCCGTCGGTTATCTAGGAGCTTTTACAGCCAGCGCCAATACTCACTTTAGTGGTGGATCGATTCGGAGATATGCAAGCAATAAGCGTTTAATTGCACAGGATTCCTCATCGTAGCAGTCTCTTTAGAGCCGCCAGCGGTCCTGCGGACTATAAAAGGCATCGGACCTATAAAACGCATCCTTGGCTGGACGCTCGTTCCTACACCATTGTATGCACGTTCTGTCTCCTTCGCAGCGTTTTTCTCTCCTCTCCGCACTTCCCGGCTGCATCTCTCTGCCTCCTCCAACAGATTGCATACTCAGAGATACAATTTAACGATCACTTTGACTTGTGAGATACCGGACAGCGTTCTGATGGAATGAAATTGTTAGGTTCCTAGACTTCAGCACGGACGGAGGAAATGTTTTAAACCGACTGAAGAACGACGAACGTTCGTTGAATAGGTTGGACGATTTAATAAAAATCAGACATTTCCAAACATTTTTTAAGTTATTTTTTAGTTACATGAAATTATTCTCATTAAATAGATGTTTGAGAAAAATTCAGTTTTCGTCGATTATAGGCCGAACACGATGTTAATTTGAACGAATCAATGTTAGTATTACTAATTAATTTCAAGGACGCTTAGAGACTCAAGTTACGATAGAAGATCGATTTAGACGCGAGGAAGACTCGGAGACAATTCCTTACAGACGTTGAAGAAAGAATTCTGCCAATTAGGAGCACTTGCAAATACATAAATGCACTAGACGTTAGAAGAACAAGCTCCGAGTCGTTTTAATTTAAACACAATAATAGACGAAGGATAGGAATCCTTCTAGAAAAGAAACTGACAAAGAAGTCTAATCCAGAAATAATTCTGTATTGGCAAATAAAAAATTGAAAGTTAGAATAAAGTTTCTATTGCTAAGAAACTAACTCATCAACCTTTCGAAATCGAACGAATCGAAAATAAGAGATTTTCTAGAACTGTAGGAAAAGAAAACGCGATTCGAAAGTTTGTGCAGAAAATTTGGAAGTCTAAGGGAATCATATTGACGGGAAAATCGGAACACGAGATTGGAAGGAACGTCTGAGCCTTTGCCGGGGCTCGAGTAATTCCAAACATCTAGAGAGTTTTAATTAATGGGATATTTTGTTGTTCCGCTTCTTTGCGAGCATCGGTGTGCTGGCCGATTAAACAAATACGCACGTTCTCTCGTGGCCGCGCCAGAGTAATCGCAATTTGTACTTGTTATCAGATCGACTTTCACGAGGACTTGGCAACCTCGTCACGCGTACCGACTACATTTCAATTAAAACTAAAAGCCACTGACCACCGTCGAAAAGTGGTAGAAACGTTCAGAAATGTGTCATCGGAAGGAAGTTGATTAGATAGACGATTTTCGATGGCTTCCTGCTTATCGTTGATAGGGCGAAAAAACGAACGTTCGATGCTGCGGTTGATGTCTAATCGCGACGTTTCCGGTAACGACGTTCGGAAATAAAGAATAATGAACATGTAGGAGGCTTATAACATCATACTTCTACATTTATATAATTCAAATATTTTAGAACTCTCCCTTTGTTAACTTTCTTCTAGTATGTTCGTCAGTTTTGAAAATATTCGATAGAATATTAAATTACTTAATAAAAGTTTTATCTGCTGCAAGTATCGTAGATTCTTTTAATTCCAGGATACAGAATATGTTAGATGGAAAATATAAAGGGCTCGTTAAAGTTTCCCAACCTTTTTGTCTAATTATTATATCACCTCACAGCTCAACAGATACTATCCGAACAATAATTTTTATACTATCCGACTCAAATATTATTTTATATATTGTATTACATAAATAGAATATCGTTTAATTTAAAATATTAATTGGATTTTGTCATTAGGTGGTAATGACAAAATCTGCAATCACTTAGTTGCCAACCCAACATATAAACCATTGTAGAATTAACTAAATGATTCTAAGATACTTTAACTCTTTAACTAGACGATTCTAATCAAATTGAAGAATTAACCAGATTAATGAGGTAGGATCGAAGAAACGAATCAGTAAACGATTAATCATAAACATTGTAGGCAAGCTATTTGATCTTACACAATCAGAAACCCGTAAAAAGGTTGGCTAGCATCGAAATAATCACCGATCGTGAGTCTGGTCGATTTCATGAAAGCGCGTAAATGAGTTTCCTCTTCCTTGGAAGAGCTTGGCAATCCAGGGGGATCGCAACAGACGAAGCCGGGGCATTGCACAAAATGGAAGTTTAATTGAAGGCAAACAATAATGCGATGCGCGTATAACCACGCGGGTCAGGAATGGCATTCGTTATGTGTCTCCGTTCTCCTCTTTTCCCTTCGTTTCTGCCGTGGCCGGGGCGTCTTCACGTCGAACGTATTAAATTTCACGCATCGCCTCTCTCGCACTCCCACGATTCGCAATTGCTCGCATTCCCCGCAATCTAGAAATCTAGATCGCTATTAATTTTATATCTTCCTCTACTGCACGCCGTGCAGTTTTGCATCGGCGCATCCTTCTTCACCACATCTTCCTTGTCTTTACAATACTTGGCCGTTTGATCGCGAGATCTTTCCAATCTTCGTACGTGTTTCAACTTAGCGGAGATTAAAGCTCACTTGTGTATTCCAGACGAGGTCTGTTGGCAAATCGATATCAGATCGAGCTGTACAATCTCTTTTATTTCTTTCGTATATTCCAGTATTACCCGAGATTGTACTTCGTATATATGATCACACTTTTACTTAATTAAGATGCATATAACTTACATTCGTCTTGCTTGTATACTTATTGCATAAACGACAGAAGAGACTAAACCTAGATAGCTGCTACGAAATTTGTAAACTCATTACTCGAGTAGATACGTAATTGGTATTCGATATCTTAAAAAACGTGCTATTTGATAACGTAGATAATCTTAAATTTCATAGTAAATTTCAAAAATTAATATTTATAATCATCATTTTCCTCGCCACTGTATTGAGGCATTGGCCGTAATAAAATAACTCGTCTTAATAATTGATGCCTTTGGCTTTCACAAACTTATTAACCGCTATTTTATCATATTAAAATTCCCCTTTCTAATCATAAAGTGACATTAGAATGAAAAAATCAGCGCAAGCTTATCGTGTGTTCCCTCTACGATTTCCACTTTTCCTTTATCAAACTTAACAACGTGTCTCCTGTCATTTACATTCATTGCCCGAACGAGAGTCTATCGGAATTTCGTCCAAATTCGCCGGCATTCAGCATCGTAAGAAGAAACCTGATTCCGGTAGTCGCCGCGAACAAGGTGCCGAACAAAACTCGGCGAGATCCCACGATCGATCGAGGATGCCGCGCTAACGAGCGTGTCTCGCGTCGGAAAGTTGGTACCGGACAACGATTCGTCGTGCAAACGGGCCGGGCGCCCGATGTCTTCACCTCTGCCCGTTGCCAGGTTCCGGCAAAAAACGAGATTTCGAATCGCCAGTCGGGGCCCCGTTCAACGTGTCATTACTTTTAACTAGCTCTCTCAGGGAGCATCGGGTCCCCGGTCGGCCTAATCTCGGCAATTATCATCGCGTAGGTACACAAGAGCGGCAAACTTTTACAAGCGTTCTCGAGAGAGAAGTGGCGAAGACGGTGTGCGCAGAGAAGAAGGAGAAGAAGAAGAAGAAAAAGGAGGAGACGAAGAAGAAGAAGAAAAGGCCGTTGTTCGTGTAAACGCTTACGTTGGCCGTCAACGCCGTCGACCACTGTGCTGACCCGTGAGCGACTTCCCACGACACCAGCAGGACCAGTCCTTTCCACTAATTTCATTAAACAGTCCGCGGTAAAACCGAAAAAATTACGTGCCCCTGACACGAGCCACGACCAACTACCGGCTAAAGGACTGCTACGTGCCCATGAAAAATTTGGTAACTCCGCCATGGTATTAAGAAAGATTTTTACGCGCACGACTTTTTGGATACGAGGTTTTGCATTCGAATGTTTAAAGCCGCTGTCGCTTTATTTAATGGTGAAAGACTGGAAGGATACATTTTCTTTGCCTGATTCTGTGTCGTAAACGATGTATGATAAGAGTTCTTCAGAATTCTGCTAATCCTTCTCCTAATTTACACTATGCGTGTTATCATATTTTTTTTTTTTTTTTTGCTATTTTTATTAATTTTGAATTGATTTCTTTCCATCTTTATTAAATACAGGACGTTATTATAAATATCGCGGTTAACAATCAATGAAGCAACTGGAATTTCGTCTATGCAATGATTTTTATCAACGATAGACGACAAAGAGTAGTTTCTCGTGGCAAGCTGCAAGAAAACAAACGATTTCGAGAAACGAGAGCGCGCGATCGTCGCCGCAGTTCGGACGATTGCGATTAATTAATTTTACTCCGAGCCGAGACACTTAGTTTCCGTTCGTTTAAGCTCGTTAATACGCTATCCTCTGCCCCTCTAGCTGCCTCCGGTTTCCCTTTCTCTTTCTCGTTCTCTCGTTCCCCTGTGGTCTCTCTTCTCTATCGTCCGTCGAGCAAACTGGAGAAACAGCTCACTCAGTTTACGCCGTGCATGTAAATTCATCTGCGCCAGTTGGGTCGTCACGAAGACCGACCTCCGCTCTGACCGATCTACTTGTCGCGTTCCCTGCTTCTGCCACGCCAGCCAGTTCTCTGGGCCTTTTCACTAAAAAGCTCACACGAGTCTTCAAATGTTTTTTAATTCCGTTCCCAGTCGTTCTTCCATCCATCGATTTCTTTTCACTTTTTATCGATAGATTATTTAATTTCTTGATATTCGAAACCAATTGATTTTTACATATTAAATACAGATTCAACTTCCTGAGATTTTTGAATCGTCACCGATGCTCATATTTTCCTTCAATCTACCAATTTTACAAGAGACATAAAGAATACGCTGATATTCTTTGTGTTTTAACACTAACCTTACCTTATGATCGATTGCAAAATTTAATTTAAACTTGCGCATTCATCGTTATATTTTTTTTTTTTTTTTTTTTGTTCACACGATTTTATGTAAATTCTTATATTGCCCGATTAATCAATTTCTCAATTTTTCTCAACATAAGAATTTACATATAGTCAGACGAACAAAAGAAACAACGATGAATGTACAAATTTAAATTAAATTTTGAAATCAGTCGTTTGAGACCGAGTCTGGTAAGGTTAGTGTTAACGTTGCGTCGAGGATTCGCTGTTTCCGAAAATGAAACGAATCAAATATGTCCAGATGAAGGGTTGAAGTCTAATTAGCGACGGTAACCGATGCGTGTAAAGTAGTTTTCTTAGGAGCGGAATCGCCAGAAATTGCGATGAGCTGGTGGAATTGTCGAGAGTCCGCGGAAAACATCGCGGCAGAAGTCCGCGCCTGGGGAAAGAATGCGCAATGGCCGGCTCGTTACAACCACGACCTCTCGCGCGTCTCTTTGTCTCCGGAGGCCAGCGGTACGCACCAGGTGCCCGTAATCGTTCACAAATTAACGTCGCCGGGGCAGGTTCTTCTCGACTCGCGCGGATTCAACGCTGCCTCCGTATAAGGACAATATACCAGGCCGTGTTTCAATCATTTTGTTCCGGCGTGTCTGCTACCGTTCGCGGTCGATGCCAACCAGTGGCTCGCTTTTTCTTCGATCCTTGAAAAACACGTCTCTCTCACGTACCTTTGTGTTTCCCCTTCCATTCTGCTGGATTCAAACTTTTTTCATTTCTTTTTTCGATAACTTGTTACTTGGTTTATCTTTCAAATTTAATTAGGATAGAATTAACAGTTGTAGGGGAATGATATAATGTAGATATGTATTTTTGATATAAACGTAAGAATCTGTTAAAAGAGGTGAAATGGTCAGGGTAATAAATTACAGAAGCAGGTTAACCGGTTCTTT
This sequence comes from Bombus terrestris, assembly GCF_910591885.1. Taxonomy (NCBI): domain Eukaryota; kingdom Metazoa; phylum Arthropoda; class Insecta; order Hymenoptera; family Apidae; genus Bombus; species Bombus terrestris. Next base: position 7,724,453 of record NC_063277.1, read on the forward strand.
TTCTTAGTTAATAGGTTGAAATGTTGAAGGAATATAATTATTAAATTTGGAATTTTTATGTATTTAAAGGTGTGAAAAGACACGAACATGTACATGACACACATACGAAAATATGTAAAATATCCAGTACGTACAGTGTCTACTGGTTATAATATTTGGCGAATGAAATATATCTCTGTTTCAGTCCCATTTTTTAAAAATACGCTCGTAGAGGTATAAATATGCGCGAATATCCTTAATCATGCTTAATAATGGCGAATGTACGATCTAATACACGCGTTTAACTTACGATCTTCTATTCGGACAAAGGTACTTGAACCATGCTACCCCGAAAAAAAGCTACATTTAACCATTCAGCAATCAGCAAAATCAACAGAATCCGCGGTATCTATCTCGAGAGATACGATCAAAAATTTAGGATCCGCGAGCTTACACATAACCGCGCGCGAGTGGAGGTCGCCCTAAACCGATGAAGCCATAAGAGAAGTTCGCGCGACGAAATGGCGAACCTACGTCAAGTTCACAAGTTGGCGGAAAGGTCCGGCCGATTAAATGCGGCATAATTCTCGACCAGTGAAATTCCAGCGTGCACGCGAGAATCCATCAGTGGATACCGAACACTGTTCAAGAACCTGCTCTATCCGGCGTCGCCGCGAGACCGCGTCCATCAGCGTCGTTCGTGGCAGTTCTCACACTTTCCACGTGTCACGTCGGCCCGATACGATCTACATAAAGATCCGGAGTTCATTGCTCAACGCGTTAACGCGGCTGACGACAAAGACGTAGTTCGTGGAGACCCGAGGACTTTCAATCTGTCTCTTTCTTTCGCAGAACGTTCAACGATACTCCTGATTTATGGATATTGCTCGCTCCCGTGAGCCGTTCTCAGAGACCCGGACACGTGTAATAAAACGCGACGGATGCGTGCGTCATCGCGGATACAACGCGCGTTTCGGACTCTCTTGGAAGTCGTTGCTACTTGACCTCACGAACTCAGCTGTAATAGCCGCTTTCCGAAAGTCGATTCACCTTTCGACTGTTAGCGTGTTAATTGGTCCACGCTCCTGCTGCTCGTGATTTGCTATGTCGAAGAATTGGGTACTTGAAGTGATAATAGCGCGAGCGACGTGGAAATAAAAAATAATTCTGACCCGTAACTGTCAAGGTAGCATCTATAGAAAATAGAAGACAACAATTTTTACTTTTGTAGTAATTCGGTAGAAATTCATCGTGAAATGTTGCGTACATACCTGGCAACTTGTATTGCAATAAAAATTGGCAACCTTGAAATAAAGTGAGCAGTTTAACGCAAAATACTAGCTTTTCTAATTTCTTTAAAATTTCTTTGTTAACTCGTGTTCGAATCGTTTATTTCACTTTTTATGTCCATAACGGTATGAAATCGTGACTGTAAGTATCAACCGCTTGAAACTTAAAAAAGATGAGACTATAATAACTAAATAAATCTATTTATGGGTAGCTCGCGACCTTAAGATATCCACAGTTAAAGAAGAAATATCCAAATTCAATAATAGATACAACATAAGAGTTAACAAGCACTAAAACCCACTAGTTACTCAATTACTTGACACGTTGGATCAGATCCGCAGGCTAAAAAGACATTGCCCTTTAGATTTAAGCACTAGATTCAACTAGAATCAAACACACGATAAACACATATTAAACACGACATAGTACCATGCCAGAAAAATTTACTTATAATTCTCAATGAGAATTGATTGTAAAATTCATCCAAATAAAAAAGAAATGTACGGGTAGCTTCAAGTATATATTTAACAACCGATAACTCTTCTTTCGTCCATCACCAACTATATCTTAATCAACGCTCTTTTACCTTCTACATTTTCACGTTTGTTTTTCAAATCTTTCGCATATTCTTCGTGTCAGATTTTCTCTATCATATGTTACTTTCGGTACAAGTTGCAATTAAATAAGGAAGTTTCTAGATGTTTCTACCTTGATTCATCTATCGGTAGGACGCGACGTTTTCCGAGTAAAGGAGATCCAGCTAAAGGCAGTATCTTCCGCGTATCTTTCCATTAAGCTTCATCTGATCCGCGCGAAACAGCGATTACACGGAGGGTCGTCGGTCTGCCACGAGGATACACGTAAACGCGAGCGACTCGTAAATTTTCCGTTCCACTCCCGACCCCCGCCCACCGTTGCAGCACAGAGGCCCGGTGGAAGGGTGGGCCCTTCGGTTGATTTAGCATTCAGCACTTAAATCAATTCTAACAAGTTCGGTACTTAAGAGCTCCCGAGTTTGTACAGAGAGCGTTGCTCGCTCATTCCTCGAAGCGGCGTCTGCGGCGGGGCGGCCGGGGGTTGGCGGAACCTGGGCGCAGATGGGCTCGCGGAATCTGCAAGCGTTCATTACAATTATCATAGCAGCCCCACAACCGTAACGTTGCAAACATTAAGATGCCTTTAGAACCGGGTTTCTTACGGGGCCTGCATTGGTTTCCGACATCTACTACGTTTTATCCATCGTTTCTATTTTGAATTTGCGCCGAAGCGTCGTTTACTAATTTTAGTCGCTATTGAATAGCACGATTGCGTAACTTTGTCGGTTCGTTTGTTATAGCACGTGCCAGCAGTGAGGAAAGATTGAAATAAAAGATACGGAGCTGGTGTTTATCTTGAATTTCGTTATGTAACAGGGTTGGCTTTGTCCATTTTGTTAATCATATTTTAATATGAAGCTTCGTGTTATAAGGAATGATTTAAGAAATATTCTGTTGTTATTCGATGAATATAGTTCTATCCGTTCACTATGAAAACCGCGAATAGCTAAATAAATTTTTATGAAGCGAACGTACAATGCAAATATTTCAATTTCGACGTATTTATAAATATTTTCAATATTCACTTGAAAAAATGATTAGTCCTGTTTGAAATGAAACCGACGATAAAAGGGAAGCCTTGAAACGCAATGTTTGGGATATTTCCTCTCATTGGAGGCCTGCGGTCTCTTTAGTTATAACTTTTTCTGAAGCCCGATTCCCCGCAATCGAAAGTAGCATAAGGTTTAAGGATCGGAGGGGGTTGAGAAATGGCAAAAGAAAGGGGTGCGAGGGCAGGAGTGGGCCGCCTTTTAGCGAGTGGCGCGAGCAACCCCTTTCTTGTAATTCGACGAAATAAACGCCGAACGTTAGGCCAGGAGCAATAAAATAAATCAAGCCGCCGAGTCGGGAAGGAAAACATTACCCCCGAAGCATCCTGATGGCAAACGAGGGTCCTTTAGTCGTTAGAAGGTTTCTGGTCGAAGACACTACTCTTGGTCATTGTTGTCCGTAGATACTACAATATATTAAAATTATTTTATAACTATGTTATTTACAAAAACTGATAGGATACACAAGGCAATTATTCTATTTATTTTTAGTTTTTTATTTCAAGATGTTATTAAAGTTATCGAAGATGAAATGGTCGAATTTTTAATAAAAATTTAACGCTTATAGCTTACCTCGGAATATCAGCCAAAATATCATACGATAGATTCAATATAATCTGACTATTGTAAGCTAAAGTTATATTCATATATACTAATTAAAATCTACAGTTTATCTTTCTTTGGTATATTTCAATGTGTGATTGATACGTCTGTTTGCTTTAATTCGGCAATAGAATTTTTTCATGCCAACAACAGACTGTCTTTTGTTAAAATTTTATTCGAGAAAATGATAGTGGAAATGAATGTCTTTCCCAATAAAAACACATGCAGTGACGAAAGAGTTAAATCTAAAGATAAAAGCGACACATTAATATCCCCGAATGGTTCTCTAACGATTATTAACCGTGATACCTAGGTTCGCTCGTTTGACTTGTCACTAAACCAAACTACGAATTGAGACGTCGATTGTAAATTTCTCATAACCCAGTAAGAGATGACTGTGTTGTAGTATCGTAAAGTCATCGGGCACGATGACAAACGACTTAACGGAAAAGTGTACGGCGTTCAAAAACAGTGAACGTGTCATGTCGCGTATGTCCAAGCTGATTATTAGTGATCGTAAAATATTGATTGATTCTGACACCTGGTTTTAACTACCATATATTACGATTCTCCTGGACTCTGACCACCAACCAGAAGCCATTACCTTGATGATACGTTCACTACCTGTGATCTACATAATTACAAGCAGACGCGTAACAAATATATTTAAAAGGAGTTCAGCGTACTTTCTGTCATGTCTGCACATTCCGCTCTGGCTGCTCCACATTTTAAACATATGGCAGGAAGTAAGAGCTTGCTATTACAAAACGACAGAATTTCGATTGGTCTGGCTGAAATGTGAAATATATGATAGTCTCAATTATAGATCTGCGATCTTAATGATTAGTCTATCCTTTTAGAACCAAGTGTATGTGTTTACTTGAATTTTTATTTTACTAGTACGTATAATTTGCAAGTGATATATTTTAGTGTCTGTATATTTTTTAGATTTTATTTTATTTACTCACTTTAATCTGATTATAATAGTTACTGGCTTCCAGTTTTCAAATTGTAATAAAAAACTATGATCTATGAAATCATAAATCTTTGGACAAGGAATATGGCTGTAGTAACGAAATCTATTCAGAAGATCAATATCCTTGATTAAAAAAAGAAAAAAAGCGATTTCATATGTTTAATAGCTTCGGAGACAGGAATTATAGAAACAGATCTCACATTCGACTAATTAACCAACTGTTCTTTATCTCTTTTAGAAATCCACATTTCCCACTCGCGCATTCACCATTTCAACTCTTCACCTGTGTAACTAAAGAAATAATGGCTTTTAAACTCTCCTTTATTTTATATAAGACAATGCATAATTCGATATTATAAAGAATAGATCATGAAAACGATACCAATCTTCCACTAGTTAGAATTCGTGATGCAAAGATCTAGTTCTTCCCATAGCAAAAATCGAGACGTACGATAGGGTTGCGTCAGCGGTTGCTCGATAAATCAAATGCAGCCAGCTAAAAGGATACTCGATCTCCGAAAACTCGCGGCACCCTTTCAAGAGCGGCACTCCCAGCCGCTTTCATCGCCCCCGCGGAGATAAGGATCGACGGGGTAGCAAGGGGCAATCGAAAGAGGAGCCGAGAGGAACGAGGCGGCAGAAAGTCGGAGGAATCGGGAATCAGGGAACCGGATTTAAGGACGAGGAAGAGGGGGGCTGCGTTGAAGAGTTCGAAAGATACGGGGTCGGGGGTTGAACGGGTTCCATGGGGGATAAATACGGCGCCGACGGAGAGAAACACAAACAGTAATTACGAATATCTCGGCTCGGGATCGAAAAGACATCGCAAATCTTTAACTGGTTTCAGCCATCCGGCTTCCTTCGCCTCGACGGAACCCGAGGGTGATCTTCCGCTCTCTTTCGACGCTTTCACCCTTCCTCCTCTTCCCTCATTGCCCCCACGGGTCCTCCGTCTGCCGAGTATCAACGGTACGAACCCCTTTTGCTCGTACTTTCGGATTAACCCTCTCCCTTTTCCTCACCTCGTTTCGTGTCGAAAACTTATTAGTAATTACGCCGGGTATCTGCGCGCCCGGATCGAAAAGAGAGGACGCTCGTCCCTTCGATCACCACCTACAGAGTCAGCTTTCCGCTCCAAACCGTTTAGTTTGCTCGCTTCGTACCCCGGTTTCTTTAATTTTCGAACTCGATTCGATCTGGTAAATATCGAAGGAGATGAGAAAAGTTTCGCATCCCTCTGCTGTTCTATTGCTGATCGTATTGTTGGTTAGCTGGATCCGCTCAACTCGGATACGATCATACTTGACCGAATTGTTAGGAGGAATCGAGCATAGGGTAGGTTTGTACGAGTTTGATTCGGTTTCGGCGAGCGCAGTTGCTGGTAGCGATCGATTTATCTTTGCTTCTGTGGATGAACGTTTTAGGCAAATGTCGTCGTTAAGGGTTGTATAGGAGCTTCGAAGAGTAAATTTAATTTCGGCTACATTCACGTTATGAATATGAGAAATAAATGTTACTGGATAGTTGAAGCTAAGCTTTAGCAGTTTATGCTGCTGTTTAACAGTTTGATGCTGCTTAAAAGTTTGTATTACGGTATATAAGAAAGATGCAGAATCTGAACTACACTTTTGATAAATTATAAATTTCATGTTACGCGTACATTTCGACTATGAGATATAGACTATCGAACAAATCAAAGTACCAAACATATATACGTAGATTTACCATTAACAAAATACTACTTGTCTAATTGTTTAAAGATCGATTTAAAGATCAATCTGACACTTTGAACTTGCGTAACCATAGAATGGCTACTTTCACTGTTTTTACAGAAAGTATCAGAAATGTTAAACACAAATTTCAAAATCCTGGACAAAGTACATCTACGTATGAACCATTTATAACAAAGGAGTGCAAAATTGGGAGGCTATAATAGAGAGATGAAATTAGTTTCGACTGCGATTCGCTCGAGAGGAGAAATTGATCGCATCTGCAAAGCATCTCGTTAAAAATGAACATTATTAAAATCGATAAGGTCGCCCGTGCACCAAAGAGAGTTCCGTTCTCGTTGAAAATGCAAACGTGCAAAGTATCTCTGAAGGGCTATTACTGTTACCGTCACTGTTACCGTTCTCTTGATCTCTCTCAAGAGCACGAGAAGAGGGGTTCAGCATTACCCAATGGATGGAGAGTGCTAGCAGTTTGAACGGCAGTATTATACGGAAAAGAGTGGCGATGTCTATTTGAACGAAGATAACAGGAGGCAAGGGAGCGGAAAGAAAGGATAGACAAAACGAACTGGAAGACCTTTGGTGAAACAGTAAACTCCAAGGATAAGCACGTCTTTAAAACGGATCCGCATGATTCGTTTTAATGATTTTAATTGCGGTCATTTCTGTCAATAGTTCGACGTTCGCACGGATACGATTTTCTTCCAAATCGTTGGCTGTGCACAATCATTTATAGGAGCTTGAAATTTGATAATAACACCGAGAAACAAAATGGAAATTTTCCGGTAAAAATCTGATCTCGGCCAGTTAACTATGACACTGACATTTAACTTAACGTTTTTAACATATATTTAACATATACTTCCTCTCGAGAAGATTAGTGACGCTAATTAGAATATGTGAAATAAATTGCTGTAGCTTTAAAGGAATCGATATTCTTCCAATTACGGCAACTTCTCTTTTTCAATCTGCTATAGTAGAACCCATTCTATTTTAAGAATCTACCTCCTCTTTTTCATTTCAAACAAGTTTTTTTCAAAAAAATGTGTACGTATTACTAACATGTAAAACAAAGTATGTGCAAAATATCGATGAAAAGATTTTTATAGCTCCTTTATAAAAAAAAAAGGACAGAAGGGTCCTAAAAAACTGGTACAATGAAGTATTCTTTAAGTTGTCCCTTTCAATTTTTCCAGGAAATTCAACTGCGTCAACATTTTCTTTTGCAATTAATTTCAAGCGTGTTATCGGCGATTGTTTTGTCAGACGCGAAACACACTTCAAAGCCGGACCCCGTTCAAACGATTCCGGTCAACTGATGTTTGCTTCGGTTAGCCAACTGGTTGTCCCTTCCGGCGTCCTGTCGCACCCTCCTGTCCAGTCCTTTCCCCGACAATAATCACTGGGTCTCCTTTAATTCCGTGGCAACCCCATTACATCGGAGACCCTTCTTAGTCAAATAGCTCTTTCCGAAAAGCTCCACGTTTTACCACGGTGTTTAGCAAAAAAAAGAAGGGTTTGATTCCCAGGTTTCTTCATTGCCCCCTTTTTAAAAGGATTCCCATCTTTCCTCGATAAAACTAACAACTCGATCACAAAAGCGATAAAATGGAAGTTGGTTATTTGCGATGGTTTTCAACTGAATTTTACGGCGATTAAATAGAATTAACATGCATGAGAAATAGAAATAACGATAATAAAAATAAGAAAGAAAATTATTGGATATGAAACCTATTTGGACTTGATCGAATTGAAATAAAACGTTGAAATAAAGTAAGAAACAAAATATAAGTTAAAAGCGAGCATTCCCCAAATCTAATAGATAAACCCCCTCATCTAAGACGATAGAAGAAGATTTAAAAATATTTTCCATATTACTTATAATATATTTTTAGATATGTAATCATTCATTTGTACGTTTATCAATAATTAGAAGCGACATGGTTCACAGAAATTCATGAAGGAACAAGATTCACTGTGAATACCAGGGAAAGACAGGATCGCTCATCGAATCCAGGTCCACTTGGGGATGCTTCTCACCCTTGTCGTTCGGCTCGGATCGCGTTTATGTCTGGATCGCCCCAAACACGCCATAAAATCAGCCCCTGCATGTCCCACGTGAGCATGCGGGCGAGAACACCATATTCTCCCCCACCCCTCCTAAACACAGGGGAGTGGGTGTGAAAAAAAGGAAGCGGGGAGAGGAAAAAAAATAGAGAGAGGATAGGTCCCGTTCGCAGGCCGGTGCAAAATCACCCCCTCACCCTCGCAGCAAGGCTCAACAAGTGTATCCGCGCAAAAAAAGCCAGCGCCCCGACCATTATCGGTGAAATTGGGAATCAATAGGCCATGAAAGGATGGGGTCGAGTGCACTTC